>NC_080742.1:59164155-59467185 GCF_020826845.1 Diceros bicornis minor | reverse complement strand
CGGCACCACGGCCACGCCTCCTCCCGCGCGGGAACTCCTCCCCGGGACTCCCGATGGCACGTGGGGGCGGGGCCCGAGCGCGAGGCCGGGACCGGGAGAGCGGACCCCAGAGCGTGGGGCGTGGCCCTGGAGTGCGAGGGGCGGGGCCACGGAGAGCGGGGGCGGGGCCTGACGCGAGGGGGTGGGGTGCGGGGCCCGGGAGGGCGAGAGGCGAGGCCGTGCTACGTCGGGGCGGGCCCGAGCTCGTGGGCGCGGAGGTGGAACCTGGGAGCGCGGAGGCGGGGCCATGGCGGGAGGGGGCGTGCCCCGGGAGCGCAGAGGAGGGATTTAGGGACTGCAGGGGCGGGGCCGACGCCGCGGCTGCTGCGGAGGGTCGCAGGGGGCCTGTCGTCGCGTCTGCAGCTCCTGAATGCGGGTTGCTACCCCGGCCGTGGGCTAGCTGTGTGGAGTGGAGGCCGTTTGGTCTCACCTCCGGCTGCTTTTCGGCGGATGGAGCGCCACAGAGGAGAGGGACGCCCAGGGACCCGGACACTACCAGGCCGCCAGCCCGAGTTTAGTCCGTCTTTGGGTCTAGGGCACTCCTTGTTGGGGAGGCACCCCTGCGGGTCAGGGGTCTCGCTCAGTTCTGCCGGCAAATCTGAGAACGTTCGAGAGGGGACTGAATGGGATCTTTTTAACTTCTGCCCCCCGCTTTCGGCCTCCTCTTTTCTTCCACTGGAGTATTACCTTTGCACTGCTCACCGAGAGATGTCCTCAAACAACGCTGGTAACTCATTGTGCTGCTAGGAGAGGGCACGCACCACCAGTCATTTAGAGGTGTGCTCACATAGGTCACTTACAGAGTTGCTCATTTGCACATTTAGCGCTCTGAGTAAATATGGGTATGCTTCTGTAAGTATTAAATCTAGTCATTAAGAAGGAAGGAAATGCTAGTTGGGAATGCAGGCTGCTTTCCAAAATTCAGAACAGTTTTTGGATCATACCACTAAATGACAGTTTAGTTAAAGATTAAAGAGCCTTTTGCATTACAGTGCATACACAGAGCTAGAGTATTCGATTAAACAAACCGTATGGTGATACCGTTGAATACTTTGACCCTGAGCATTTAATGTTCTCTGAAGTTTCGTCCCCAACCAGTGTGACCAATGCTTCTGCTTTAAATTCCCCAGGGCTAGGTCACAAAAACAGTAACTCTCAGGGAAGGCAGAAGTTACTTAGATGTGAAATAAGAGGCAGCCAAGGCTTGGCAAAATACTGTTGCCTTTCTGGGCACATTCCCCTACTGTGTATACTAGTCAGGGCTCTTAATTGCAAGTGACAGAAATCTAAGTCAAACTGGCTTAGACAAAAAAGGGAGATTTCCGGGTTTTTGTGCAAAAGTTAAGGAATAGACTTACCTCAAGCATGGCTACATCCAGCTCAAATGATGTTGTCAGGACCTGTTGTGACCCCCTCCATGTATCCCCTCCACTTGCCCCTCCTACTGCCTACTAGGTTACATTATGCCACGCCTTGCCTCCTGTAAACTTGTCGTGGTAAGGAAGAAAAATTATTCAAGAAAAGCAGGAAAATCCCGTTTAGAGGAGGAGAAAGTCTTTGTTGAGCAGAATGACTTGATGGGCCTTTGTGGCTACGGATGGACAACCTGGGGGCATTGTCAGGTGGATTGAAAGTCGAGACACTGCATGTTTTATTATCCAAACCAGGACATTTTGTTTTTTGTTTGTTTGTTTTTAATCTTTTTTTTTTTTTTTGTGAGGAAGACCAGCCCTGAGCTAACATCCATGTCAATCCTCCTCTTTTTGCTGAGGAAGACTGGCCCTGGGCTAACATCCGTGCGCATCTTCCTCCACTTTACATGGGATGCCGCCACAGCATGGCCTGACAAGAGGTGTGTCGGTGCACGCCTGGGATCCGAACCTGGGCCGCCAGCAGCGGAGCACATGCACTTAACTGCAACGCCACGGGGCCGGCCCCCAAACCAGGACATTTTGGAGGGTAAAAGGGACACTTAACTTCACTAGCACAACAGGCATAATCTGATTTTATTCCTTGTAAACCTAAGCATATGTTCACCCTTGGTAGAAATGAAGCCAAGACGTAGCTCAACCACAGTGCATTCAAAGAAATAAAACCACAATGAGATGACTCAATTTAAAATGACTGACCATACCAAATGTTGGTGAGGATGTGGAGCAACTGAAATTCTCATAGAATGCTGGTGGGAGTGTAAGACGGTACAACCGCTTTGAAAATCAGTTTGGCAGTTTCTTAAAAAGTTAAACATACATCTTCCATTCGACCTAATCATTCCATTCCTAAGTATTTACTAAAGAAAAATGAAAGCATGAAACCCAAAGACTTGTATGTGAATGTTCATAGGAGCTTTATTTGTTATAGCCAAAAACCAGAAACAACCCAAATCCACCAATAGAGAATGGATAAACCAATTATGGTATATCCATACAGTAGAATACTACTCAACAATAAAGACAAGCCTATTAATACACACAATAGTGAAGAATCTCAAAATCATTATACTGAATGAAAGAAGCCAGGCAAAAAAAACAGAGAACAAATTGTATGATTCCATTTATACAAAAGTCTAGAAAAGACAAGCTAATTTATACAGAGAGAAAGCAGATTAGCAGTTGCTTGGGGATGCAATGGAGGGAGGAATGGATTAAAAAGGCCACAAGGAAACTTTGGGGGTAATGGAAATGTTTGAGAGGTCATGGCTTCATGGGTGTATGTATGTCAAAACTTTAAATATGTGTAGTTTATTTTACCTCAGTAAAGGTGGAAAATAATCTTCGAAAAATAAAAAGGAATGCTCATTGAACATAAAAAGAAAAAAAGGACTATTTTGAGGAGGAGGGGTAGGTGCTGCAGGGTGGAAAAGAGGAAGTTGAAGGGGAGCAAAGGGGCACAAGAAGAAGTTGAGTCTGGAGCTAACAGAAGAGAAGACCAGTGAATGTTCCCCAGTTAAGGTGTGGGCCCCAGGAGAGGGAGTACAAAGAGAGAATACATTGGCATTGTTTTGGGCTTATAAATACTGAAGTGGTTGCCTCACAGCAATATTTATCATATAGATGTGACCCTCAGACCTTGTTTGCACAGCAAGAAAAGCCAATGCCACAGCTTCAAATGTAGTCCCCTTTACAGTTCATTGATATTTGTCCCATCCTTAGGAAGGTCTGATCAGGCTTCAATTTCCCTCAAGGAAAGTGGTTTTGGTTTGTTGTGTATTGGTTTGATATAATTTGAAATCCACTTGTTTATGACTTAGTGAAGTTGTTTTAATTCACTTGTTTATTACACAGAAAAAAAGTTGTTGTTTTGACATAAGAAAGAAGTAAGTTGTGTCAGGATGTCAGCTTCTCATCTGTTGTCATTGATAAGCACTCAGTAGGTCAGCTGATGATGGGTGCTGCTGGGGGCTGATCAGTAAGAACATGTGGAGAAGCGACTATGGGGAGGGGCGTTTAGACTATAAATACCCAGGGTCTTTGAGGAATATTTGAGAGTTTCAGTCTGAGCAAGATGACACCTTGCTGACCTAAATAAACTCTCTGAAGACCTTCTGCATTCTCTCCTACAGTAGTAAGGGCAACTCCTTCATCAGTAGTGGTGACAAACCATGCAGTGGTCCCATGAAGGAGATCAGCCTGCCCACCAACACTGACACTCTTGTTACCTAGCAACGTGCTCTAGCAACAGGGATTTTTCACTTTCCTTTTGCACTGGCAGCTGGACGTCAGCTCTCGGTTGGTCAAGCTGCCTCTCCCAAGTGCCTACTTGTATAAAAAGGTACACCTTGATTAAATTTGGACTTTATTCCCTTTATCTCCCCTTGCTTGTAACAGTAGTGTGATTAATCTATCATTGGTTGGGAGTACGTTATGTTATTTCTTTATTGGCTTATTACGAGACACTATACTTTATGCTATTGGCTTGTGAAACTATTATAAATCCTACAATGAACATGTGTTGAACTATTGGCAAAGACAGTCTCGGTCTCTGAGCATAATTTTGCCCCTCAAAGCAAAACGTGGTCTTCTTTTACCAGTTGGGTCACAAGAGAATTTTCAGGGCCCTCCTCTTGCAAAGTGGTAGATGAGTGTCTTGTGATAGCTCTAGCAATCAAGCAGGTGTTATTTTTTGAACTGTTGTAGTTAAACACAATAAATTAGCATATATATATTTTTTATTGTTTCTTTCTACCGAGCCATTTCCCCTCCCCCACAAATACGGATGACAAGATGGAGAAGAGCAGGGAAGAGGAGAAGTGCCCCAGGGTCAACTGTCCAGTCTCTGAAGTTCACCCAGGTGGGATGGAGAGGCCAGCCTGCATCTAGAGCCAGGGGCCTCTCCTCTCGTCTCCCAGTGGCCCCATTGAAGTCCTTTAAGCTCAACAGTTACCTTGGAGACTATGCTTTTAAAGGCCATGGAGGTGCCAGATATCCTCTTATCTGAACCCCATGAGCAAAGGCAAAGGTACATTGCATACCTCCGTCCTCCACTGCACAAAGTCCTCTTGCCGGCGGGCTTTGCATGCACAGCAACGTGCACTTCTTGCTCAGCTCCCACCTGCAGCTGTTTGTGTCCAGCACCTGGCTGATCCACACCGTCTCCTTGGGCTCCATGGAGCTCATGATCTTCGTGCTCCATGTAAAGTGCAGGGAGCGTGCTTGACCTCCTGACGTGCTTTCTTATTTATATCATTGCCTTGTCTACCTGAGGTGTCCTCTTCTCCACTTTCTGGCTGACCTGAAACATAAGGGCAGGTGAAGATAAAGGTGAGTGGCTCCTGCTGTCCCTGGCTACTCCCAGTGGGAGAGGCTAGGGTCACCCTCTCAGGCAAATTCTGGTGGTCAGGCTCCTGTCTAAGCTGCCCAGTGTGGTGGGAGTTTCCTTTGGAGAAAACACCCTGGGGAACTTGGTTCCAGCTGGGGATCCACCACTGCTGCTGCTGTGTGGGTACAGGGGAAGGCCATAGGGACACACTGGGAAGCCGTGCTGGGGTGGTCTTCCTGTCCAGGCCAGGTAGGGGACTGGCAGGCACTTTGGCTGTACTGCTGGCCTTCTGTCCTAATTCCTGGTCCTTCTCAGACCACTGATTTTCTGTGCTGCTGCTCTGACTGTTCCCAGAGTAGGAATTAAAGGTGGTAATAGTGGGCTTGCTGATATGCTGACACAAATCTCGCTGCTTTGGGTTGGCAGAGACCCCATGTTGTACCTTGCAGGATGGGTAAGGAGGACAGCTGTTGGTAGGATCAGCTGAAGGAAGGGACTTCTGGATGCTGGTGTAGCTCTCCAGATCAGATTTCTTGTAGGCCAGGAGCATATAGGTGACCATCACTTCATCATACTTCTGGTTCATCTATGAGTCCTGGATCCTTTCCCATGTGTAGCCTATGGACACCATCAACTTCGTCTGCCAGGATCCTTGTAGTCAGGGAGTGGTTCTATGCAAGGCATTAGTTTCTCGCCCTGGCCCATGTTCGTCTATGGATACTTCATGATTTTCTCTAAAGGGCCTCCCTTGATGGAGCTGAAGATGAGGAATTTCTTGAGTAGGTTTTCATACTCCATGGACATGTGGAAGGGAATGTTGCATATTCTGCTCAGTACTGTTGACCTAAAACAAATAAACAGCTAGTTATTTTACCAGCAGAATGGGTTTATTTGGGAATGGCAAAGAATTACAATTCAGGATGTGTGGTCTATAGTGAACCACATGCAAGTCCAGAGAAACAAAGGAGAGAAAGATTCTTTTATGAAGTTGGGAAGGGCTGTTGTAAAGGAAGAGTCCATTGGAGGAGACTGGGAATTCAAAGTATAGTGGCTTTTCATTGGCTGAATTGTGGCAGTTTTTCATTGGCTGAGCTGTGTCTGGGAAAGGAGGAATTTCTTCCTTCCTTCTGCTGGGGTGGTAAGTAGCATCTCTTCTTGTTGGGGATGCAAGATATGTCTCTTCCTGTTGGAGACTGCAGTGTGCATTGAGTGACACATGCATGAGAGTTCTCTCTTCTGAACTCCTATCTCTATTTTAAATAAGGTTTCTGTTTACCAATTTTCATATTTTCCCCTTTTGATCAAGGTCTTTCTCTGAAAGCATTGCTGATCAAGAGTCAGGTTTTCCTGGATTCAGTGGTCTTTTGTCCCTTGATGCCAGGAAGGAACTTTTCTGGGTGTTGTGTCCCACATTAGAGGGAAAGTGAACAAATTGGAAACCTATTGAGGTCACATTTGAGTAACCAGGAGGGGTAGGAGGGAGATCTCTCAGGCATCTCCCATCTAAGTCTGTATCCTTCTAATAGGCCTGGTCTGGACATCTTGGGAAAGCTCATCTGATGTCATCTGCTTCAATTCCAGGAAATCTTTACCTTCAGGTTACCAGATGGTGTGCAGGTACAGTCAGAATTTGGTGCTTTCTTTAGATGTGTCACATGAATCCAAGAGTCTATTCCCTGGAGTTTGGTGGTACAAAAGTTAGTTAGCAGACCTGATAGGGTCCTTTCCAGAGAGGTTGAAAGGAGTCTTTCTGGAGGTCTCTTTTCCAATAGATAAAAATCTCCAGGTTGTAAGGTATGATGCTTAAGGTCTTCATCCTCCTGGAGCACACTGTAAGAAGACTGCTCTACCAGAACGTGGTTATTTTTGATAGAAGCAATTAAGCCTTTACAATATTGAAGTATATCTCCTTTTATCAGCTGTGGATCAAAAAGGCAGGGCCGGGTGCATTGGGTGTCCTGTGACTATCTCAAAGAGTGAGAATATCTAAGTTCCAGAGTGAGTGCATCTGAGATTTAGAAGGACCAATGGCGATGCTTTTGGCCCATGTATTTGGAGTGTCTCTCAAATTTTGCCAATTGAATCTTAATAATGCCATTAGTACATTTGACTGAACCAGAGGATTGAGGGTGGTAAGTGCAGTGAAAGTGTTATAAAACTGGCCAAAGACCACAGACTTATTGGAGCACCTGACCAGTAAAATGGGTTCCTAGGTCACTATGAAGTTTGAGAGGGGTTTCCCAGGTAGGGATAATCTTTTCCAAAAGGACTTTAGCCACAGAAGAGGCAGTAGCCTGTCTACAAGGGAAGGCTTCAGTCCGGTAAGAAAACATACAGACCATGACTAAAACATGTTTATATCCATGACATGGGACCAACTGTATGAAATTCATTTGCCAAACCTCAAATGGCCCATTAGGCAATTTAAAATGTCTTGGAGCAGTGTGAACAGGCTTCCCTGGATTGTATTTTGGACAGGTGGGACATATGAGGTAGACACTTTTTGCAGCCTTATTAATATTTTCCCACTGATATTGACTCATGAATGCTATCATTTTGTCAGTGGACCAATGATTTAACACAGGTACAGTGATTTAGCTGTGGGAATTTTAGCATCTCTGGTAGGACTGCGTTTTTATTTGACCCAAACCAGAGCTTTCTCTTTTTATCAAACCAACAATTTTTGAGTTTCCGATCTTGTTTTTCCTTTTCTGAGGCCAATTGTTGGGCTTCTCTAGCCAATTTTTCTAAGTTATCATTTGGGGAAATATCCCTTTGGATTGTGACAGAGGCTTGGCTGCTCCTGATTCTTTTAAAAGCAGCATTCCTTGCAGAAGTATCAGCAAGGTGATTCCCTTTAGCTTTCAGAGAGTCAAGTTTAGAATGCCCCAGGATCTTAATAATAGCTAAAGTAGCAGGTGAAAGTATGGCATCTAATAATTCCTGATCATAAGGGCCATTTTTACTCTTATCTCCACTGGAAGTAAGGAAGCTATATTACTGTCACAACGTTCTAAATCATGAGCCACTCTGAAAGCACGTCTACTATCAGTATAAATGTTGGGAACTGTGCCTTTGGCTAGAGTGTAGGCCCCTGTGAGTGCATATAATTCGGCTTGTTGGGCTGTAGTAGCCAAAGGCAAAAGTGCTGCTTCAATTACATCAAAGGGTGTTGATATTTCAAATCCAGCACCACATTCGCCATTGTCACCCTTTAAGTAAGAACTATCATTGAACCATGAGAAGTTGGCATTACTCAAAGGAGTTTCCTACAGATCATCACAAAGGGTCAGGAGGTGATCCATCAGTGTTAAGCAGTCATGAGAGACTTTGTCAGTAAGAGAGGGGAGAAGAGTAGCAGGGTTAAGGTTATTACCATTTGAAAGAGTTATGTGAGGAGCAGTTAGCAAGAGGACTTCATAGGAGGTGAGGTGGCTGACTGAAAAATGTTGAGTGTGATGAGAATTCAGGAGGGCTTCTAATGCATGAGGTATAAAGATGGTTAAAGGAGATCCCACAACTATTTCCTCGGTGGCCTTAACTAAAAGGGCGGTTGCAGTAGTGGCTCTAAGGCAAGGGGTGTTTCCCTGTGGCACAGGGACAGTTGCTGGCTATAATACCCTCTGTGTTGATGGTGGTCCCTTTGTTTTTGGGTGAGTACCCCAAAGAATTCCCTTCCTTTTCGTATACAAAAAGGAAAAAGAGAATCTGATCATTGGGATGCCCACGGGCAGGTGAGTTCATTAAACTCTCCTTTAAGGCTTTAAAGGCTTTGTTGTCCTATTCTTCCCATAAAATTGGGTGAGGGTTATTGTTCTTTAGTAAAACATACAGAGGTTGGGCCATAAGAGAGAAATTTGGAATCCAATTTCAACAATAACCAGCTAGCCCGAGAAAACCTCGCAGTTGACTCTTAGTTTTGGGTTTGGGGAAACTTAGGACACCATGAAGCCTATCTGTATCTAGGTGTAGCTCTTGTTCTGATATCAGATGCCCTAAATATTGAACCTGTGTTTGGACAAACCAATTTTTCCTTGGTAACCCTGTGTCCCTTTAAAGCTAAAAGCTGTAGCAAGTGGGTGCACTCTTCCTGTGAGGAGGCTTGGGAGCGAGAACAAAGAAGCAGATGGTCCACATATCACAACAAAGTGGAGCCCCTAGGGAACTTTATATCATCCAGACCAGCATTCAGGATTTGTGAGAAATAAGAAGGGCTCAGTAAAACCCTGAGGCATTACAGTCCAGATGAATTGTTTTACTCCCCAAGTGAAGGCAAAATGTATTGGCTAGCTTCCTCAATTGGAATACTAAAGAATGCACTGCATAGATCAGTTACATAAAGAATTTGCTTTCAGTTGGGACAGATGTTAGTAGCATCTCAGGGTTAGAAACAATAGGGTATCAAGTGATAATCATGTTGTTTATTGCTCAGAGGTCCTGGAAAAACCTCCACCCTCAGCCCTTAGGTTTTCTCACAGGTAAAATGGAGTATTGAAGGGACTTGTGCAAGGGATAATGAGCACTTGAGCCTTGTAATCCTTTATTATGAGTTTTATACCTTGAAGGGCTTCTTTGCTTATGGGGTATTGATTAATTCTGGGGAGAGGTTTTGAGGGATCTGTTGGAATCTTGATGGGAGGTGCGCTGTGAATTTTGCCCATAAGGAAGGTGGTAAGTGATTCAATAGGGACAAATGATCAGTGTCTCCAGAATCAGCTCTAGTGCCCTCAGGGATAGAGCAAACAAAAGACGCTAAAGGGGGCCGGCCCAGGGGCGTAGCAGTTAAGCTTGCGCACTCCACTTCAGTGGCCCAGGATTTGCAGGTTTGGATCCCAGGCGTGGACCTACGCTCCACTTATCAAGCCATGTTGTGGCAGCGTCCCACATAAAGTAGAGGAAGATGGGTGCGGATGTTAGCCCAAGGCCAGTCTTCCTCAGCAAAAAGAAGAGGATTGGCAACGGATGTTAGCTCAGGGCTAATCTTACTCAAAAAAAAAAAAAAAAGAATATGCTGAAGGGTCATTTAATTTACTTGGTTGGCTATTTTGATTGTTACTGTCAAATTCTAGAACTATTTCCCTCCTTTGGGAGAAAGAGATAGCAGTATGGTACTTTTCTAAGAAGTCTTGACCTAATAAATGAATAGGGGTAGAGGAGCTAAGGAGAAAAGGGTGGGTATCTTTCAAAAGTCCTAAATAAAAGGGAAGAGTTTCAGAGACGGAAACCTTTTAGGGGCCGGCCCAGTGGTGTAGCAGTTAACCTCGCATGCTCCGCTTTAGTGGCCCAGGGTTCGCCAGTTCAGATCATGGGCACAGACCTACGCACCGCTCATCAAGCCATGCTGAGGCGGCATCCCACATAGAGCAGCTAGAGGGATGTACAACTATGATATACAACTATCTACTGGGGCTTTGGGAAGAAAAAAGGGGGAAAAAAGGAGGAAGATTGGCAACAGATGTTAGCTCAGGGCCAATCTTCCTAAAAAAAAAAAAAAGGAAAGAAAGAAATCTCTTGAGGTTTATTAGAAACCCCTCACTATTTGAACTGTTTTAGTACTCCAAGGCAGGCTGCTTTATAGAAGTGGGGTTGAGCCCTGGGAATGTGGCTCCAGTGTCAATAAGGATAGAGAGAGATTCATTCTCAACCTGGAGAGTTTTTTTCTCCAAGCTGATTAAGAGGGAGGGTTGGGAAGAGCCGCTGTAGTTCCTTGGAGCCCCATCACTGAGAATTTGGAGGACACTGGAAAGACTGGTTAGAAGGCCGCAGTTGCCTGCAGTGCTTAAATTTGTAACAGTCTCTTTTCCAATGTCCTGGCTCTTTGCAATAATAGCAGAAACTAGGAGGTTTTTGGTTTTGTGTAGGGGCATTCATTTGCCAGAGTTGAAGATTAAAAATTTTGGTGATCTTTCTTTTTGGTGACTCATCTAGGATGTGAACAACCTGATTTGCCAAATTAACTAAATCTGGAGTGGATATAGTTCCACCCTGGTCTTTTTAACTAAAATAGAAAGGTCCCAGTTCAGCCCATTAATAAACATAGAGTTAAAAGCTACCCGAGTGGATTTAACATATGAAGGAAGACCAGAATTTTCTTCGAAAACAATCTGAAGTCAATTATAATAGTCATGAACAGGTTCATCAGACTTTTAGGTACAAGCCTGAATCTTGTTCCAATCAATAGGCTTAGGAAAAGCTACTGTAATTGCTTATTGGAGTTTCCCAGCAAGTGTTATAGCCTCTTGCCAAAAGTTAGGGGTTTGTTTTCCTAATTCCCTTTCAGGATTTTCCCTTCGGGGAAGTTTCATCCAATGTTTGGCTTGACCCTCACCAACCAGCATGTGGACTGACATAGGTCTGAAAAACCAGGTTGGTAAGTTTGAATAACTATGTTAAATTCTTCAGCAAACCTATGGGGGTTCTCAGTTACTTAGGAAACTCTTTAACTATGGCTTGTAATTCAGCCTTAGTCCAGGAAACATAAGAGATATGAGGTTTGTTTGCATCCTCAGATGACTTAACTTTAAGGGGGCAGATTCTGATAGGTACAGAGGAGGAGGGAGCCAGGAGACGTTTAGGGAAAAAGGAAAGTTCAGTGAGAGAGTTGAACGGGGAAATTGAGGGTAGAGAGGAGGTGTAGGCAGTATAGAACGGAAGGAGGAAGATGGTGCCAGAGGCAGGGCCTGAGCACAAGGTGGCTGCCTTGTGTCTGGAGACAAAGGAGATGGAGGAGGGGAAAGAGAGGCTTTGGAAGCCATTTTGTCTTTCTTTAATTGTTTGTTTGCCTCAGTTAATCTTAAAATTTTATTTTGCAGAGAGGCAATTTTAGACTCCTGATAACATTTGGAAGCCTCAAAATACCAAGAATAACAGGCGTTCCATTCAGTTTTGGCAATTTCAGAGCTATGGCTGTCCAATTTGGCTTTAAGAAAAGTAAGTCTGGAGAGGTCAAAAGTTCACCATAATGGTCATTGGTGTTCTAAATTACTTTTGGTTAAATCGGTACATTTAATCAGAAATGCACATGAGGAGGGACTGCAGTTTTTAAACACAAAATCAGCTGAAGTCTTGGTGGGGGGGTGCTGCTTAAAACATTTAGACAACTGGGATCCCATTTCTCAGAGGTTTTTCTCTAGAGCAAAAAAAAAAGAAAATGTCTAAACAGCCTGCAGGGCCGGCCCCGTGGCTTAGCAGTTGGGTGCGCACGCTCCGCTGCTGGCAGCCCAGGTTCGGATCCCGGGCGCGCACCGACGCACCGCTTCTATGGCCATGCTGAGGCCACGTCCCACATACAGCAACTAGAAGGATGTGCAACTACGACATGCAGCTATCTACTGGGGCTTTGGGGGGGAAATAAATAAATAAATAAAATCTTTAAAAAAAAATAAAAAGTAAACAGCCTGCAGGCCAAATACCAGCACAGTTCCGATAGAATAGCCTGGTTCCAAGAGGAATCAAACCAAAGGCTGAACAGTACAGTTCCAATAGAACAGCCTGATTCCAAAGAAGTTAGGGCAAAGGCTGAATAGCACAGTTCCAGTAGGAACAGCCTTGTTCCAAAAGGAATCGAATCAAAGGCTAAACAAGTACTTGAAAAAAGGGAAAAGCCTTTAACATAAAGGACAGGTCCCAAATAAGGCCTGGAGAGTTTAAAAACACAAAGAGAGTGGAGCTCGAGATCCAGGAGAAAACTTAACCTCAAACTCCAGGGTTGGTGAGAAAGCAGTGAGTTCAATGGGCTCTGTGGGTAGCGCACCTGTTTATCCACCAGTCTTGGAGTTGTCAGGGGTCTTCTCTGGATCCTCATGTGGGCCATCAAATAATGTTGACCTAAAACAAATAAACAGCCAGTGATTTTACCAGCAGAATGGGTTTATTTAAGAATGGCAAAGAATTGCAATTTGGGACATGCGGTCTATGATGAACCACATGCAAATCCGGAGAAACACAGGAGAGAAACATTCTTTTCTGAAGTTAGGAGGGGCTGTTGTAAATGAAGAGTCTATGGGAAGAACCTGGGCATTCAAAAGTGTAGTGGCTTTTCATTGGCTGAATTATGTCAGTCTGTCATTGGCTGAGCTGTTGCTGGGCAAGGAGGAATTTCTTCCTTCCTTCTGCTGGGGTAGTAAGTAGTATCGCTTCTTGTTGGAGATGCAAGATATGTCACCTCCTATGGCATGTGCATGAGAATTCTCTCTTCTGGCCTCCCAACTCCATTTTAAATGAGGTTTCTTTTTATTAATTTTCACAGTATCTGCTCCCACAAAATAGAAAAAATTGAGGAAAAGAAAAAAGAACAAAGAAAGAAAAATGATAAAAATTGAAAAAAATGAAGGAAAAAGTGAGAAAAATAAAATCAATAAAAAAGAAAAATGAGAAAAACAAAAATAAAGAAAACGAGAAAAAGAATTAAGGAAAAATTAGAAAACAGAAAAAATAAAGCAAAGGGAAAATAAGAATGAAAAAATTAGAAAAAATAAAGGACCAGAGAAAAAAGAAGAAAGAAAAAATAAGAAAAAGAAAAAAAAAAGACTAAAGGAAAAAATAGTAAGCAAAATAGATAAAAAACTAAAGAGGAAAGAACTTAACTTTGGTGATAATCCCTCAAGTGACTGAAAGCCACCATCCTGAGCTGGAAGGACCAAAAATCTAGGCCCAGCCAGGGACTTATATAGGTGCTAGGAATCCCATAACAATGACCCCTTATGAGGTCATAGCAAGAAATGGACCTATCACAGCTAGGGATAATCCATAGTGATTTTCTCACTTTTTTGTCTTAAGAATCCCTTACTGTTTAAAAAAATAAGGAGCTTTTTGTTTATGCAGATTATAGGGAACGATACTTACCTTATTAGAAATTAAAACCTGCAGGATGCTTCCATGGACTTTTCATTTCTAGTTTGACGTACAAACTGCCCTGCCCTCTCCTGCCTTCCCCTTTAGGCTTACCTGGCAGCAGCCGGGTCCCCGCTGTCGACACCTTGCCAGGTTCAACCTCATGATGCACCTTTCTCGTTCTCACCTTCTCTTCCCTTTCACTATTGTCATTGGTGTTCTTTTTTAGCCACATTTCTCCTAAATATTGGAAAAGTAAGACCTGTTAGTCTTGTCCCTGACCTCACAGCCCCACTTCCAGGAATGACTCCCTTGAGAAATAACCTCAAAGGCCTTAAAGAGCATCCCCCGAAGTGTGATCCAATGGTGGCGAGGAAGAGGAATTTAGGAGGCCCCAGACGCAGATTAAATATGATGGAACCCCTCAATGGAGAATCTCTCCCTTTTCATTTCTCCGCCTATCACTCTGATTGTGTCAAGGAGGAGCTCTCAGTTCAGAGCCACCGTGACCACAACATGTTCTCACATTTGTTGATCTCTTTCCATAGGGAAAATGCTGGCCTCAGGCTCAGAATCTTGGCAGGCACCAGTATCTAGCTAGAATTTAATTATATTGTTTTCCATTGGGGGGGGGGGTATGTTTTTTGGCTATCTTCTATCTATGGCAAAAGATACAGCTGTTCATACATTCATACATTCCCATGCCCAGATGATGCTCAGATATGGCAATAAACCAGGGAGTTGTTCAAGAAAGGCTGCAGTGTGGACTGTGTTTTACAGGCAGTGGTTCTTATCCTTAGCAGCACACAGGAACCCCAGGAACACTTGTCAAAATCCCAGTGCCCAGGCCCTTCCCCAGAACAATTCCATCAGAAACTCTGGGGGTAGGATCTAAGCAGGGGTGTTTGTTAAACCTCTTGATGACCCCAGTGCTTATCTTGAGAACCAATGCTTTAAACTGATCTTCAGTCCGAGCACAAATGAGACCGAACATTTTCTCCACACCAAAGCAGCAGGATCAGCATCTGAAACATGAATATTCTAATGGCCAAGGTCAATCACTGTCTTAAAATCTCAGTCCAAAGAATTATAGAATTTTAGAGCTGGAGGGGATCTGAGAGCACTGAGTCTAGATCCTCATTTTATTTTTGAGCCCTAGAAAGTCCGAGAAACGTGCTGGGAATCACTTCCTAGGAGCCCAGCGCAGGGCTCCTTCCCCAGCATCATGCTGCAGCTCTGGTGGATGCACTTGCCTCATCTGCGAATTGATATGGAAGAAACTACAGTCTTTGAGGAATTAGCTAAAGACACAAAAAGTTGAAAGTTTGGTTTCCAGAAACTGGGTAGGAAA
The DNA here is from genome assembly GCF_020826845.1 of Diceros bicornis minor. NCBI lineage: Eukaryota > Metazoa > Chordata > Mammalia > Perissodactyla > Rhinocerotidae > Diceros > Diceros bicornis. Next base: position 59,452,205 of record NC_080742.1, on the reverse strand, counting down.
GATGCTGTAGGGAGCCCAAGAGGCACCATGGACAGTCCTCAAAGTCTGTATCGCAGTTGGAAAGTGCTAGATTAAAGAAATTGAAAAGCGTTTTATCATTGCAGGACTTCTCAGGGCCTTCCACTTACTAACATGCATAAGGAATTTCCAGAAGGAGTCAGTACAGGCAGCACATATTTGCCCTTTTTTTTTTTTAAAGATTTTATTTATTTACTTTTCCCCCCAAAGCCCCAGTAGATAGTTGTGTGTCATAGCTGCACATCCTTCTAGTTGCTGTATGTGGGACTCGGCCTCAGGATGGACGGAGAAATGGTGCCTCGGTGCGCACCCGGGATCCGAACCCGGGCCACCGGCATCGGAGTGCGCGCACTTAACCACCAAGCCATGGGGCCGGCCCGACATATTTGCCCTTTTAGTGGAATATTTCACAGGACTAGCCTTTCTTGGGGAAATACGAGGTTGACACAATTTCCTAAATCTCTGGCCCACTCTCTATCCCTCTTACCCTGCTTTATTTTTCTTAATAGCATTTATCACATATATTTGATAATTGCCTGTCTCTTCCTCACTAAAATATAAGTTCTGAGGGGAGGGACTTTGACTTCTCTGCTGTATCCCAATCACCTACAACAGTGCCTAGGCCTTAGTAAATATTTGTGAAAAGGACTGAACAGATCGTCTCTTAAAACACAAGTAACCATGACTAGTTATCCGGTGGGACTACTCCCATTCATGACTGTAAGTCTCTCACCACAACTTGAGGCTGAATTTGGGAGTCTGTGTGCTGCAGATACCTCACAGAACTAAGTAGCCCTGGTGACACTTGGGCTAATGGCCAGGCTCTGGCAGTAATGTACTCTGTGACTTTGGGTAAATTGGTTGACTTCTCTGGGCCCCATTTTCCTCATGCAGTAAAATGAGTGGACTGGATTAGACAATCTCCAAATGCCCTTCTCGATTGTTCTATGACAAGTGGTTAAATTAAAATGTATGCTATAATTGGGGATTTTTCTATTTCTCCTTGGAGTTCTATCACTTTTTGCTTCATGTAGTTTGTTATCAGGCCCATAAATATTTAAGATTGTCATATCCTCTTGATGAATTAACCATTTTATCATTATAAAGTGACCTTCTTTGTCCTTGGTAATATTCTCTGCCCTGAAATCTACTTTGTCTAATATTAATATATTCACCCCAGCTTTTTTTTTTAGTGGTTACTTAGTGTTATCATGGTACATCCTGTTCCATCTTTCTGCTTTTAACCTATTTGTGTCTTTCTAGTTAAAGTGGGTTTCCAATCTGTCAATCTCTACCTTCAAATTGAAGCATTTACACCATTTAAATTTAATGTGATTATTGATATGGTTAGGTTTAAATTGACCATCTTGCTGTTTGTTTTCTATTTGTTCCATTCATTCCTTTTTCTCTTTTTCCTCTTTTTCTGCCTACTTCTTGACTGATTAGTTGTTTTTTGTAACAGTTTTTTTGAGATTTAATTCACATGCTATGCACTTCACTCATTTAAAGTGTATAATTCAATGATTTCTAGTATATATACAGAATGGTGTAACCATCACCATCGATTATAGAACATTTTGATCATCTCCAAAAGAAACTTTGTACCTTTTAGCTATCACCCTCAAATCCTCCCATTCCTACCCCTCCCCTAGACCAAAGCAATCACTAATCTACTTTCTGTCTCTATGAGTTTGCCTATTCTGGACATTTCATGTAAGTGGAATCATGTAATATGGGCCTTTGTGACTGCTTCTTAGCATAATATTTGCAAGGTTCATCCATGTTGTAACATGTATCAATCCTTTATTTATTCTCATAGATGAATTCCACTGCATGGATATATCACATTTGTTTATCTGTTCAATTGATGGACATTTGGGTTGTTTCTACCTTTTGGTTATTATGAATAATGCTGCTATAAAGATTCATGTTTTTGTGTGGAAGTATGTTTCATTTCTCCTGGGTATACACCTAGGAGTGGAATCGCTGGGTCATATGGTAACTCTATGTTTAACTTTTTGAGTTGCTGCTAGACTGTTCCAAAGTGGCTGCCCCATTTTACATTCCCACTAGCAGTGTACGAGTGTTCTGATTTCTCCACATTCTCTCCAACACTTGCTGGTCTTGTTGCCCATAGCCATCCTGGTGAGTATGAAGTGGTATCTCACTGTGGTTTTGATCTGCATTTCCCTGATAACTAATAATGTTGAGCATCTTTTCATGTGCTTATTGGCCATTTGTATGTCTTCTTTGGTGGACTGATTCCTGTTTATCATTCCATTTTATCTTCTCTGTGTCTCATTAGCTGTAAATCTTTGTATCGTTATTTTAGTGGTTGTTTTAGATTTATATTATACATCCTTAACTCATCACTGTCTACTTTCATGTGATATTCTGCCACTTCGTGTATATTCAAGAGCCTTACAAAAGTACACTTCCATTTCTCCACTCCTGGCTTTTGTGCTCTTGTTGTCGCATCTCTGGTTAAGTTAGATGCTCTCCTCTTTGTGGTATACTGGTGCTCTGTTACCCAGAGGGAATAGGACTTATCATGGGAAGCTAGAGGAAGGAAAGTAAATGGGTTAATTTTTCAACATTTTGAATTGTTCTTGGAGGCCTGGTCCAGCTGTCAGGATCACCAGAGAGAACATCAGGAGGGGCCTGGACTCAAATGCAGGGAAGACGAGAGGAGATCTTAGAATGGTAGAGATCCTTAGGAATCCCAGAGGCACCTTCGCCAGCTTCCTGATTCTCCTGAGGGTCTCCTTGGCTGCATCCCTCAGCATCCACGCCATTGGATTCATGACTAATGTTTTCAGTTGCAGTGATTAAGTTTGAATCAGGGTGGGGTAACAGAGAGTCTTGGGCTTGGTGACAGAGAGACCTGGGCTCAAATACCAGCTCTACCACTTTAGATACATAACCCAGGGACAAGATACTAACTCTCCTGAGCCTCAGTTTCTTCACCTATAAAATGGGAATAAAAATTCTTACCTCATAATGTTGCTAAAAGGATTAAACAAGGTGATGTAGGTAAAAGTGGCCCGCATGTGACATTACCAACACTCCATTAATATTTTTATCCCTTTTACATACCTCACTATCTGCATTAGCCAATTATATTTTTAAATTCTTTATGTTTCTCAGGCATTCATAATTTGGGGACTACACTGAGTTTGAGAGCCTTTTTCCTCTTCATACTCTGAAAATTCTAGTGAGTCCAAATATTTTTATGGGATTGTCATAAACTCCCTACTTTTCAATGTGTAGAACTGCCATTTATTGGGCTGACTCAATGCCAGGCACTGCTGGGCGCCCTGCATGCTTCATTTCCAAAGCTAATTATCAACCCCATAAGGATGGGAAGGGTTTCTCAACCTTGGCACTGTTGACATTTGGGGCCAGATCATTCTTGTTTGTGTGGGGCTGTCTTGTGCATTGTAGGATATTTAGCAGCATCCCTGGCCTCTACCCACCAGATGCCAGTAGCACCCCCAATTGTGACAATCAAAAATATCTGCAGACATTGCCACACATCTCCTAGGGGGCAAAATCTCCCCTGTAAGAACCACCAGGATGAGATTGGTGTCATTCCCATCTGCCTGTGAGGAAGCCACAGTCCAGAGTGGTCAAGAGCTTTGCTCAGAGTCACATGGCTACCAAGTAGTGGAGGCAGGATTCAGACGAGCCCAGCTGGCTCCTCAATCCTCCATTACAGTGACTCGAGAATGTACTCTCATCTGCAAACACAGCCTCAAACACCTTTGCCGTCCCTGGCCATCAGTTCTTTCTTTTGTGCTGAAGGTGCCTGGACTCTGGACTCTCCTTGCTGAAAACCACTAGGCCCCAAAGGAGAGATTAGTTAGTCATTGTTCACAGACAGGGCTCAGAGGGCCAATGCAGCATACTGCACGCAACTGACACCCAAACATGCTTTTTCTTGACATAAGGGGTGTTATGGTTTGAGTCATGTCCCCCAAAAGATATATTGAAGTCCTGGCCCCTGGTACTTGTGAATGTGACCTCATTTGGAAACAAGGTCATTGCCAATATAATCAAGCTAAGATGAACTCATTAGGGTGGGCCCCCAATCCAATATGACTGGTGTCCTAATAAGAGGAGGAAGGTTTGGACACAGACACAGAGGGAAGACAGTCCTGTGAAGATGGAGGCAGAGACTGGAGTTATGCTGCCGCAGGCCAGGAAATGTCTGGGGCCACCAGAAGCTGGAAGAGCCAAGGAATGATCCTCCCCTAGAGGCTTTGTAGGAACACGGCCCTGCCGACACCTTGATTTCAGACTGGCAGCCTCCAGAATGGTGCAAGAATATATTTCTGTTGTTTTAAGCCGCCCGGTTTGTGGTACTTGGTTACAACAGCCCCAGGAAACTGCTATAGAAAGGCACTCCCCAGGGCCTCTTGCTGCCCTGAGCACCCCGCATTTTGATTCGACAGTGCTCCTTGCTCCCCAGTCAGTTATAATATCTGGCCACTAATCCAAGTCATGAAAGATATTTAACTTCCTACAATAAACCCACAAGTTAGATTGTGCCTCCCACTTATCACAGGCAGAGATAATGATCTGGCAGTGAAATGACAACTCAGGGGTCTTTCTAGATAACGCTGCCCCACTGCCTTCACAGGGTGCAGCAGTGGCAGTGCAGCGGCATGGTGTGTCAGCACCCGTTATCTTTCTTGGTAACAGGAGGTACCATGTCATCCTGAGATAAGGAGAAGCAACTTCATAGAATCTGACTCAGTGGCCTTGGTTACCTGCAGGTCACGGATAAACAGAGGGAAACGAACCTCAGACAGCCATGCGTATGACACAGAAAGGAAATGACCAAAGATAGCCAAGATCACTGAAAATATAAAATCCGAAGCAATTTATTCTGGATAAGTAAACAAGTAGCAGCAAACAGACTCGTGTGTAGTCCGAGATTCTGAGGCTAAATCAGCTGTTAGAAGTCATGTGCACCCTGAACAGGTCTTTCATCTTTCCCAGCCCAAGCCCCACTGGATGGTCCATGTTTAGAGGACTGCAGGGACTAGCGATTTTCGGAAGTGTTCTGTACTTGAATCTCTCTCTGGAAAGTTCATAAGGCCCGTTAGCATATTAAAGACTTTGAGAAATTCTGCTGGAAAGACACCCATTCAACTCCTTTAGGGGATGCGGGGGAACATACTCTGGACCACTGATGTATTCTAGCCCATTCATTTTTCAGAATTTGAGGCTGAGGCCCAGAGAAAGTAGATGCTTTTCCAAAGGTCACATAAACGGGAAGTGACCTTGGTGACTCCACTGGGGTCTTCCGATTCCAAATCCAGTGCTTTTTCTATGTTTTCACTTTCCCATTTATTAGTCTATTAATAAACATTTGAGTGCTACCATGTGGTGATGCAGGAATATAAAAACGAATAAGATAGGCCTTGCCTTGCATGTAATTTACTATTTCCAGAGTGAACAAGCAACAAAATAACAAATAATGGAATGGTTATAGGGATAAGGAAGGGAGGGAGAGCACAGCTGACTTTGGGATAATATCGAACCCATCAGTTTTGAGGTTTCAGACTAGGTTACTGCTGTTCTAGTAAGTCCCATCATCAGGACCCACCGTCGCTGCCACCCACAGCCTCTCCTGGAGAGCTGGAGGCCAGAGCCCTGCCGGCCAGGCTGCCCAGGAGGCTGCCCACTAACCTGGTAAAGCTGAGGGCCAAGAGTACCAGCTCACAGCCTTCGAGACACTTGAAATGAGCCTGTGCCCTTCCAACGGGATGACCAATCTGATTTCTTCACAATTTGACCTGGGGGCTACAGGGAAGAGGCAGCAGGCAGGGAAGCTCAAGATGAAAGAACATCTGAGGAGAGGCCGTGAGGTAGGGAGTGCTCTGAAGGGTCATGGGCAAGGCAGGGAAGTGAGGGAGCAAGCAGCATGTGAGAGCAGAAGCTGTGAGGCAGAGGGAGCAGAGCGCAGCAGAGAAGGAGAAAGAGGTGGCCAGCAGGCAGCAGCCTCCGATCCACAGCCACCCCGTTCCTGGTTTCTGGGAGGCCTGGCTCCGTCACAGCTCCTGCTGCTGCATTTCTGAGAGGCTCCATCTTTGTTGGTACCCCCACCCACCCTGCCTGAGCCAGCCTGAGAGGGGCTCTAGTCTTGATTAGTAAAAGTGCCTAACTCCTTTTTTAAAATTGTGCTAAAATACACGTAACACAAAATTGACCATTTTAACCGTTTTAAGTGTATAGTTCAGTGGCATTAAGTACATTCACATTGTTGTACAATCATCACCACTATTCGTCTCTAGAACTTTTTTATCTTCCAAAACTGAAACTCTGTACCCATTAAACAGTAACTCCCCATTCCCTCCCCTCCTCCTACCCCCTGGCAATCTCCGTTCTACTTTTTGTCTCAATGAATTTGACTACTCTAGGTAACACATATAAGAGAAATCATACAGTATCTGTCCTTTAATGACTGGCTTATTCCATTCAGCACAATGTTCTCAAGGTTCATCCATGTTGCACCATGTGTCAGAACTTCCCTTTTAAGGTTATATAATATTCCATTGTGCATATCATGTTTTGCTTATGCATTCATCCTTTGGTGGACACTTGGCTTGCTTCCACTTTTTGGCTATTTGAATAATGCCACTATGAACATAGGTGTACAAATATCTCTTTGAGATCCTGTTTTCAGTTCTTTGGGGGTGTCAAGACACCTGCTGGCGGGATAAGAAACAGGAAGCTGCCTAGGGCTGAGATGGTGTGTACTCAACTGAGGTCCGAGACGGTAGGGTGACGAGAGCCCTTCTTTGAGGTTTTATCCTGGTTTATAGCTTTGGGCTTGCTCCTCTCCTGGCCTGTACCACAGGGAGCCTCTCTCCAGGCTAAGACAAATCAGCCTGAGGCACAATTTCCAGGCCCTCTCGCTTTCTCCTCCCTTCTCCATGCTTTTCAAACAGGCTTTCTTAGAATGGAAGCTTTATGAGGGCAATGATTGCCCTGTTCTGTTCACTCACCCATTTCTAGCACCTGCTGAGTGCCTGGCACTAAAAGCACATGGTGATCAAATGACATTTAATAAGTCATTAACACTTTAAAGTAAGTTAAATCATTATGTTCTTTATTCTATCCTCCCCCATAAACTTTCACCCACTTAGTTTTTTGTTTTTTATCACCCAAAGTCTATAGTTTACATCTTGGTATTGTTCATTCTGTGGGTTTTGACAAAGGTATAATTATGTCTGTCTACCATTATAGTATCGTACAGAGTAGTTTACTGCCCTAAAAGTCCTCTGTCCTATTCATCCTTCCCTCCCATAACCCCTGGCAATCACTGATCTTTTTACTATCTCCATAGTTTTGTCTTTTCCAGAATGTCATATAGTTGGAATCATACGTTATGTAGCCTTTTCAGACTGGCTTCTTTCACTTAATAATATGCACTTAAGCTTCCTCTATGTCTTTTCATGGCTTGATAGCTCATTTCTTTTTAGCACTGAATAATATTGCATTTTATGAACGTACCATAGTTTATTTAGCCATTCACCTACTGAAGGACATCTTAGTTGCTTCCAAGTTTTGGCAATTATAAATAAAGCTGCTATAAACATCCCTGTGCAGCTTCTTGTGTGGACATAAGTTTTCACTTTATTTGGATAACTACCAAGGAGCATGATAGCTTGATTGTATGGTAGAAGTATACCTAGTTTGGTAAGAAACTGCGAAACTATTTTCCAAAGTGGCTGTACCATTTTGCTTTCCCACCAGCAATGAATGAGAGTTCCTGTTGCTCCACATCCTCACCAGTATTTGGTGGGTCAGTGTTCTGGATTTTGGCCATTCTAATAGATGTGTAGTGGTATCTCCTTGTTGTTTTAATTTGCAATATCCTAATGACATATGATGTGGAGCATCTTTTCATACGTTTGTTTGCCATCTGTATATGTTCTTTGGTGAGGTATCTGTGAGGTCTTTGCTCATTTTTAAATTGGATTGTTTGTTTTCTGTTTGTTGAATTTTAAGACTTCTTTGTATATTTTGGATATACAAAGTATATCCAAATAGTGCTTTATCAAATGTGTCTTTTGCAAATAGGTTCTCCCAGTCTGTGGCTTGTCTTCTCATTCTCTTGACCCTTTTAGTTTTAAAACAGCAATAAAACCAACAGAAAGCCCTTATATGTGGAGAATCTTATCCAGTGCCCATCACAATCACTTGAGGAGGGTTTTGAAAAATTTTCTACATTTGGGTCCCATCTGTGAGATCCCTATTCTATAGGTTTGACATGAGACCTGGGAATCTGTACCTTTAAAAAGCCACCCTAGGGGCTGGCCCTCTGGTCTAGTGGTTGGGTTTGGCATGCCCTGCTTCGGTAGCCCAGGTTCACGGGTTCGGATTCCAGGCATGGACCTATACCACTCGTCAGCCATGCTGTGGTGATGACCCACATACAAAAATAGAGGAAAATTGGCACAGATGTTAGCTCAGGGCTAATCTTCCTCAAGCAACAAGAGGAAAATTGGCAACAGATGTTAGCTCAGGGCCACTCTTCCTCAACAACAACAACAACAACAACAACAAAAGCCTCCCTAGTGATTATGATGGGCAGCTCCATTTGGAACCATGACATGAAAGATAGAATTTCAGACACCCTAAGAGATGGGAGGATGGTCCCTCCCCTTTGTAGGTGCTGCCTACTTGGCCTTCCTACCTGCCTTTCCCTCAGCTCCATCTGAAGGCCCAGTGAGACCCAGACCTCTATTAGTCACTGCTAATTGGACATCGCCACCTGGCATCTCAAATTTTGCCTCTCCCAAGCTAAACCCATAATCATCCCCATCCTCACTCGAAATCAGCTCCACCTCTGATCTACCAACCTTGGAAGATGGCAATTCCAACCATCCAGCTGCTCAGGCCAAAGCTCTTGAAGTCACCCTGACTTCTCTCAGACACATCTAATCTATCAGCAATGCCTGCTAGCTTGACCTTTAAAATAAATCCAAGATCGGACCACTTGCACCCGTTCCGCTGACACCACAATAACAAGTCTCTCTGCTTCTGCCCTTGCCCCTTCCAGTCTGTTCTCATCCCTAAGCCAGAGCTGCCCTATAAAAACAGAAGTGAGATCACATCATCCTCTGCTCACAACCCTCCACTGGCTCCCATCTCACTCAGAGTAAAAGCTGAAGTTCTTACAATGACCTATAAGGTCCCTCACAATCCTTGTTGCCCCTACTTCACCCTGGGCTCTCTCATCTCATCTGCTATTTGCCTCTCTGGTCCTTCCAGCCACATGGGCCCCTTGAAGTTCCTGGAACATGCAGGCCCACTCTGCCCCAGGGCCTTTGCATGGCTATTTGCTCCTCTAGGAATGCTCTTCCCACAGAGAGCCACTGGGCTGGCTTCCTAATGCCCTGTAGGTCTTCACAGGCCACTCTGTCTAAAATCTCAAACCTCTTGCCCCCTTTGCTAGCACTGCTATTTTTATTTTTCTTCTGAGGACTTAGCTCTGGTTATACTACCTGCTGACTTGCTTGTTTATTTCTGTCTGACTCTTCCCACTAGATACCAGAGCCAGGAGGCAGGGCTGTCAGTCTGCTCTGTTCTCTGTGGAGCCCAGGAGCCAAGAACAGGGCCTGGTGCATAGTGGTCCTCTTCCTCCGAAACTCCTCACTCCCTCTCGGCCTCTTTGTCACATCCTATCAGTCTCCCATGTCCTGAGGCATCTCCCATTTTACTGTTATATCCATCTCTTCTACTTGGTCTCCACTCTCTGGAACTACTGCTAAAAGCCTGGGGCCTCCTCCCATCTGATGCATCTCCCCAGCTGCCAAAGGCTTCTTTCTAAGAGGCAGATCTGCAGCAATCCTTCTGTGACACCCTTTAACTTTCAGGGCACTATTCAAACTCCCTGGCTTCAAACACAAGGTCCCTGCCGATGGGGTCCCTGCCTGCTTCTGCAGCCACATCTCTGGCCCCTGCCCACCTCCGTGTGTCTTCAACTCTGTAGGCTGTTTTTTCTCTCCTGCCTTTTCACATGCTGTTCCCTCTGCCTGGCACAGCATCCTCACACCCTGAACCCCACCCCCTCCGACTCTACATCGAGCAAGTCTCTATTTAGCTTTCAAATTCTAGCTGATGGAACCACCTTCAGAAAGTCTTCTAAGAACCCCAATCACATCTATAACGCCTTCCATTGCTCCCTAATTCCCTGAGTGTACTTCAGCAGCTCTCTGAACAGAGGCCAGTTGTTGGTTTGTCTGTCTCCATCAACAGTCCAAGTTCTCTGCATGCCTGGTTCCTCATATCAGGCCTAGCACTCAACTGGGGCTCTGTATATGTTTCCTGGATGAATAAGTCTCCAGAAATGTGAAAACGTGGTCCAAATCTGCCATAATGGTTCATACGTCCATGACAGTTTTGCTGGCTAATGAACTCACCCTTCAATAATGCCAAGAATGTTCCAGAATGCATCATTGCAAGTGTGCCTAAAAACTAGGACAGAGGAAACAGTTGATCTGTCAGGGACACCTGTGGAGCTCAAACTGGACTGGCTAAACAGTCTGCCCATATTTTTAACATTCCTGTGTGTGTTTATGTAAATATATAAAAATATATGTGTGTATACACATACATTTACATATAAATATGTTATATACACATGTATCTCCATGTGATTGAAGAGCCTGGAAATGTTCCCTGGGGCATGGCTGGCTGGCTACCCTATTAGCCTCCCACATGTGGTCAGGCCTCCTGCATTCAAGCAGGTGAGTGACAAACTATCAAAACTAATAGTTGCTTTTTCCCAAAGTCTCTAGAACTGAAGTCTTTACTCAGATGTATGTTTTTAATTTGTCGGGGCTTGTTACAAAATTTCTTTCATGTTAATTTTAGTCCACTTTATTCATAGAAGACACCTGACCAATATTCTCATGAAAAAATTCTGGTATGTTGAAGACAGTAATTACATCTATCACATTAGCTATTTCTAACCTTTCCCAAATTGTCTATGTAATTCAAACTAACGATTTAATGTAACATCTATGAGCGTATAGTTCATTCATTCATTTTTGTTTAGAGGATCTGCCAGTCATTCAACAAATGTTCCCTGGGTATCTGTCAGGGAGGGAAACACATGATGTCCAAGTAAACAAATAAATGAGATGCTTATATAATGATGAATGTTGTGAGAAAAATAAAATGTGCTGATGTGACCGAGTGCTGGGATGAGGCGGTTGCTGCAAATCTGATGGACAGGAGCACCTTTCTGCAGAGGTGACATTTAAATGAAACCTCATGACAAGAGGAGCCAGCCACGGCAGGGGTCACAGGGGAGGAGGTGGACCTAAGCGCCCGCTCCATCCCCTCCTCCGCAGCCTTGCCGGCTGCCCTCCCCTCTCCCACCCGCCCTCTGCACTGTGGTCATCTGTTTGTGCAGCTGTCTCCATGTCACCCAAGACCCAGCTCCTTTAGCCAGGCCCATATGTGGCCTACCCTTTCACCCTTGTCTCTATTCACAATGTTTGGCAAACAGGTGGAGTTCAATAAATGCTTGTGGCATTGTTGAATAACAATGACTTGACTACAAAGCAGATAGTGGCAAGTCATAGGATAGAGGTTTGCAGTGCTGTGATGGGAAAAAGAATTCCCGGAACCGAGGAAAAGTGTCTTTTAATTTTTGGATTATCTGTAAATGATGCTCAGGGAAAAAAAAAAACAAACCCAAACATATACAGTAACTATCAGAAAAGATTTAGATTGTAAAATCCGGGGGGAAAAAAGTGGGAGTGATTTGGAGCATTGCTAAAAATGGAATTTTATGTCTTTGCTGTTAATTTCATCAGTCTTAGTTCCAGAAGCCATGACTCCCCACAGCTAGAAGGGCTGTGTGCTGGGCTCTGTGAGGCTCCAGAGCCTTCTACACTTTTAGGTACGGCCAGAGCCCATCATAATGCTCATGTTGGCAGAGGAGACGGAACTGCTGGGTGTGTGACTCAGCTGGCGGGGAACCCGTAGGTGCAGCCAGCGTCCCAGGAGCAGGCACACTCATGGGTTCTGTGAACACTGACCAGTTGTGTGCTTTGCCTCTGATGACCCAGGCACGTAAAGAAAATACTAGAAATATAATGCAATAACTTCTGACCTAAAATCCCACAAATTGGCTCATCTAGGGAGTTATTTTTGTGTCAACAGCCAATACCCTTGTGGTATTTCTAGAAGGTTGAGTCCCAAGGGTGTGACTCAGACCTGCTATCGAAAACCTTTGGTTAAAAGTAATAATAAGTAGCGTTTATCCAGTGCCAACTGTGGGCCAGGTGCTGGGCCAAGGCCTTTATCTTAGTTAATTCTCACAGCAAACTTAGGAGGCAGGAATTATTATTATTAACCTAATTTTACAGAACAGGCAAAATTAAACTCAGAGAGCTTAAAAAACTGGCCAAGATCTCTGAGCGATGAGGGGCATTTGTCCTCTGGCCAGGAAGTCGATATCTCTATAGCAAAGGTCCATTCTGTTATCAGAATTTGTACTATTCTAATCCTATTTGCAAAGTGAAACAACAATGGCACGTATTTATCCGGCAATAATATTAACCTGTAGTGCTTATTACTGAAATTGAGGCACTGGTTTGAATCCTACTGTGGAAAGTTCCAGATCCTGTGCTTTAAAAATAAAAATCAACCAAATATATGTTGAGTACATCCTGTGATAATAATAACAGCAGCTGACGTTTACTGACACTGACTAGGTGGCAGAAATGGGATTCAAATCCAGGCAATCTGACACTATAAAATAAATTACCAAATAAATATTTAAGAACATTTTTAGTTTTAATTTTTAATCTTGATAGATACAAACCAGGAAAGCTTTTTAGGGTTGTCAGTACTTGTTAATGGTATCAGAGTCCTAGGACCAGAAGGTTTGAGAAGAGCTGTACCAGGCAGTGTCACCTTCCTGATGTGGTTGGGTGCTGTGCCCACTGGAGCCCAGCCTTCTTCTGCCATGGATGTGGTGAAACAAGAGCTTACCAGCCACGTGGGCCCCTCCACCAGGCCTCGTCTCACCCCCGTTCTAGGTCAGGCATCCTCAGCAGTGGTGCCATCTGGGGCATCTTGCCTCCACATGGCAGGGAGGCTGAGGGGGACCTGGCTCTGCTGGATGGGCCACAGATGTCCTTTTCCATCAGGGGCTGAGCTCCACACTCTGTTCTTATCAAACCCTTTCCTTCCAGGGCCTCTCCCTCTGAACATCATGGCACAACATCATGTTTATGAATCTTACTCCACTGATGAAGCCAAGGTCTCCTTTCAAAATCTCTCCATGGAAGGCGCTATGTGGAAATTAGCAAGTTCACTATCACTGGAGATTTTGAAACAGAGGCAGGACGAGAGCTTGTTGGGGTGCCGTGGAGGGGATTTGGCAACAGAAAAGACCTCCACGTTCGCTGAGATCCCTCTCTTATGAAAGCTCTGACTGCTTACAAACACAGAGGCCATTACTGTGGATAAAACCCACCAGCTGGTGCTGCTTTTAGACCCAGTGAATTCTAGGAAGCGGTAGTTTACATGGGGGCTTGCAATAAGCCCAAATCCTGAAGCTTCTGCAGGCGGCTGCCTCGCCTATTAGGATACTGCAGAAACCATGGCGTAAACCGCCAGAAGTTAAGCCTAACCCTTAATTAAGCAGAGCCAAGCACGTGCAGGAAGCATGAAATTCTGAGACAAGGGAAAGTGAATGATGCTGGATCTTCGTATGGCTGTGCCCCCTTCTAGCTATGCTGGGTTTCCTTCTCTGTGCTCTAACGCCTCATCATTATTAATGAGGCCCCGAGTTTATATCACACTTGCAGCATACATTATACTTCATCCTACATTGGATCATTACGAACTTTGTGATGAGCAAGTTGGGGCTAAGTGACTTGCTTAGTGGCAGAGCAAGTTTCCAGCAGAGCCTAAATTTGAACCATGCTCTCCTGGCTTGCAAACTCTTTCCACTATACCACAGCCAGCTCTGACACCCGCAGAGACAGGGAGGACACAATCCCCTGTGAACGCACTGAGCAGCCCCCAGTGAGGAAATGGATGTTCTCTTGGCCTTGGCCCAGACAGCAAATCTCCTAGACCCCCCAGGTCTCAGTCTTTGGGCATCCCATAGTGACTCAGCAACCCCCTGACCCCAGAACCTGTGACATCATTGGAAGGCCAGTGCCTGGACAAGAGGAACCAGCAAGATGCATCCAGACACCCACAGGCAGGGAAAGAGAAGGGAGAGGAGCAAGGAACTCACATTGCTGAAGCCTCTGTATTGGCAGATACCATACTAGACATTTTATTTTAAAAGTAAACTTTTTATTCAAGTTAAAACATACATGCAGAAAAGTGTACAGATCATAAATGTATAGCTTGATGAATTTTCACAAAGACAACACACTGTTGTAACCAGCACCTAGATCAAGAAGCAGGATATTACCAGCACCCCTAGAAGTCTCCCTTGTGCCCCCTTCTAGGCACCACCCCTAAAGGTGACCACTACTCTGACCTCCATCAGCATGGATTGGCTTTGAGTGTTTTGAAGGTTATATATATGAACATACAATATGTACTTCTTGGTGTCAGTCTTCTTTCTCTCTCAATTCATCCTTATTGCTGTTCATCCTTATTGTTTGTTCATTCTCATTGCTGTATAGTACTCCACTGTATGAATATCCCATGATTCATTTACCATTCTCTGTTGGTGGTTTCCAGTGTTTGGCTATTGTGAATAGTGCTATGAACTGTGGACATTCTCGTATGTGTCTTTTAGCACCTGTATGCACTCATTTTTCTTGGGTATATAATTAGAAGTGGAATTGCTGTGTCATATATGAGTTATGTACATTTAACTTTATAAGAAACTACCAAATAGCTTTCCAACATGGATGTACCAATTTCCACTCCCACCTGCAATGTATGGGTGTTCCAGTTTCTCCATATCCTTGCCAATACCTGGTATAATTGCACCAGGCACTTTCGATGTGTCATTTTGAGGCGGTCTGGGTGGTGTTTAAGAGTGTGGACTCTGGAGCCTAGGTTCTTATCCTGACTCTACCCTTTTACTAGCTGTGTGACTTTGGCCAACTTCCTGAACCACTCTGTGCCTCAGCTTTCTCATCTCTTAAATGGGAATAATAACAGTTGTCTCATCCTCTTAGGATTGTTGTGCACTTATCACAGTGCCTGTCGCATGGTTACCACTCCATAAATGTTGATTCTTGTGGTTATTCCAAGTGGACACCAGGAGGCCTTCATAGTGGTCTTTAGGAGTCCCTGGAAAGTTCCTCCCCTTCAGCATCTTTCATTGCCCATAGCCAGGGTCCCCTTGGATAGGGTGCCAGGTGGTACTTGTGTCTGTGCTAGATGCCTGGGGAGGAGGATTCCCACACCTGAGGAGTGAATCAGGTGTGAATCCACTAAATGTGAAAAGGAGCTGGGGGTGGGGAGTGAATAGGGGGTAGGCCTCTTATCTCAAAGTGTTTTCCAAAGAAGAAAGGGCCCAAAGAGATTCTATGGCTTGTACTGACAACTGCCTTTTGGCTTCTCTTCTCCCATCTTTTCTAGCTCCTTTGCCATACACACAGTTCCCTAATTGCTTTGGAAGTGCTAGTGGTTATTTAGAGGGCAGAAAGAGGGGGAAGTGTCACAAATATTCAGCACAATGTGGAGAAATTGAATCGCAATGACAATTGGTCTGATGGGCTACACTTTTAAGTAAATGAAAGTCTAATCAATATTTCTTTTTATTTATTTTTTAGAAATGATTATTTCCTACCCCCATTTAGTTTTGTCTTATAATTTTTTCCAGGAAAGAGACTCTCTCGTTTTTAAACCAAGCATTGCTGTGAATCATGCTGCATTAAAAATGAAAGTTTGTACTCATGGCAACTAACAGTGCTGGGAAATAGAAACACGATCCTCTATTAAAACTTCATGAGACTAACAGTGCCCCTGAAGAAAGCCTTTTAAAGAAAACTAGTCCTGTCATTTGTTGGGGCCAAAATACACACCAAAGATTCCCTTCTTGGAGTCACAACCAACTGAAATAGAAGTGGCTTCTGTGGGGAGGACAGGGTGTGACAAGCATCACCGAGCTCCAGGTAGGGAGACCTGGGTGAATCCCTTAGGCCCTCTGAGCTGCCATCTCTTCATCTGTGACGGGGGAGGATTAGACCAACAGGTGTCAAACGGTCATTTCTAGCTCCGCCATTTGGAGATCCTAAAATTAACAGGTTGAAACAACCTAAGTGCCTATCAACGGATGAATGGATAAAGAACATGTGGTACTTATACAATGGAATACTACTCCACCATAAAATAAGTTGAAATCTTGCAATCTTTGACACCATGGATGGACCTTGGGGGTATTAAGCTAAGTGAAATAAGTCAGCTAGAGAAAGACAAATACCATATGATTTCCCTCACATGTGGAAGAGAAAAATAAAATAAAACAAGACAACAAACACATAGATACAGAGAACAGACTGGTGGTTACCCCAGAGGAAGGGGTGTGGAGGGAGGGGGAAATGGATAAAGGAGGTCATCTCTATGGATGGAAACTAGACTTTTTGGGGTGAACATATGTAGTGTATAAAGAAGTCAAATTATAATGATGTACACCTGAAATCTATGTAATGTTATAAACCAGTGTTACCTCAAGTTTTAAAAAATTTAAAAAATAAAAGTAACTTGGCCATTGGAAAATACCTGCCTAATTTTCTCTCCACACTCTCCTTCTTGGCCCATTCCCCCCTGAATCCAGCTTCAGAATACTCCAGTACTTGACCAGCCTCGCCTCTGTGTGTTCCACTGATGGAGGGGTTGACTCTTAAAATGCTGAGTGACTCTCCGGCAGATCCAGCAGGACAATGACAGAGGCCTCAGCCCCACCCCCACCCCCAAATCCATCCCTGAAAAGCTGATGCCCTTCTCTCGAGACTCTTCAACCCTAAAACTGAAATTCCCAGGCAGGAAACACTTCTTTTCAAAATTTTGATTAAAATAAAACCTAGCCTAGAGACCAGTCAGTCTGCACCTCTCATTACAAGAGAGAAACCCGACACCCCGGTAGGTAAAGCAGTTTCCTCAAGGTCACAAACTGTTAATGACCTTGCCAGAACCAAACCCCAGCTTTTCCTGTCAACACAGGGGTGTTTTTACTAATCACGGAAGGGAAAGGAGCAAACATTTCTGAGGAACGGTTATGTGCTGTGAGTCTCCAATGACCTGGGAAGATGGGGATCATTGACCCCATTTTACAGATGAGGAAATGGAGGCTCAGAATAACTTCCCCAAATTATTCTTGGTGGCGGGAGAACACAAAACTTTCCTAATTCTAAAATCTTGCTCCCCTCCCCCCATGCATGCTGTCACTTTTAATTCAAATGAAAATTTTTTCCCCTGAAACTTTTTTTTTTTTTTGCTGAGGAAGACTGGCTCTGAGCTAACATCTATTGCCAATAATCCTCCTTTTTTTTCCCCCCCCAAAGCCCCAGTAGATAGCTGCATGCCGTAGTTGCACATCCTTCTAGTTGCTGTATGTGGGACGCGGCCTCAGCATGGCCGGAGAAGCGGTGCGTCGGTGCGTGCCCGGGATCCAAACCCGGGCCGCCAGCAGCGGAGCGCATGCACTTAACCGCTAAGCCACGGGGCCGGCCCCTGAAACTTTTCTTAGTAAAAAAACTTGAACATCTTTTTCTTAATGGGTCTTGGGCTAGAAGGTAAGACCTCAAGGGGGCCCAAATGTGAGGTGAACCATTCAGTGTTAGACAAGATGCATAATTTGTTGTTTTGGGGGCGGGAGGGTGGAGCCAGAGAGCTGACAGGCAGCCACACATGGGCCTCAACATGATCCCTCCTGAGACCCCAGAAACTTCAGCACATCTCTTCAATTCATGAAATGCTTGAGTGTGGGGAGATTTCTTAATGGAGAATGGTGAAGGGTGAACAGAACTGCGGTAGGTCATGTGGGGCGGGGATAAGGAGAAATCCCCAGAGGAATCACAGGGAGGGCCCAGCTCTCACAGAGCCCGGGTGTTGATTAGGTATCAGGTCACATTTTCCAAGGAATGGGGGCACGGGGTGGGCAACCGCCTGACATTTGATTCTTCTAGTCTGAGGCTGGTGACCCCAATGAAAACTGTCACCTAGGCCAACCGCCGCCTCAAACCTCTGCTCTTGGCCAGGCTTTCTTGGGTGGGGAGGTGGGGAAAAGTGGGACGTTGTCTTTGCTTACTGAGTTACAGCCTCGTCACACGGGGTCTCACTGCCCCCTCCGCCCCCATGAACACACACACACACACACACACACACACGCACACACACACACTCACAGAGCATCAAGTGGTCACGTCCTCCGGATTTCCTTGCTGGCAGTAGGGTTTTTACAGGATGGCACATGTGTATTAGTAGCCTTCGATTTTGCTTAAAGCACCAACTCACAACTCTGACTCAATAAATATTTATTGGGTGCAATTATGTGAACTGCAGAGATGAATGTGTCCAGTGGCTGCTGAGGCAGAGATCGCTGTCTAGTGGGGCAGGAGACCCAGTGACAAATTGCAGTCCGACAGCTGCAGAGAAGCCTGCGCTGGGCAGAGTGAGAGCACGAAGGTGTGAGGGGCTGATTGTACTTGGGGGCACCAGGGAAGGTTCCGCAGAGGCTGTGACAGGAGCTAAGGACCAGGAATCATTTGTCAGGAGCAGCAGCAGAAGAGCAACATTTATCCAGGTGGGAAAATCGAGACTTTGGTTTAAATATGGTTGTAACTTTGAGGCCAGAATCAACTAGAAAAACAGAAAGACAATCAACCTGGGCCAGACATAACCGGTTCTCGAGAGAATTGGTGAGAGGGTTCTGTTTCCCGCATCAACGTCATTTTTATTAGTGTTGTTTTAACTTATCCTTACTGTCAATGGCCTACAGCCTCCCTAGGCAGCTTCCTGGCAACCCCAGATCTATGATCTAATTTTATCCCCGAGTAGTTAGGATTTAGAAGAATATGTGCAGCAGCCTTGCTTGGGAGAAGGAGGCTGAGGAAACCAGTAACTCCAGCCCCTGGAGAGCACACGGGGTAAAAGGAGCGACTGTGGGGGAGGATTTCATGGGGCAGAGCCCACGCAAGGCTCTCCTGTGTCTGAGTGACAGCATTTTATGCCCCCGCCCAACTACTGTATTTACCCAGCTCTGGGGAGAGTGACACAAGTCTCTGGAATGTCTATCTTATTTTTGTCCTGCCTGGGTTTACAGCCATAAAATGAGGTCTCTGCCTTTAGAGCAGAAAGGACGAATTAGTCTGATTGATCTGGGCAGAAACCCTGACTACATTTCCCTTGGAATGACACTCTTTAGGCCATAAAAGGGTGTGTCCCAAGAAGCCTCACTGGGTGTTTGTAGTTGTATGCCCCAGTGTGTGTGTGTCTGTGCAGAAAGTTGTGTTCAGAGCGGTCCCAAGGGTGTACAGGGAAAGGAACAAACTTGATGCTATGACTCAGGCCTAAGGGTGGGTGGGAGAGGAGACAGTACATATTAATGTGAAAATCAGCCCTCCCTTTGGGCCAGGAGGATGCCAGCCTTTGCCACTCCCTTCTGATGCCAGGCTGTCCCTCAGCGTGTCCTCCACTGATGCCTGGGGATTTCTCCTCAGTAATCTAGTGTCAACACAAATTGACCTACAGGTTCAATGCAATCCCAATCAAAATCCAAGCAGAATTCAAAACTTCTGCTCTGCAAAAGACACTCAATTAAGAGATTGAGAGGACAAGCAATAGACTGGAAGAAACTATTTGCAAAACGTATCTGATAAAATATTGTTAAGCAAAACATACAAAGGACACTTAAAATCCAACAATACAAAAGCACACAACCCAATTAAGAAATGGGCAAAATATCTGAACAGACACTTCATCAAAGAAGATATACAGATGGCAAATAAGGATACAAAAAGATGCTAAACAATATGCAAACTAAAACGATCAGGACATAGCACTACACATCTATTAAAATGGCTAAAATCCAAAACGCCAAATGCTGGCGAGGATGTGGAACAGGAACAATCATTCATTGCTGGTGAGAATGCAAAACGGTACAGTCACTTTGGAAGACAGTTTGGCAATTTCTTACATATAATCCAGCAATCATGCTCCTGGATATTTATCCAAAGGAGTTGAAAACTTAGGTCCCCTCAAAAACCTGCACATGGATGTTTATAGCAGCTTTATTCATAATTGCCAGAACCTGGAAGCAAACCAAGATGTCCTTCAGTAGGTGAATGGCTAAATAAACTGTGGTATATTCATACAATGGAATATTATTCAGCACTAAGAAGAAATGAGCTATTGAGCCATGAAAAGAGATGGAGGAAATTTAAATGCATATTACTAAGTGAAAGAAGCCAATCTGGAAAGGCTACATACTATATGATTCCAACTATACGACATTCTGGAAAATGCAAAACCATGGAGGCAGTAAAGAGATCAGTGATTGCCAGGGGTTGAGGGGAAGGAAGGATGAATAATTGGAGCACAGAGGATTTTTAGGGCAGTGAAACTACTCTGTGTGGTACTATAATGGTGGATATATGTCATTATACATTTGTCAAAACCCATAGAATGTACAATACCAAGAGTGAACCCTAATGGAAACTGTAGACATTGGGTGATGATATATCAATATAGGTTCGTTGATTGTAACTAATGTACCACTCTGGTGCTGGATGTTGATAGTGGGGGAGGCTATGCATGTGTGGGGGCAGGGAGTATATGAGAAATCTCTGTACTTGCCACTAAATTTTGCTGTTACGTTAGGAAAAAACTCCTGTGAGTCGCCTTTACTACTCACACAGAATACTTCGCTTCTGAAACTTCTGGTCACCAAATGTGTGGGAGCTTTTCCCCCACCAAGCAATTTTCTGCAACACCAGCTGGGTGTCCTACAATGTAACTCAATTCTGACACTTTCTACCTGGAGATAGTGTCAGATCTCACAAGTTAAGGGCTCAATCTTGCAAGGCTGTCCTCAACTTCAGATGCCAATCCCAAGTCCAGGTTGCCACCTGTGGTTCTGACCAATCGGCTGTAATTCAGAGGTCCCCATGACCCCCTCCTCAGGTTCAATTAATTTGCTACAGCAGCTCACAGAACTCAGGGAAACACAGATGAAGAGAGACATAGGGCGACGTCTGGAAGAGTCCTGAGTGCAGGAGCTTCTGTCTCTGTGGAGTTGAGGTGCGTCACCTCCTAGTATGTGGATATGTTCACCAACCTGGAAGCTCTCTGAACTCCATACTATTGGGATTTTATGGAGGCATCATTAGGTAAGCATGATGGATCATTAACTCCGTTTCCAGCCCTCTCTCTTCTCAAGACAATGAGGATTGGGACTGAAAATTCCAAGCTTCTAATCATGGCTTGGTCTTTCTGTTGACCAGCCCCCACCCAGAAGCCCACCAGGGTTTCCTCAATAGGACAAAAGACACTCCTATCACCCAGGAAATTACAAGGGTTTCAGGAACTCTGTACCAGGAACCAGGGGGTAGAGACCAATATATATTTTCTACTATCTCACAGTTGTGAACCTAAAACTTCTCTTAAAATGTCTATTAAGTACTCAAAGAAAGAAATAAAGTGGAATTCTTGCTTTTTCAACCCACAGATGCGACCTCTACATTTAAAGATACCCAAATGAACATAGGGAGTTCTCTGGCTCGTAGAAGGGAAGAATCTGCCCCAAGGAAACCAGGCAAAACTTAAATAAGGAATGAAAATATGATGAAAGCTATAATATGTTACAATACAATAGACTTCCCTTCCCAATACAATAGATATTGTACCTAGAGATAATGTACCGTATTGTGTCTTACACATGGAACATTTCATATAGTATCATGATGCCAGTTAAGTTGTGGCATCATTTTGAGACCGATTGTTGAGAGTTTAAAGAAAAGAGAATTGAATTATTTTAGGTGTAAACATGATGAGCTCTTTAAACGCCAAAAATTACTACAGCTTTTCAAATTAGAAATAAAAAGACCGCTGAAATTAGCCATAGGTCCTAATTTCTAGTAAGATAAGTATCAGTCACTGCAATCCACATAAACAAAAACCTCTTTGGGTTCCCCCCATTGTTTTAAGAGCAAAGGATTCTTGAGATCAAAAAGTAAGAAAACTACTGTGGATTATCCCTAGTCATGATAGGTCCACTTCTTGCTATGACCTCATAAAGGGTCCTTGTTATGGGATTTCAAGCATCTATATAAATTCCTGGCTGGGCCTAGGTTTTTGGTCCTTTATCTCAGGAGCTGGCTTTCAGTCAGCTGAGAGACTTTCACCAAGGTTAACTTTTTTCCCTTTTTGAATTTTTTGTCTATAAAAGAAAACTGTTTCTCTGCTCTCAACACTTTTGACCCGAATGTGTGAGTTTTTTTACACGAAGCAATTCTCCAGTTTTCTGTCGGCACCAGCTGGAGGTCCTACAATTGAATTCACTTCTGACACTACTTAGAGTTAGCACAGACCTCACAGGTTGAGGGCTCAGTCCCACAAGACTGCCACCGTTTCAGATGCCGGTTGCCAAGTAGTGAGTCCCCAGGTTACCCACACCCCTGTCTGATTTGGCTACAAATTGGGGATTCCCACAACCCCCGCTCAGTGTCAGTAGTTTGCTATAATGGCTCACAGAACTCAGGAAAACACTTTACTTAGTGTTGCTGGTTTATTATAAAGGATGTTATAAAAGATGCAAATTAACAGCCAGCTGAAGAGCCACGTACAGTGAGATCCCAAGCTTGAGAGCTTCTGTCCCTGTGGAGTTTGGGGTGTGCCACCCTCCTGGCACCTGGATACATTCAGCAACCCAGAAGCTAGCCTAACTCCTTGGTTTAGGGTTTTTATGGAGGTTCCATTATTAGGCATGATTGATTAAATTGGTCATTGTTGATTAATTCAATCCCCAGCCCCTTGACCCTCCCTGGAAGTTGGGAGGTAAGGTGAGGCCGAAAGTTCCAACCCTTTAGTCACATGGTTGGTTCCTCTGACAACCAGCGTGTATCCTAAAGCTACCTGGGGCTCAGCCACCAGTCGTCTAATTAATACAAACTCAGGTCTGGTTGAAAGTGGCTTATTATGAAAGATAATAGATGCTCCTTTCACTCCCACCACTCTGGAAATCAGGGGTTTTAGAAGCTCTGTGCCAGGAACTGGGGATGAAAATCAAATATATATTTCTTCTTATATCACAATATCACAGTCTATCTTTCTTGTTATTTTTTCTTCTTCTTCCTCTAGTTTTTTATTTTCCTTTTTCTTATTTCTCTTTTTCTTCTTTCATTTTTATTTTCCTGGTTTTAAATTTTTTCTTTATTTTAGTTTTTAAAAAGTTTTCTTTCTTTATTCTTTTAGTCTTTTCCCAACTTTTCTTTTTATTTTTCTCACTTTTTTCTTTTTCTCATTTTTTCTTTATTTTCCTTTTTGTTTTTCTCATTTTTTTTTTTCCTTTCTTCATTTTCTTTTTTTCTTTAGCAAGTTAGTATCGTTAACAGTAAGCGCAACAGGCTGCAGGGGCTCTTGACGATTTCTGCTGAGGAGGAGGCCCATACTGGAAACTACCAGATCCTCAAGGCCATTGACAAGGACCATCACACTCATCATTGAATCCACAGTGTCAACACCATGGATGTTGAAATTGAAAATTAAAAACTGCTTTCTCTTCTTATCTTCCGCCACCTCTCCCTTCCCCTGAATCACCATTTACCTTTGAAACTGCTGATTAAGTGGCAGAAGACCAGTGACCTCAGTCTCTCTGACCAAGGCCCCAGGTGAGAACTCTGTTGCAAGGAGCACTGGCCCCAGAATGCGGAAATAGCTGGAATGATATGACCCTTGCCTTTTTTTTATTTTTTGAGAGGAGATCAGCCCTGTGCTAACATCTGCCAATCCTCCTCTTTTTTAGCTGAGGAAGACTGGCCCTGGGCTAATATCTGTGCCCATCTTCCTCCACTTTATATGGGACGCCGCCACAGCACGGCTTGCCAAGCAGTGTGTTGGTGCGTGCCCAGGATCCAAACTGGCGAACCCCGGGCCGCCGCAGCAGAGCGTGTGCACTTAACCACTTGTGCCACCGGGCCGGCCCCCTTGCCTTTTGACATACTCATGTAACTCAGACGTCAGCTGGGCCCTAACTTCCTGTCATTTGAGAGGCAAATGAAAATGGCTCAACCACCCACTCCCTGCGTAAGGGGACCCCCAGCCAACTTCCAGTCTCAATGGAGATTCTTAAAAGTCAGATATTTCACCGGGTCATCTCAGACTCTGATTTTCTGCTTCCACTGAATCTTGGATCTTTCTCCCACCTTGTATGTTGTAGCTGTCCCCTTCTCACTCTCCTGAATCTACCCAGAGAGACTCAGCTTTTTTACGTTCCTTAAGCAACACTCATCCAGGACCATTACCTTTCTTATTAAAGATTCAGGGAATAAATGTAGGGGTTACATCAGAGAATAGCACAGCAGATAACACAGAGTGTCAGATATCGTAAGTCTTAAAACCTTAAAGTCTCCTGGGGCCCCCACCCTCCCTGGGGAATGTTCACCGGTCTTCTCTTCTGTTAGCTCCAGACTTGACTTTTTCTTGAACCCCTTCACTCCCCCTCAACCTCCTCCTCTCCACCCTGGCTCACCTCCTCAACTCCTCCCCAAATCATTTTTTTAATGCTCTTTAAGAGATTCCTTTTTATTTTTTAGAAAGTTCTCCAACTTTATTAAGGTATAATAGAAGTACACGAAACTGCACATATTTAACGTGTACATTTTGATCAGTTTTGACATTTGTATACACCCATGAAGCCAGCACTCCCAAACAACATTTCCATCACCCCCTAAAGTTTCCTTGTGTCCTTTTTAATCCATTCTTCCCTCCATCCCATCCCCAAGCAACCACTCAGCTGCTTTCTCTATATATAGTTTAGCTTGTATTTCCTAGACTTTTGTATAAACAGAATCATATAATATGTTCTCTCTCTCTCTTTTTTTTTCTTTCTTTTTTTTGCCTGGCATCTTTCATTCAGTATGATTTTGAGATTCTTCAATATTGTATGTATTAATAGTTTGTCTTTATTGCTGAGTAGTATTCCATTGTTTGGATATACCACAGTTTATTTATCCCTTCTTCTGTTGATGGATTTGGATTGTTTCTGTTTTTTCGGCTATAACAAATGGAGCTCTTATAAACATTCACATGTAAGTCTTTGGGTTTCATGCTTTCATTAGGGTAGCTATTTTGTTATTATTAGATCATGTAATTCAGAATCTAGGCAAAGGTTTATTCTGGGAACTGAATTAAGCAAGCCATTTGAGCAAGCAGGATGCACAGCCCTGAAGTGGTGCTGTTACAGCAGCTTTATTCATAATTTCCAAAACTTGGAAGCAGCCAAGATGTCCTACAGTAGGTGAATGAACACACTGTGATACATCCAGACAATGCAATTTTATTCAGCAATAAAAAGATATGAGGTATTGAGCCACTAAAAACCTGGAGGAACCTTAAATGCATACTGCTAAGTGAAAGAAACCAGTCTGAAAAGGCTACATGTTATATGATTCCAATTATATGACATTCTGGAAAAGACAAAACTATAGAGGCAGTAAAAAGATCAGTGATTGCCAGGGTTTGGGCTGGGGAGGGATGAATAGGTAGACCACAGAGGATTTTTAGGGCAGTGAAAGAATTCTGCATGATACTCTAATGGTGGACACATGACATTATGCATTTGTCAAGACCCATGGACTGCAGAACACAAAGAGTGAACCCTATGTAAGTTACAGACTTTAGTTAACTATAGTATATCAATACCAGCTCATCAGTTTTACCAGACATACCACACTATTGCAACATATTAATAATAGGGGAAACTCGTGGAGGCAGGGGGTTGGCGTGTATGAGGAAAAGGTATACGGGAACCCTGTACTTTCTGTTCAATTTCCATGTAAACCTGAAACTACTCTAAAATATGTCTAGTATTAAAGAAAAATCCTAGCACGCTTTTTGTAGAAACTGATGTGTTGATTCTAAAATGTATGTGGAAATACAAAGAACCTAGATTTCCAAGACATTCATAAAGAAAATCAAATTTGGAGGCCTTAACACTCCCTGATTCCCAGATTTACAATAAAGCTACAGTCACCAGGGCAGTGTAGTATTTTTTTTTTTGTGAGGAAGATCAGCCCTGAGCTAACATCCATGCTAATCCTCCTCTTTTTGCTGAGGAAGATTGGCTCTGAGCTAACATCTATTGCCAATCCTCCTCCTTTTTTTTTTCCCCTAAAGCCCCAGTAGATAGTTGAATGTCATAGTTGCACATCCTTCTAGTTGCTGTATGTGGGACGCGGCCTCAGCATGGCCGGAGAAGCAGTGCATCGGTGCGCGCCCGGAATCCGAACCTGGGCTGCCAGTAGCGGAGCGCGCGCACTTAACCGCTAAGCCACGGGGCCGACCCAGGGCAGTGTAGTATTGTGTAAACAGCCGAGTGCGTGAATGGAAGAGATAGGGAGTTCTGAAATAGACCCCCAGGTGCAGTCAATGCCCCCACCTGGGGAAAGAAACGTCTTTTCAACAGACAGTGCTGGAGCAACTGGACATGTGCGTGGAAAAAATTAACCTTGCCCTACTTCACACCATACACAAAAAAGGAACTCAAGACGCGTGACAGATCTTAATGTAAAAGCTAAAACTAGAAAGCTTCTAAAAGAGAACATAGCAGAATATACTCTCTGCGGGGGGGAGGCAAAGTTTCTTAAGACAGGACAAAAAGTGCATTAAATGTAAAAGAAACAATCAGTAAATTGTATTCTATCAAAATTAAAAACTTCTCATCAAGAAGCACTCTCAGGAAAGTGAAAAACAAGCCTTAGACTGGAGGAAAATATTTTATATGTGTATATAAAATATATGTATGTATATATGTGCATGCATGTATGCTGAGTACATGTATGATATATGTACCAAGTACATGTATGTATGCACATAGACATGTGTGTACATATAAGCAAACACATATCTGGCAAAGGACTCGTGTCTAGAACACGTAGCAAGCTCGCACACAGTGATGATAAAATGACGAACAGCACAATAAACCCGTTGCTGGGCGGGAGCATCCTCGCGGTATGCTTTGGCTTTGTTCTCAGCCGTGTCCAGGCCACCCGTGCCCACTTGCCCCCAGTCTGCCCACCCATCGCTGAGGCGGCTGTTGGCCGCTTCCTTAGTCATGGTAACTGTTTGTGGGGGATTCATGTGTGTTTACAGAAGCCCAGTGACACCCCCAAACTCAGGGGACCCAACTGAGCTTTCAAGGGGCGCTGTGGCCCAGGGCAAGTCACGCTGTCCACCTTCCTGTCTGAAAATGAGGTGACCAGGCCACTGATGTCTCATGATCCTTTCTGCTGTGACCCCTCAGTGACCCCACGGTTGGGGATCCCACGGTCTCGCACAATGACAAGATGGAGGTGGGGTTGTCTTCCCATCGATTTTCTCCCCTTCAGGGTTGTGCATCCTGCTCACTCAAATGGCTTGCTTAATTCAGTTCCCAGAATAAACCATTGCCTAGATTCTGAATTACATGATCTAATAATAACAACAAAAATAGCTACCCTATTGGAAGGCACTTTGCTGACCTCATATCAACTCTGAATATCATGTGTGATTAGTTACATTTTATGGATTGGAAAAATGAGGCTCAGAGAGGTTAAGCCATTTGCCCGTGGTCACACAGCAAATACTGGCAGAGCCAGCTTCAACATCCAGGTTTTTCTGGTCCCAAGAGCTTTCTACACTCCCACTGAGAGGAGAGTGGTTGTTTTTAAAGAGTTATATTCCTTTAATGAAGAGGCTGCCTTGCAGGAGTGCCAGCAGACGTGGAGGAGCCTAAGAGTTCAGGAAATCTCCAATTCTTTGACACATGGGAAAACACCATGGGGCTGATAGGATGGTGGGGGGAGGAATCCATACATGCTCAGGGGACTCCCCTGAAGCTTGAAACAATTCTGGATACTGTTCTTCCGAAACTACTACAGAAAGTTAGAGTAGTTAATATTTACTGATCACATACAATGTTTGAGTGCTACGGTAATCTCACGGAATAGACATTATTTTGCAAAATTATCACAACCTCATGAGATAGGTACTATTGTGACCCTCTCCTTACAGATGAGGTAACTGAGGCACAGGGTGGTTAAGGCCTCACCCCCAGTAACCCCCTAGTAAGTGCGGGAACATCACTCTGTTTTAATCTCTGCTTAGCCCCACCACCATCTGATTGTCTAACGTCTTTATTTTCTTCCTGTTAGACTTTAGTGTCATAGGATAGGGACCTGACCTCTCTGTTCATGTCTGTACGCCGAGCTACTTGACACGTAGTAGCTGCTCCAGAACTAGTTTTTGAATAAACGAATGAATGAGGAGGACTGCGTTGCTTACTTAGGTTCTGGGCTCGTTTCCTGCAATAGGAAAAGGAGGAGCCTAATTCACAGGAATACAGGGGACACAATGGCAAGATTCTCATGGGAGGCCGAGGTGTTTTCAGATCTTCTGTGGAGAGTTTTGAATGAGAGTTTGTGGAGATGAGGGGAAGCTGCAGCTTACTCTTCTGTTGTCTCCCCCAACCCCACCCCAGTTCTTTTTCCAGGTTCCTGCGGTGCCAGTCAGGATGGGGACCCCCACCCCCCCCATAACCAGGGCATAACCCCATTCAGCGCCTCACCGTCATTCTCCTTCCTAGAGAAGATCCGCAGAGGCTGCCCTGCTCTCCTCCCCTCGCGTGGCCTGTCCTGTGAAGGGGACGGTGAAGGGCCCCAACTGAGACGGAGAGAGGGCCTAGAGCTCACTGACATGCTGGTTTGTTCCTTTTTAAAGGGAAAGTAAGAACATTCTGCTTCCAAGATGTGATTAGCTGGTAAGAAGCAGCAAGATGTGTGGGTAAAATCAGTTTTAAACATTATTCACCATTCGGTGTTCAGAAAATTCCAGAATGTGGCAGTCCACCTGAATGAAGGAAGAGCTCAGAACTCATCCAGGGTCACTGGCAATATAGCTCACATTTTCAAAATGTTAATGTCTCACTTATTATGCTGAGGAGAATAAGCAGGTGCTGCCTTTCTTTATTCACTTTGTCTTCATTATTTGTATGTGAAATCTGTTTGCTTTTATGTGTGTGAAGAATTCCTTAGTTTTATTGAAAATATGTTAACATTGCACAAGAGCTTGCCTGTGGTGGTCTGTTACATTGGTGGCCCCAGTGAACCCTGCCCCTCCCTTCCCTCCTCCCCCAATATTCACGCCTTTGTGTGGTCCCCTCCCTTGAATGTGGACTAGGTCTGTGACTTATCTAACCGATAGAATGTGGGGCAGTGATGCCGTGCCAGTTCTGAGACTAAGCTGTAAAAAGTCCGGGCAGCTTCTGCTTTCGTGCTTTGGGAGCTCTGGGCCACCATCTAAGAAGTCCAGCTACTCTACTGGGGAGACTGGGTGGAGTGGTCACATGGAGAGGGAGAAGCCCTGAGACATGGAGAGAAAAGCCCAACTCTCCCGTGTCCAAGTTGAACCCAGCGTCCAGTCAACCCATTGGCTCAGTGTAGTCACATGAGGGACCACTGGCCAGCTAGCAGAAGAACCACACAGTTGAGCTGGGCCTAGACTGTAGAATCATGGTAAAATAAAATGGTTGCTGCTTTAAGCCACTAACTTTTGAGTGGTTTGTTATGCAGCAATTGATAACCAAAACATTATCTAAAAGCAAAGATCCTCAATCTTGGCTGCACATCACAACCATCTGCAAATCTAAAAGTACCATTACCCAGGGTCCTAACCCTTCAGAGACTCTGATTCGATTGGTTTTGGTGAGACATCATTTTACATATATATATATACACTATATATATAGTATATATACTATATATATATATGTAAGTATATATACTATATATATATGTAAGTATATATACTTTTTATATAGTATATATATATATAGTATATATATATAGCTTAAATTTTTATTTTTGAAATCAATACCCATGGACCAGCCCCATGGCTTGGCAGTTAAGTGTGCGCGCTCCGCTACTGGCGGCCCAGGTTCGGATCCTGGGCGTGCACCGACGCACCGCTTCTCCAGCCATGCTGAGGCCACGTCCCACATACAGCAACTAGAAGGATGTACAACTACGACATACAACTTTCTACTGGAGCTTTGGGGAAAAAAAAAGAAAAAAGGAGGAGGATTGGCAATAGACGTTAGCTCAGAGCCGGTCTTCCTCAGCAAAAAGAGGAGGATTAGCATGGATGTTAGCTCAGGGCTGATCTTCCTCACAAAAAATAATAAATAAAAAAAAATAAAATCAATACACAGGATGAATGGATAAGCAAAATGTGGTATAACCATACAATGGAATATTATTCAGTCACAAAAATGAATGAAGTACTTGTACATGCTACAATGTAGATGAACTTCAAAAACATGCTAAGTGAAAGAAGCCAGTCACAAAAGGCCACATATTATATTATTCCATTTATCCAGAAAGACAGAAAGCAGATTGGTGGCTGCCAGGGGCTGGCGGAGAGGAAAATAAGGAGTGACTGCTTAATGAGTATGGGGTTTTCTTTTGGGGTGATGAAAATGTTTTGGAACTAGATAGAGGTGGTGGTTGCACAACATTGTTAATGTACTAAATGCCACTGAATTGTTCACTTTAAAATGAACAGTAAAAAGGTTAATTTTATGTCGTGAATTTCACTTCAATAAAAAAGAAAAAGGGAAGAGGACGTGGGGGTGAGGCAATGTGGGAGGGACTCGACCTGCTCTTGCTGGCTTTGAAGATGGAGAAAGGGGCCACCAGCCAAGAAATGTGGGTGGCTTCCAGAAGCTGGAAAAGACAAGGAAATGGATTCTCCCTTAGAGCCTCCAGAAAGGAACCCAACCCTGCCTGTCTTGCTAAATCCTAAAGAGAATGTTGAATTTGTTTTGTTTTGTTTTAGCAGGCAATCCATCTGTTTAGGCTCCAGCCTCAAGTCCTGACCTGCCTTCTGACGGCTGTGGTTCCAGTATCAGTTCAGTTTTCAAAGACTTTCCAGGGCTATTGGGATCTGTTCTCTGTGTGTCTCCCACAGTTCCACTCTCAAAGCCACACAGCTTAGAAAAAGCCCAGGAGTTCATATGGGACTCCCTCCTGAACTCCTTCGTTTCTGAGGTCATTCTGACACTTTCAGTTCCCTGTGGGCCTCTGGTCAGAGAGCTGAGGCTCTAGTTTCCCTACTCTGCTACCCACGTCCCATGATGCATCTGAGGATGGGGCCAAGCAGTGGAAGGACAGAGAGAGAAAAAGCAGTGGGATTTGGCCCTATCCTCTTGAGACCACAGGAAAAGTTTTCCTCCTTCAGAGCTTTAGGCAGCTTCCCGGCTGATGCTGCCGTTGCTATCACTGCTGCCACCATGGGATTACCTGGGATCCAGGTGGGAGAATGGAAAAGAAAACCCGCCCAGGGACCTTCCCCATGTTCTCTGACCCTTAGCAGTCCCTTTTCCCACTCCTCAAACTGGAAAGCAAGGGTTCTTTTTGCAATTCTTTCTTTTTTCATTTGCTGTGCACTTCCAGCTTTCAGACTACCTATGAATCCAGGCCAGATGATCCTAGATGGGGGAAAATGGGAGACTCACCATGGGTTTGGTGGTGCTTCAAATTTTGGTCTCCTCTCCCAATCCCCCTGCTCCTGTTTACTGTTCACGGTCCTCAGATGGCTGTTCCTCGCACTCTGTCTGGGATTTAGTGTTGGGCTCAGTGGGAGAGACGTGTTCAGTGTCCTGACTCCATCTTGCCCAGAACAAGAACCCCAATATATATTTTTTAATTCAATGCTATAAACAGTAAAGAAACCTTGCCTTCAACGACAGGCACAATGCCCAACACTAATTGCCTGGATCGCTTTCACGTGGCCTCCAATAGCTCTGTTCTTCCTACGGGATTGGGCCTCTGGCCACATCAGGGGTTGGCTGAGGCAGGCGCGGTCCTCAGGGCACACTCCTGAGGCTGGGCTCCTTGAGGTCTTCACCTTCCTGTCCTCCCTTGAACAGTCCAGGTGCCAAGTAAGGTGGCCCGCCTTCAGAGCTTCCTGAGCCGTGACAGAAGCATCAGGGAGGAAGTGACACCTGGATGCCTGGCTGAGATGTTTGGCCATGACTTAAGAAGTAATAGGAAGCTTTCAGGATTCTCGAGGAGCAACATCATATAATCATTATCATGGAAATAATAACAGCTAACATTTATTAAGCACTTAACTATGTGCCATAAACTATGCTGTATATTTTTACACACATTATTGCATATAGGTTACTACATTTAATACTCCCGGCAGATTATGGGATAAGTACTATTTCTCCTCGTTTGCAAATAAGGAAACCACTTCCACCTGGAAGGGACACATGTTACCAACATCAAGGGGGCAGGGAAGTGCAATCCTACCCTACTTGGGGAAGAAGAACTAGATTGGGATTATTTGTGAACAGTCCTAAAGATGAGCCTAGACACCTATAAGCTGGTGACCGTGGGCATCAATTCCCTCTTCCGTAAGATGGGGATAACAATGGTACCCACTTTGTCGTGCAGCTAAGACAAGATTATGGATGCAGCGTGCTTTGCCTGGTGGCTGGCACACAGCAGGCACTCAGTAAATAACTGTTTTTATTCATTTCTCCTAGATGTGTGGGCCTAGCTGCACCAGCTCATAGAGTTCTTCTTGAATCTCCGAGGACTGGCAGGTCCCTGAGACCAGACTCCATTTTTAGTGATAATTGGATGCTTGTTATCACCCAAGATCTGACGTGACAGCTATTTAACGCTTTACCAAGAGAAAAACAAGCAGCTGCGTCTTGGTGGCAGTCAGATGGCCAACACATTAAAATTAGTCGGCACGACCCAGTACTTTACCTACCGTCAAGTTTTTAAAGACCTCATCTATTCAAACAATTTCATTAAAATGTTTTTCTCTCGATTTCTGCGAAGAGGCAAAAAAAAACCAGGTAATATGTATTTGCCTCTGGCATTTTCACTTAATGTGTGAGGTCACACTTAAAAGCAGCTTCCGTGAGTTTGGTCAACAGTTCAGGGACAATGTGGGCAGCAGGGAGGAGTAATGTCCCCACTTAAGAAGCAGGAGCCAGTAACTGGGTCAGTAATAGTCCACTGGCTTCCATGAGAAACCTAAGAGGGAAAGGAGCAGGAGGGAAGGAAGAGGAAAGTGTGGGAGGGAACAGAGCTGAACAACCATTATGGGGACTTGGGGACTGTTGGCAAGTGCCTTGGACTTGTCCACATCCAGTTCTGGACTTGTCCACTAACAATTCTGTCAGTCCTCACCATGAAACCTGGGCCAAATGGATCTAGAAATGGACTGAAGTGGGAGGAATAGCACAGCCAGGCCGGTAGAGCCGTGGAATCAGCAAGGGCGGTGACATCAGATGAATCTGTTCTTAGTTACTGCTCCTGGCAAGTTATTTAACCTGTCTGAGCCTTGAGTTCTTTATCTACAAGGTGGGGATAAAAATACCCATCTCTTATGATTGGGGGGAAGATTAAATGAGATAATGTGTGTGGCACAGCCATGGGGACTTGGTACACAGGGAATCTCAATAGTGCTACTTTCCTTTTACAACACAGATGTCAGATGGGACTGATCTACCCTCCAAGATCTAGGGGAGATGATCTCAAATCTCTACCCTGCCCAGCGCCAACGTAAGATTTCTGGTGAAGCTGCAGGCATCAAATTTCTTGCTTCCACTCCATTATACTTTCCTCCATTAGGCTTTTTATCAAATCAAGATGTGGAACTCAGCTTCAGACACGCACACACTCACTCACATATTCAGTCACACTCTCACACACACGCACACCCTCACTCTCACACACACACACATTCAATCTCTCACACACTCACAACTCTTTCACAACACATAGTTACTCTAACCCATTCACACACTCTGTCATACTCTCACACACTCACTCACACTCACCATCCACTCAGGGTCATGTGTATGGTCCAGCTTTACTGAAACCTTGGGGTCACGGAGGAGATTTACATTGCAAAAACACAGTAGCACAAAACCGAGTACAGACAACCTGGTTGGTTAGTTTCTTTTAGCCTTTCAGACATTTCTGCCCATTCTGGCTCCACTTCCTGCCATATTGAGACAGGCAGGAAGCTAGATATGAGCTGGGAGCAAAGTCACTCCACCAGGTGCAGCATCCCAACTACGGGGCAGCGGCTCTTCAGAGGTGCAGCACTCCCCCCCCACAACTCTGACTGAGAGTAGCCCCAAGCCTCATTATACCCTCATTTGCATTGGGGTTTTGACCCCTCACCCCCCTGGGGGATCACTGCCATGATAGTTCCGGAGATGCCTATGTAAGGAAAAAATCTCCCCCTCCCGACGTGAGGGTGGAGACAATGCCCCGATTGGCACATGTTCCAAGACCCTCACTCATACCCAGGACCTGACCTTCCAAAGCCACTGACCTCTACAACTTTGGTGCAGTTGCTCCCCCTTAAGCTTGCCCACGCCTCCCCTTGGGGGTGTACTTTCACTTTGCTAATAAATCCTCCTCTGTTAAAACTTCTGCTGTGTGTCCGCTTTCAAATTCTTTTGTGTCTGTGGACCAAGAACCTGGGAGCCCACTGCACTGAGCTGACTGGTGCTGGTAACGGTATTCGTCCTGCCTTGTTTTTGCTCTCCTTTCTCCCTCTTCTCTTCTCTCCTTCCTCCTTTCTGGGCCCTGCTAGTGTACTTGTTTCTAACCAAAAGTGCTTCAGCCCCATCTTTGTAGTCTGCTTCCAGCTCAAGGCTGTTGGCTGTCATCTTCCCCTTCCAAAGGCTCATGGAGTTGTTTTCCTAAACATGCGTGATCCTTGCCTGAGGCCTTTTGGACCAGCCGGTAAAGTACAACGTATCTGTTTTTCTCTCTGACGTTCTTTCCTGCACCAGTGTTCAATGGCCAGAGGTGAGGGTAGCAGTGGCGTTAATACCCTATGCACCTCCAGGAGAGCAGGGCCTGTGTTGGTCTTCGTTACTGATATCTTCCCAGGACTCTACACTGCACCTGGCACAAAGTATGCCCTGGATAAACACGACCTAATTGGCTGATGGAATAAGTCATTTTATGATGCAAATTAGATCACCAGTCTTTCTAGGACAGTGGCACCACCATCAGAGGTTATTGGATGTTACTGCCAATTTGGGTCACAATGAACTGATCTGGGTTATAATCCTAGTTAACTAATTGCCAACTGTTTGACCTTGGGCAAGTCACTTCACCAATCTGAGCCTCAATTTCATGACCTTTAAAATGGCAGCGGTGATAGTTACACCCAGAGCAAATTCACTGTGAGGCTAATGAAGCTAAATAGCTAGGTAGGTCTCACTCCTAAATAAATATCTGCTTTTGTACCCAATTTCCTGTTGGTAAATTTGTGTTCATTTTTGGGCTCCTCAAAACCTGGCTCCTGGTTGGTGTTGTGAGGGGAAAATGAGAAGGTCTCTGTAAATGCTGGGTCTAGAGTGCTCTAGGAATGGAAGCCCTTGTGACGAGAATCTTGCTGGCCCCCAGCCTCCGCTGACTGGCCCTGCAAACTTCCGAAGGGCCCAGCCACTCAGGTCCCTGGTCTGTGTCCAGGTTCTCTCAGACAGAGACTGACCCACCCTTTCCTGGGAGTGTCAGGAACAGGAACCTCTTGACCCACACAAGTGCAGTTTGCAGCCTCTTACTAGACTCAGCCAGCTCCACTTGGCTCAAATCCCCTGCCCGTTCCCCTCTGGGTGCCATGAAGAGTTAGAGCCCCTCCTCTCCCCTCAACAAAGACCCTGTTGCAGCCACTTAAGACACTGACATACTGTGAGTTATTCTTGCCTTCTATTTCCTGGACCTCAGGTACACAGAATTGGATTATGGCTTAAACACCATCCTTTGTTCATGACGTGCTGTTGTCGTTGGTCCACCTCTGGCCTCCTGTTACTTCCTTAGGCTTTTTGTTCTATTCTTGAATGTAATAAGGACTGAAAAACCATCACTGACAACAAAAGCTACAACCATGACGGAAACCTACAGCTAATGCCATGGTCCCCCACCTCCCAACCTGTATTTTCCGTCTTTGGGCTTTTAATCCAGCAGAATTACAGCCCAGCCAGTTGGCCCCCCGCTACTGTGTGCTGCCAGCCCTGCCTCATTTCTTCTTTCCTCCTCGGCTACACATCTCTGAGAGGCGCAGTTCAATTGTTTCAGCTCCTTGATAGCACATTTGGTAGGAGTTGGGCTCAAGGAGAAAGATGAAAACAATGAGTAAGGTGAGGCTTTGAATTTACATTCGTTTTTTTCATTCAACAAACAAGCATCTCTCGCTCTCTTCCTATCTTCTAGGACTTGCAGGGTCATCAAGATGTCCTTGAGGTCCTGGGAAACTGCCCATAATCTCCCGGTGAGCAGGTAGGTGCCCAGAGCAGCTGCAGCGCAGAAGCCTGGGAGCCTAAGCTGGGCTGGGGGCTGTGGTGTAGGGTGGTCAGGCACGGGCTGGGTGTGCAAACGTGCTGGGTCCAGAAAAGGAGGGGACATAAGCAGGCAGACCCTTCAGCCATGTCGCAGATGTGAAGGGGCGGGACAGGAGGCACAGAGGCGGGAACCGGGGCCTCCTGCCGGGATCCGGGGTTCAAAGCAGAGTTAGGGTGAAGCCTGGGAGAGCCGAACTGTGTGAGGAGGGGGCTCTGCCTGAGTGCTTTTCTAGAGCCCCTGCCCCTCAGCTACTGTGGGACACCGTCCACCTCCCAGACCTCGCCCCGCATCAGTGCTTCCCAGTGCTAGCTGCTCTTAAAATCACATGGGGAGCTTTTTAAAGTGCCACTGCCTGCCCTGACCCCAGAGATTCAGATTCACCTGGTCTGGGGTGGGGCCCGGCATTGGTATTCTTGTTAGCGTTCTCCAGGTGATGCTAATGTGCAGCCAGCACAGAGACAGCCTGGAGAGGCGGGGTTGGGGCCCCCTTGGTTTGCCTGTGGTGGGCCAGGATATAATCAGGTGAATTTTGGATATGGGAGGCTCCCAGGTTCCTCCAACCTCAAAGGTCAAGATTAAAGCTGACTGAGGTATCACGGAGGGCCCAGCCCCTCCCCCCACGTCTCCTGGTTTCTGTCCTTAGTTATCTGATGGGTCTGGGGGCTTCAGGATGTGGCAGGGAACAATGGAAGAGGAGTCAGTTAGGCACAGAGGGCAGGGGTTCGAGTCAGAAGGCCACAGGGTTCTCAAGTCTCTCTCTTGAAGGGCCTCACTTCTCAGTCCCCCAGCTGAGGGCTGGCTGTTGGTGCACACGTGGCCAGGTGAGGGCCAGAGAGTTTCCTCCCCTGGGGCCCAGCTCCTTCTGCTGGCCCTGGAAGACCAGTGGGCGTCTCAGTTCTTTCTGCTAGCCGTGGTTCCCCCCCATATGGCTGGGGCCCTGGGGAGGGAATGGGAGCAGCAGTGGAGAAACAACAATTCTGTGAAAAGGAGTGTTCTGGGTTGAAGAGCAGCAAGAAGTCTTTTATGTGGCAAGTAGACCGATCATATCACAGCTATGTCTGGAACCCTATCGAGGTTTCTCTGGACCTGCCCTGACAATCCTGGTTGGGCTAGTGGCCTGTGGGTAGAATGGCAGCATAGACAGATCTGGAGGGCTTTGGACAATGTCCTCCAACACCAACAGGCCAATCTGGGCAGAGACTGTTAACAAAGCATCTAAGAAAGGATTTTACTGATAAATACAGTGGCCATGGCAGCTACAATAGTGGGGTTAGGGGTGGGGGGTAGAGTGTGTCTTTGTTGAGGGATGTTTACTACCACCTGAATGGTGTCATGATGTGGGAAGGGGGCAAGCTGGTGACAAAAGCTTGGGTGATTGTACACGGATGCTCATTCACCTGGCTCAGGTGGTTGGTACAGGTGGGGTGGTCGTGGAAGAGGTTGCCTTAATGGGGCCCCAGAAGCCTCCGTGGATTGCATCCAGTGCTCTCAGCAGGCCCCGACGGACCGAGGGGTGTTCTGGTAGTGGGCAGACGATTGGCCTGGGTCTCCCCACCAGAGCAGCAGCTCCCTCTGCACCCCATTCCTCCCCAGCTGTGATGCCATGGTAACTAAGCGTCCATGTAGTTCCATGCTGCCCCGCCTCTGTTGTGGTCAGGGAAAGATCCAGAGCATTTCCTGAGAGCGTTTCCTCTCCCAGGTACTCTGATTTACAAGAATAGGTTTTGGGAGACGGTCAAATTAAAGCCCGCAGAGAATGTGGCTCATCTGGCTTGTGGGTGCTGAGCCTCCAGCCAGATCAGGTGGCTTGGGGTCACTATCATGGGCAGTCGGCTGTGAGCTCCCTCAGAGCAAGCTCACCGAGGAGCAACTCCTGCCCTTAAATGGAAGACTATCCTCTATGGCCAACTTTCCAGGGAATGCAGAATTCCTGGGCCTTGTTCCATCTAGCGAGGGCCCCTACTTGATGTCAGACGCAGTCAACAGTCCTGAGGAGGGGACTCCTGGGTTCATCAAAGGCAAATAGAAGTTTCTGGATGCACTGGACATTACCAACAACTCCAACCACTCTCCTGCCTCCCTGTCTGGTCTGGCTGACCGGACCCGGCCCAGGCCTGCACCCCCACCCCCCACCCAGCTTCCCTGGGGCAGCCCCGAGCTGGTGAGGACGGACTGCACAGACCTTGAACTAGGTGTGGTATGGGGTTAAACTTCAGTGGGTGAATTTTTCTAATCCTTCCCCCTTCCCTCTCCACCCTAAGAAGTACTAATTTCTTTAGAATAAATCAAAATGGAAGAAAGGCTCCCCCAAATAGATTTTACCTGCTTGAAAATCCCTCAGAGTTCTTCTGTTTTGGAAAACCCTGTTTTCTTTTCCTTCAGTACTGCCTGTATTAAAAACCTTCTCTTGATAACAAAGGGCTTTCAGGTTAATCTGCAACCTAAGGTCGATTTCCTAAACAGGGGTAAAGAGAAGCAGATCAGTGTGGTTCATTTAACTGAAACTTTATAAAGTCTCTGTGTGGTCCATCTAGGTCTAGGCATTGAACAGTTAAACAGGGACATCGCACATTGCTGCAGCCAGGGCAGGCTTGATGTCAAAAGACAAGAGGCAGCATAAAATCCATGATTTCTTCTCCAAAGGGAAATTGTACTTATCCTGGAATTTTTTACTGACACAAATTGAAAGACAAAAAATGCCTCCCAGAGACAAAGCACAACTGAGACAGATGGAGAGGTCAGGGTAGGTGAGCATTGCAGAGCCCACATCTCAGCATCTACATCTGCCCAGACCTGTGCAGTAGTATGTATCAACCAGGAGAGCTAGGGCTCCTGAACACGGGCTGGAAAGCATGGACTTTGAACAATTGTAGCCAGAGAGAAGGATCCCCCTTTCCTTTTAGATTTGAAGTCCTAGCAGAAGAGGTGAGCCATCCAGGGCTGACTGGAGGGCAACAAAGAAGTGTGTGGGCACAGAAGATCAATAGAGAATGAAAGAAGACACTGTCAACAGGAAGGGGCTGAAACATTTCCCACAGCCATATCTGGCTAAGGTTTCACCAGCCATTAGTGTAGCTTGGAAGCAAACATGGGAGACAAACTCTATATTTATTTGTCCTTGATGCATTCATGCTGAAGTTAATGATTTGATTTATTCTAGAGCATGGGATTGGCCACAGGAGTGTAATTTAATCAGGGCTATTCTGCATACAGATTTGCCTAATTTGAAAGCCCATTTCTTCCCTGGGGAGGGAATTTTCTGGGCCTGTGATGGGGAAGTGGGAATTGGGTAATCTTTGGGTGACATGACAATGCAGGCAAGATGAACACTGAGTGCCTACCTGTTGGCTTCACCTGGGTATTGCTCTAGAGCCAATAGGCAGCTAGGAACTACCACTGTCATTGCAGCTTTTGGATGGCCAGGTGTGAAAGGGAGAAGTGGATTTTAACTACAAATAATTTTCCAGGTAAACTTTGGGGTGCCAGTAATTTCATGTCTGGGAACATCTGTCCACAGCAGAGGAGGGTGGCTTGTTGCTGGGGAGGGGGATCTGTGCTCCATCTGTAGAGGAATATCTTGCAGATGGCTGACAGTCTGCATTTGGGAATGTTTACAGCACCTGCACAAATGAATGCCCATTTGTATATGCGTTCAAGAAAAGGATAGTAATAGATGCTCAGTTAAACCCCAGGGGTGTTAGAAAGAGCTAGGCTCATGTTGAGTAGGAAATCTCACGCTAATGAGCCTTATTAGTGCAGAACAACAACAGTAGCAACCACAAAAATATGGGTGGTAGGGGCTCAGACGGTGGGGAAGAAATAGAATATTTTTGGTTATAGCTGCATTTTCATGTGAACAGTTTATGAAACATGATATGGAAAAGTGAATAGGTATGATTGAAAAGCAAACTGATCAATAGAACAACAATGTGGAGAATTTTACAAAAGAATTTCACAATTAGTGTTTGTATTAGTTTCCCATTGCTGCTATAACAAATTATCACAAATGCAGTAGCTTAAAGCAACACAAATTTATTATCTTACAGTTTTTGGAGGTCAGAAGTCTGAAATGCTTAAAATCAAGGTGTCAGCAGGGCTGGTTCCTTCTGGCATCTCTCGGGGAGAATTTGTTTCCCTACCTTCTCCAGTGTCTAGAGATGGACTTGTGGCCCTTTCCTCCATCTTCAAAACCAGCAGGGTAGCATCTAGAAGTCTCTCTCTTTCTCTCTCTCACCTTCACCTCTGCTTCCATCATCACATCTCAGCCTCTCCCTTATAACGACTCTTAGGATTACAAAGGGCCTATCCAGAAAATCCAAGATAATCTCTCCACCTCAAGATGCTTACCTCCTCAGATCTGCCAAATCCCTTGTCCATGTAAGGTAGATGTTCACAGGTTCAGGGGATGAGGATATAAATGTCTGTGGGGAGGGGCATTATTCTGTCTACCATGATGTTGTAAATGGCATCTTTTAAAAAAAACAAACTTATTTTGGAATGATTTTAGATTTACAGAGAAGTTATAAAGGTAGTACAGAATTGTGTCCTTTTAAAACATTTTTTCATCTCTGTTCAGGTTGTACAAATGTTTTTGCATTAAAAATTATTTGAAAACAGGGGGCTGGCCCTGTGGCTTAGTGGTTAAGTGCACATACTCCACTGCTGGCGGCCCAGGTTCGGATCCTGGGCGTGCAACAACACACCGCTTGTCCGGCCATGATGAGGCGGTGTCCCACATACAGCAACTAGAAGGACGTGCAGCTATGACATACAACTATCTACTGGGGCTTTGCAGAGAAAAAGGAAAAAAAAAAAAGGAGGAGGAGGATTTGGCAATAGTTGTTAGCTCAGGGCTGGTCTTCCTCAGCAAAAAGAGGAGGATTGGCATGGATGTTAGCTCAGGGCTGATCTTCCTCACACACACAAAAAAAATTATTTTAAAACAAATGAGCCATCTGTGGCAGTGCTTTGCATTCTTTGGAAGGAAGGTGCTGTTCAGTGTGAGGCGTTTGAAGAAAACCGGGCAGCGTTCCTTGACGGGAGTTGCCAGCCACTTCCATCCCTGGGGCTGATTCCTCAGGAGCAGGACCCAGACCTCATGACCACTATTGCCCCATGCAGACAAGTGAAGTTAATACTTCTCTCTACCTGTTGGGAAACATATTCACTGCAGAAAGTCCTTCTCTATCACCTCCTTCCTGCTTCCCTCAATTGTTGCCTTGGGCACTTCTAGGCATTTGCCACCGGTAACTGGCTGGGCAGGTGGTACCTGGGAACCTTTGCCAGATAGCATGCCTGAGTCATCTGTGCCTCTTCGGGGCTGCCAGCCCTGGTGACTTGTGAGCCAGTTCTCCTCAGGGATGCTTCCTGGGAAGCGTAGGGAACATTGAGCTCTGTTCACCAGCTCCTGCCTAAGAATCTTCCTCTGACTTTTGCTACATGTTCTGGCTCTGAAATCAGAGCTAACCCTGTTGGTGATTTGAGGCTACTGATTGACATGATGGCTTCCAAACCCAGGTGTGCATCCGAATCACCTGTTGTGCTTTGTAAGAAAATCATCAAAAAATGAATCTGGAACATC
This sequence comes from Diceros bicornis minor, assembly GCF_020826845.1. NCBI lineage: Eukaryota > Metazoa > Chordata > Mammalia > Perissodactyla > Rhinocerotidae > Diceros > Diceros bicornis. The sequence goes on along the minus strand of NC_080742.1, from coordinate 59,410,007 downwards.
CTGTTGCATAAGAAAACAAGAAATTACTCAAAGAGTGATGGGGACATGTCAAAAGGACACAGGAGCCAGACTGAAGGCTAAATCTGGGAAAATTTGAGCATCAAAATAAATAGTAATAGTAATGGATATAAGCCAATGAATAAAATAAAAATCCACTAGTCCATACTCATATAACTAAACAAATAAGTAAATAAATAAGTGAAAGCTCTTGCTAAAAAAAAAAATCCCACACCAGAGATTTACCCCCTGAAATGCTGCATTGATAGGTCTGGAGTGGGGCCCAGGCATTTCCAATTCTTAAAAAGTGCTCTAGCAGATGGTGTTGTGCAATCAAGGTTCAGAAATACTGGTTTAGCCCCTCTAGGTAGAGCACAGAGTTGTAGAAGTTATAGAGGAAGGAGCTGAAGTATTGTCATCTCATCCATTCACTCATCATTTATTAAAACCTACTATGTGTCAGGTGATGTATAAGACTGGGATGCAAAAGGTAAAACACTTCCTGTCCTCCTGGAGCTCACAGATAAAGGGGCTACTTAGACATGTAAACAGCCTCGTGGGAGGTAGGCTTTCCGGTTTCGGAGCCTGGAAGAATGAAGAGGCCTTTGCTGGGTGGATCAGGGAGAGGAGGGCATTCAAGACCAAGGGAAAAGCAAAGGCGTGGAGGAGGGCAGGGCACAAGGGTGGTATCGTGCAGGCGATGGTGCACTGCCGGGTTGCAACAGAGGAAGGATGAGCGGTGATAAGGGCTGACTCCAGTGCTTGCAGCACGAACCAGGCACTGGCCTGGGCATGTTTCATCTATCGAGCCCTGTAGTCTTCACAGCAGACACGCTTTACAGAGAAGGAAACAGCCAAGTGAGATGAAGGGACTTTCCGAAGATCACTCTGCTGGTACTCCCGAGAGCACACTTTTAACTCTTCCGCTGGGCTTCAGGTCCTTGCTTTTCAACTGACCAGCAGCCTTGGCCTCTCCTGGGAGCTTGGTAGACACGCAGAATCGCAGGGAATCTGTATTTTTATTTGGTCCCCAGGAGATTCGTATGCTCCTTGAAGTCTGAAAAGTGCCAGTCTAGGTAGGTCTCCCTGATGGCTGCTAGAAGGATGGATTGAGGTGGGACAGTGGGTGGGGGGTTAGCAAGACCAGGTAAAGGTCTGTCATGGTGCTCTCATGGAGCCTGTTGGTGCTGACACTGTGCTGAAGAGGTCTTCTCCTCCATGTGGTTTTTTCTCTACACCTTGACGTAAGTTCCTTAGGAATGGCCCATGGTGCTCTCCCCTGGGGCCCTGGCAAACCGACATGGCGATGTCCATCCATCAGTCAATAGGTATGGGACCACTCAGTGCCCTGTGGACAGATCGTAACTCCAGACCTGGAGCCAGGAGATTGCCCACAGTCTCACACGCTGTCTGCGATTCCACCATCCTCCCTCTGAATGCTGATCTCACATCTGCTGGGATCTCTTCTCTCCCCCTGGCCAGTCCAGCCACTTCCTGGGCCAGCCTCCTCCCCGTGACTCAGTCACTCTGGTGACAGGTGTGAGCCATGCAGGTGATGCTGGCTGTCAGGTGGGAAGTGAATGTGGGAGCTCACAGGGTGGCCAGGCCACCCACTCCCTGCAGAAGGCTGGAACATCACTCATCATTGGAATGAAGAAAACCCCATGACCACTGCTTCTGTCTTCATTTTGGCCAAAAAAAAAAAATGTATCCCAAAGTAGCAGTAACTACCACAGAATTGGGGATTTTCTGTTCTGGGAAGTGTAGTCCAACTGAGAAGGCTAGAATATTAATTTATGTCAAATGACCAGTGTACTTTCTCTGAGCTTCCACAATCACTGGAAATTTATACATTGTTAAGAACTCAGTCTTAACCCCCAAGTGACCTCGGGTCAGTTCATGGTACTGCTGGTATTTTTGCCCATCAGATTGCCCAGATGGATGCCATTAGGCGTTTCTTTTCCTGAGTTAGTTTTGAGTCTGAAAATTTGAGAGTGAACTAGAAATGCATTTCCATTAAAGGCATTTCTATTGCCATGGAGGAAATACCACCAAGTCATTCTGATATTCCCATGACTCATTCATAATTAATATTAATAATAATTACTAACATTTATTGCTGTTCCCTCCCTAAAAATTTCCACTGTCATTAAGTTGCCCCAAAATTCCCTGGGGAAAGGGAGAGACCTGGCTCTTTTCCCTTAGCCCTCTTTTGTGTGTCTTTCTCCCCTTGAAAGCAGGGACTGTGTTTTTCATCTTGGAATCCCACTGATCAAGGGAAGTTCGTTCAATGAATGGGCACTCTGGCCCATTTCAACCCCGGAGTCCTGCATCTAAGAAAACTGAGACTGTGGAGCTGGTGGAGAGCTCAGGGGTGGTGCAGCACTGACCATGGGTCAAATCCACACACTCCGTCTGTTATTACACAGATAAAGAGGGAGCCGGCAGAAGGGAGGGAAATAATTGAAGTAATAAGATAGTATTGCAAAGCTCTGGGAATTAGAAGATAGATGCAGTAATTTTGCAGAATAATGGATGGCCAGGTTTCCCCGTAAGCCCCAGTCCTATGAAACCGCTGAAAAGATGAGCGTCTCCAACCAGGAGAGTCAGGTGACCATCCTGGGGACATTAAGGTGCCAGAGGAGGGAAAGGAGCATGGGAGGTGGGCGGCCACCCTAGGTGGCTTTTAGGCTCTCATGGCATAATCCTATATTGGATCTTTTCCAATACTAGCCAATCCTGTATTGGCCAGGGTCTTTCTGTCTTGTTGTAGCTCCTTGTTGCTGTGACCAGGGAGAATCTGGTAAGACTAGGGAGGAAGGGCATGTGCTTGGTGAGCAGTGATTGGGGGAGTATGTTTTGTGGTGACCTGGCCCCATTCATCCATACCAGCTGAGGCCAGACAGACAAACTCCTCATTCCCCTGCCTAGCCCTGGCAGCTGGCACCCTACCCCCATGGCCATGTGGGTCCCTGCAGGACCATACTTTTCTGTCCCACCTTTTCCCATCTTCCTGTTGACCACCCCCCTCAATAATTCAAGTCTATAAACAAAATCCGTCTTCAGTCCCCAGTACCCCTTTCCCTCTAAGCGACTCCACTGGAATTCCACCACCTTGGAGCCCAGAGAACCCACTTTGACCTCTCCGAGTCTCATTTTCCTCATCTGTAAAATGGGGTACGTGTCCCTGGCGTAATACATTGAAGGCACTTTGCTTAGTGCAGATGAAACATCAAATAGCCAAGCCTGGAGCTCTTGCGGCTGTTATTCCCACCCCGCCCTCCCGGCGCAGGCGCGGGAAGGACAGGAAGGGCGATGGGAACCTGCCCGACTTCATGAAGAGCTCGTGTCGGAGGCCTGAGCCAGGGGAGCCGGGAGGATGGGTGGAGGGCAACGACGTCTGGACCTTCCCGGGTCGTGCCCTTTGCCTTTGGAAAAACTGGTTTGGAGAGGATCCAAGAAAAAGCAGGCTCCAGAACAAGAGGCCAGGAGCAAAGGCGAATGCCCGCCGGCGGAACTCCCTTCCACCGCGTAGTGGACACGGGGTTCCCCGGGTGCTGGGGCTGAGGACCGTCCAGCCAGCCCCTCCAAGCCCCACCTCAGGCGCAGAAATTAGTGTCTGTGTATGTTGTGTGAGGTCTCATGACAAAAATTTAAAGAGACAAGAAAAAAAAATCTTACTGCTTGGCAGTATTATTAGTGAAAAATTATTAGCTCAAGAATTAAAATGCTGCGCCTGGTGCACAGACCAGGTATTCCACCACCTCCTACAGAAATTGAAATCCTACCCTGTGTTATAAAAACTGATCGGGAAAAGACAGGCTCAGTGTGTTCCAAGGAAACAAAGCAGGCGCCAGGAGCATGACTAGTGATGGAAGACAACCGTCCCACGCGGGACAGGGCGCGGGGTTCCCACACACCCCGGTATGGGGCTTTGCCGCCATGCGTCTCTCGTCTCAGAAGGAAGAGAGAAACTCCTCTGGCCTTAAGCTTGGCCAGGTCAGAACGGCACACCTTTACCGTGTGAGCTGAGTCTTCAGCCCGCACTGGGTTTCAGGGAACCTGGGCTGCTGCCTTGAAACCCGCCCCACTATTTTGTTTTACATTGATTTTGGAATGCTCTTCAGGGTTTGAAGTCCTCTCTGAGCCTTGGGGAGGCTAGGGGGTGTGGGGTGGGGTGGAGTTAACAGTGTTTCTTGTTAAGTGAGAATCTCCACCACTAGGTGGTTCCACAGAATCCACTCCCAGTAATCACGCACTTTTCATTTGAGCCGCAGACCTGGGCCTTGGAGACTGCTTGGCATTGGAGAAGACCCTTTGGACAGAGCTTCTGCTGTGGCTGGCACTGAAGTGCTCCAACGATGGAGGGGCCTTATTGCAGCCTTAGCTTCCAGATTTCAGAGAGGAGTCCGGGCCCCAACTACATTCATGTCATCAGACAAAAGGAAGTGGGGGAAGGGACGGGAACCCCATTTGTGGAGCACTTTATGAACTAGATGCTGTAAACCTGTTGTCTTTATTCCTCACAAGAAGGCCTCGAGGTAGGGCTTATTGTATCCATTTCAGAGATAAAGAAACTGAGCCTTACTCTGATAAAGTCAACTTGCCCAGTGTCTCAGGGCTCGAAGGCAGGGATTGCAGCCAGATCTGCCAGACTCTAAAACCCCTGCCCTTTGCTCTACATCACAGTGGCTCCTGTACTAATGGTCTGCATCAGGGGACTCCTACAGGAGTCAACTAACAATCCACCGTGTGATGTGGTGTACCCCTCTTCCAGTCCTGCGAACTTTGTGTCTAGCCCTGTAGTGGGTTCAATTGTGTCCCCCCGAAAGTCCAAGTCCTAACCCCTGGTACCTGTGAATGTGACCTTATTTGGAAATAGGGTCTTTGCGGAGGTAGTTAAGTTAAGGATCTCAAGATGAGATCATTCTGGATTTAGGGTGGGCCCTAAATCCAGTGACTGGTGTCCTTGTAGCAGAAAGGAGAGAGAGACATAGGGAGAAGGCCACAGGAAGCCAGAGTCAGAGATCGGAGCGATATGACTACAGGCCAAGGAATGCCAAGGATTGCCAGCAGCTATGGGCAGGTGAAGAAAGGCATGGAACAGATTCTTCCTCAGAGCCTCCAGAAGGAACCAACCCTGCAGGCACCTTGACTTCAGACTTGTAGCCTCTAGAACTGTGAGAGAATCAATTCCTGTTGTTTTAAGCCACCCAGGTTGTAGTAATTTGTTATGGCAGCCCCGGGACTCTGATACAGACCTGATCTCCTGATAGGAAGAGTAGTACAAGCTGTTTCCTATGCCGTGTGTATTGTGTACGTTCCAGGCACTGAGCTGAACATGCACCAGCTCCGGGGAGCCTCTCACTCGTTCTGTGAGATGGGTTCCATTGTGATGATGCTCATTATTCAGGTGAGAAAACTGACGCATAGATAAGTCATCAGGTCCAACAGGGCCAGGTCCCCAGGCCCTGTTGCCTGGAGGGGCAGCCTCTGACCCAGGCAGTCAAACCCCACACCCCACACCCCCAGACGGTGATGAGTCTGGGGAGAAGGAATCCCTGCCCAGGGGCACAGAGGACATGGAGGCTCAGCCCTGATCTGGAGGTCCAGCCTCACAGCGGCCTCAGAGCTACACGGGATGAACAGCCACCAAGAGCATCCAGGGCTTCCCCTCTGCCCCTTCCTCACTTAGTAGACCAGGGAGGTGCAGCACTTTCCCTAAGGACACACAGCTCTGTATGGCAGTCAGCAAGAGAGCTCAGCAAGTCTAGCTCCTTTCCTTGTGTCCTAGAAATGCCCAGGGAGTGGGGTTTCCCCCTCAGGCACAGCTGAGAGGACTCCAGACCACAGGGCCTTCTCCGGCATGTGCCTGTTCCCTGCTCTTCCCCGCCAGGTCATCTGGAGAGGATTTATATGAGCAGAAGGGCCCTTAAACACAACCTACAGGTCCACCATTCCTTACACTGGTTCCCAAATCCCAAAATTTCTGAAAACCCAAAGCTTGGCATGCCTAATTTTGTAGCAAAACCCTGACCTAAATTCATGTGTGGCTTTTTATAATCTTGATCCATCTCACTTGGTGTGAATATTTCACTGCAAAAATATTATCATGATTCATTTCAGGATACTGCCCCAGGCCCTAACATGTATTATGTAAGACATGACATAGGCACTATAATTCCTTTATAAAATCTGAAAAACTCTGAATTTTAATTTCTGATTTTAAAACACATCTGGCCCAAGAATTTAGGGTTAGAGATTGGGGTCCTCTTCTATTTCTCTAAGCCTGACCTCCACCTGGGAAGGATTAGACGTGTGGGGGACAGACAGCAACCCAGTCTCTCACTTCCAGGGGTGGGTGTGTGTGTGTCAAGATGCTTAATTCTTGAAAAAAAGTTTATTTGAGTTTAAGGTAGCATTGAGGTAGAAAAGTGGAATTTTTCAAGTTAGAGAGACCTGGGTGCCAATCTGAGTTTAAAAGCTTCATGAGGGCCATGGCTTAGCAGTTAAGTGCTTGCGCTCGGCTGCTGGCGGCCCGGGTTCGGATCCTGGGCGCACACTGACACACCGCTTCTCCAGCCATGCTGAGGCCGCGTCCCACATACAGCAACTAGAAGGATGTACAACTATGACATACAACTATCTACTGGGGCTTTGGGGAAAAAAAATAAAAATTACATTAAAAAAAAAAAGAACAAATTCAGATTACAAAAAAAAAAAGGTTCATGACTCTCTTGCAGCTGAGCACTAACACCTGTAAAACATCCATGAAACGGGAGCAATCACCTACCGTCCAGGACCGTGGGGGTGTGAATATTAATAAGCATGGACAGGGAGAAGCACAGTGACTCCATAAATAGAATTCCCCCCCACACTCCTTAATGAAATTCCTCCCCCAAAGCTGGCCAAACTACAAATTCTCAGAAAGAAAATAATATTCTTTCCAATTCTTAGCAACGGATACTTGGTCCCTGGAACCAAGAGATTATTCTGACAGTGTCATAATCATGCTTTGCCTTTGCCAAATGCCTCCCAGTGAATCATCCCAGGACTGTCAGGGCTCTGCCAAACTCACTCGGCACATCTGAGGACAGGGACCAAGGGCAGCCAAGGCCACCCCAAGGCTCGCAACTAACTGCTCCCTTTAGCTATTAAAGGAGCTGTTTTTAAATGTCCTATTGCCACATTTGAGTCCCCAGGGGACTCTAGAGGAAGCAGTTTCTGTAGGACATTGGGCAGGGAGTGTGAAATTAAAAGACCCTGGGGATTTGCAGATGAGATGTCACAGGAGCCACTCTCCTGACACAGAGAGAGGCCAGGAAATGATGCTGGATGGAGCAAAAGCATTCTAGAATGCACGTTTTCTTTTATTCAGCTAGCCTCCTTTGATTTTATCTAAAAATGTAGGGTATTGTCCTTGATTCATATTATTGTCATTAAAGCAATGGCCTCAACTAGCTAATCAATAAAACGCATTTGGGGTCTTTAATTGTGCCAGGGCTGGAGGGAGGTGCAGGTGGTTAGAGCCCCCCACACCAAGGCTCCTGCTACCCACCCCTGCCCCATGCCCACTGGGCTTCATACTTCATATGGGATTTGTGAACCTGACCTTGAGGACGTTTGGTCTGGGAGAGGGGAGATTATAGTTCTATTTTGTCCCGAGGGATATCTGCTGCCCACAAGTCTTGAAGTAATTTTTGGACCAGGACAAACTACTCTTATGCCCCTGATTTCAAATGGGGGAGGTGAGACTTCCTGAAACTTGTCTAACTTCATGAGGTAATGCTGCAGCCGAGTTACAGGTTGGGAAATGACGGAGGGAAAAGAACATTCTTACAGACCAACAGTGCTGATTCTCCACCTTTCATTCTGCCCCTCACCCCTGAGGGTAACAGGTGTTCTCATTCAGAGGCTCCAGCCCTGGAAGGGGGTCAAGAGGATGAGAGGGAGAGGGTTGTGTAATTTAGGGGAAAACCTTCTTATAATAATGATTTTGAGATGATTCTCTCTCCTCCTGAGAATTATCAAGCATTGGGCCCATTCATTCACCAATTCCTTTACTCCCTCATTCATTCAGCAACTTCTCCTAGGCCCACAGGGCAGCCCTGGCTCTTTTGTACTTCCATGGCTTTGCACGTGCTGCTTGAAAGGGCTCTTGTTCCTCTTTTAAAACCCAGAATCGAATGTCACTCGCTCTGTCAAATATTTTGTTTCTTCCCTGTCCCTCTCCCCTCTGAATGCCCTGAGCACAGCAAGTGTCTGTTATGTTGATTATTCTGAATCTAAAATCAATTCATTTTCCTTTCTTTATAGTCCTTTAGCCTGTGGACTCAAAGGAATGGATCACTGTGTCTTATTGGTCTTTGTATACCTAGCCCCTAATCAGGACTGGCATACAGAAGGTGCTCAATCAATGTTCATTGAGTGACTGAATGAAGGATTTTTTAGAGCAAATAGCTTCTAAGTGTGACCAGTTAAAATGGTATGTGTGTGGGCGGGGGAGGCAGGCCTGCTGATCTGCAGAACTCTGCTAAGTGGCCTTGTTCCTGGGCTTCCTTAACTAGGTGCTGGGGGGCTGTGTGGGGAGCCGCTTTTGAGCAGATGGTGTAGTGGACACTGTGGTGCCCCACCAAGATCTCCTCAGCCCCTTCCCCCAGTTCTGTGTGCCCACCCACTGCTGCTGAGCATTTTTCCCAGGGCGCATCCCTGGGATCCTTTCCAGAGAACTGCCCCTGGGCTCCTGGTGCTGGTTGGGCAGTAGGTGCAGAGGGCTGAGAGTACCCAGGTGTCTCGCTCGGGGTGACTGCTAGCACCTGACTGGTGTGGGAGTGTGAACACTCAGCTTCCTCGCCTCAAGGGCAAATTCCAAGATGCAACTCCTGTTCTAGAGCTTCCTGTGGGATCAGGATCAGGTTGGGGCCTGGACTTTGCCTGAAATGGAGCCCTTGCTGGCTTCCTCCCTCTTCCCCGTCTTGTACCCCTCCCTCTGTCCCCTCTGCGGGCACTCGCTTAACAAAAGTGCCCTTAACAAATTGGGATCTGCTTCTGGGAGGGCCTTTGTGTGCCTCTGCTTCCTTGTTTGTGTGATGGAGACTAGAAGAGTATCTAGTTTTATTATGAGGATTAAATCAAGTAATATTTGTAAGACCCAACGCAGAGCAGGACGCTTAGCAAGCACTTCAGTAGTAGAACGTGCACATTGTAGCCAGTGCGCTGGGCCTCCCAAGAAAAAGGCTGCATTTTCCAGTCCCTGTCCCTTGCAGCTTGACGCAGCCGTGTGACTAACTTCTGGGCAATTGGGTTTGAGCAGAAGTGATGAGTGTAGCTTGCAGGTAATGCCCTTTAAAGGGAAGGGGAGTGTTCTGCTCCTGTTGGCTGGAATGCGGGTGTAACAGTGGGAAGTGGGCAGCCAGCCTTGACAATAAGGTAGAAGTTGCTTGTTGAGCAAGGTGGAGCAAAGGGGCCTGAGGCCTGGGACACCGCAGAGCCACCCCGCGGGCCTGAGACAGCCTACTCAGCCAGTAACGTAAGACAGAAATTTCTAACTTATTGAAGACAATGTGTTGGGGTGGGGACCTCTCTATAAAGGCAACCAAACCAGCGTCTTAACTTCCATAGTCTCCCACTGAAACAATTACTTTAGGAGAGAACTGTCTCTCTTTTTGCGTAAAAATGGGGTGAAAAGAGGAAGGTATATTACAGGAGAGAAAACTAAGAAATGACAACTCTAAAGAGGTGACTTTAAATTATCACTTGAGCCTGGTGGAAATAAAATGAGAGTGAGCAGGAATGAGTAGACCATGCTCCAGATCAAAATTGTTCACAAGTCTTTATTTTAGAAAGCGTCCGCACTGCCCTTTCGCTCACTTCCACAGCTCATCAACAGAAACAGAATGACCGGGCCACGTGCCCGCCACAGGGCCTGTCTCTGAGGCAATGGCTGTTGGAGACACTGTCGCTGATGCTGCAACACTTGGTAATTTTGTACAAAAGTCAGGCAGTGATTGCTGCAATTTTTCCAAAGGTGGAAATAGACTCAGAAGAGATTAGTTTATTTGATCAGTGAATTGACACAAATACTTGGTGCCTCCTTTGTGGTGTTTACTTGGTAACTGCTACTGCCCAGGGGCAAGTTAGTGTTCTTGGAGTGAGGCATAGAATATGGACATTCTTCTTATTTATAAGGGCCTGAGGCAAAGCAAGAAGGCATTAAGAAAAGGAGGAAAGATGGCTTTCTGGCCTGGTCCCATTCTCTAGGGCCAAGTTTCTCAACCTTGGCACCACTGACATTTTGGTCTTGATAATTCTTTACTGTGGGGTCTGTCCTGTGCATTGAAGGATCTCTGGCCTTTACCCACCAGATGCCAGTAACACTACCACCTCCCTAATTGTGAAAACGAAGAATGTCTCTAGACATGACCAAATGTCCACTGGGGTATGTGTGCAAAATCACTCCTTGTTAAGAACCACTGCTCTAGGGTCTGGTTCCAGGAAGAGAGGCAGTGAAACCAACAACTGAAGATGGTTTTTTATTTTTGTTTTCCCTAAAAACGTCAGCAAACAGTAGCATTGGGGAACACAATCTGTTTTGGGCCCAATTGGTAGAGTGAAGCTCAAAGAGTGAATAAATTCTCTGTTCTTTAACAGAAACCCAAAGAATATAGTATCACCAAGAGACCACTTTGAGGGCTATAAGCAAGGGCAGTGGACATGCTGAGAAAGGTGAAGAGCAGAGGAAGAAGAAAAGAGCAGGTGTCAATAGTACCTGATTTAAGTCAATAAAGGCTGTCTCATTCCTTTTTGCCAGTGATTGGTCTATGGATAGTATGTGATCCTGGGAAAGATGTTCTTGCCTGATAATAGAGAGTTAGCTGGGGAGAAGGATCTCCTTCTGCTCTCCTCTTCCCTTCCCATCTTATGCCAGAATGTTTGGAGCTGCAGCCATTTTGCAACCATGAAGCAAGGACCAGAGGTCAAAGTCTATTGAAAACATATGGAAAGAGTCTGAGTTCTTGATGATGTGGCTAAGCCAACGAACCAGCTTTAGGGCCATCTACCTTTAAACTGCCTACTAAGTAAATAGTATATGTGGCTATGACTTTAGCCAGGGTTAGCTGGGTTTTCTGTCATTTACCACCAAAGACATTACTAATCAATGGAAATGTTGTCCATTGAAACTAATAGAATACCCAACTAAAAGAAACTTATAAAGGGAGGGGATATTTTCTCACCTAACAGGAAGTCCTGAAATAGGTGGTTCCAAGGTTGGTTTGGCGGCTATACGGTGTCAGACCTCAATATTGCTGCCACAGCTCCAAATGTGATGTCCACACTCAAACTGTGTTTAAGACAAGAAAGAAAGAGGCAAGTCTTCCTTGCCTATCCCTCTCTTTTTATCAGGAGGAGAAAAATCTTCCCTCAAGCTCCTAGGAAACTTATAGTCTCGTTGACCAAATCTGGACCACATGCGGAGACAGTCTGGGAGAGTGAGTATTTGGTATTTTAAGTCTCTGTCATGGGAGATGGTTTCTTCCAGAAAGGGCTCTTCTAAAAAGAAAAGATTATTGGGTCAACAGACAACAGTTTCTGCCACAAAATAATTGTTCATATTGCATACCCTATTATCAGAAAATCAGTATTCCCCTATTGAGGCCTCTCCCTCCACTCCATCCCTAATCGTCCTTATGCCACCCAAAGTGTGTTGGCCCAGCTTTCACGCACCAACAAGAGAGAGAACTAGAGCCCATCAGTTCAGTTCTGGGGGTCGTTCTTCCTGACAAGTGGTGTTGCTGTTGAAGACTGGTCCCGCAACAGCAACACTGTCTACCCCCGCTGAGAAGACCCTTTGCTGGCTGGCAAGCCTGTCCAGGATGCAGTGGTTCTTCTAGGGAAGACAACCACACACACTGAGCACAGAGCCAACCAAGGATGCTCCAGCCTCTGCTCCTGAAATGTCAGCTCCAAGTGCTTGACCTCTTCCCAGGGCTCAAGCCGGTCTCAGAGCTCTGGTTGGAACCCAGAGCCTCTGGTCCTCTTACTCTAGGTGAGCTCTCCTTTCTCCCAGAATAGCCTGCCTGCTACAGGAGGCCATGTGCTGTGACTTCCAGGGGCCCCAAAACACCCTTTCCGGAGGCCACTCTCATGCCTCCAAGACCACGCAAAGCATTAGCTACACTGTGACATGGCCCATAACTTATTTTGCTGAAGAAAAGAAAGTAATACAACAAGTTTAATCTCTAGCAGGGCCTGCCCTCTGATGCAATCCCCTGATAAATAAACACACGTGGCCTCGGACTTTCATCCTGGTGAGAGGAGCCCCCCTGCCAGGGCACCTGCTACATCAGATCACAACCCCCGGTAGATTTCCTGAAGGTCTGTCCCGCATCCTCCCATGTAGTTCTCTTTTCTCTCCTGCCCTGGAGTCCAGTGCAGCCTTCCAATCCATTCAAGACTGGCCTTTATGAAAAAAGAGGCCATGAGTGAGCTCTCACTCCCCTGCTGGGACATTTGGAAGCTCATGTTTGTTTTCAGAAACTGCTGCCTGATAGCTTTTTCATTGACAATAGAGAGCAATTTGGCATCATACATACTACTGGATTACTGATTAGGTTAATATTTCATGACGTCTATTAGTCATTTACATTTATAGAAACATGGGTCATGAAAAATTAAAGCTTTAATTGCTTTGGGTTTCCTTTTTTTTTTTTTTTTAATTTTTTATGGTTGGGAATTTTTCTCTTAGTTGAGCTGTCTTCTAAGTCTTGGGACCGGAATTACTCAAAAGAATGAGAGAATTTGGAGATATAGTTTGAAGACAGATTGATAGATGGCAAGACAAGGACGTGTATGAAACTATGAATATCATTCCTCAGCTCAGTGGTGAGGCTCTGAAATAAAGGAATGATCCAATGTATTGTTTTCCTCTGTCAGCAAGGACAACTTTTTACCAGGAAACAAAGGCTGAATCTATAATTGCAGAATTTCAGGCACGAGGAGAGCCGAACACTAGAGGTCATGAAAAATGACACTCGGATAGCCTGGCCCTGTGTGCTGGCTTCTGTGGCAATGGCTCTTCAGGTTCTTCTGCATTAGTTAGACATTTCAGATATGTTTAGGCCACAGGCATCAAACATACAAGATATGGAGCATCTGGAATAGTAGCGGAGAGGTTGGCCCGGCCCCTGAGGGGCATCTGGGGACCTAACCTATATATTTGGGCTTCCTGGGCCAACAGACGCAGAGATGGCTCAATGCCGCTGCTGTCCTGAGAAATAAATGATTGGTATTTGATGTTCTGTACCTCTATCATGTAACTGTTCCTCTTTATTTGGGGACTAGGGGGTTGCTTGACTTGGCAATTTCAAACAAATGTGTGACATCAGTCTCTTGGCTCCATCTCCCTGGGGGTGAATGGTCAGCCGAGACTGGCGATTGTCAGGATGTGTAAAGTGGAGCCTTCAGTTTCCTTTTCTGAAGACATGGACTTAAAGGCTGCTGGTGCTCAGGGAAGAGGAGGTCCATTCTGCCCTAGTGGAAAGGCCTGGAAATCGGCTTTAAAGGGCAAGTAACACAGGAGGCAAAGGTGTGTGAGGCGGAAGGCATGTGTTTGTGTATGTGGCAGACAGATGTCTGAAAAGTGACCTTCTGTCCTGAGTATTAGAACCACTCTCTCAGGGAAATCATTAACTCTCTACACTAATTGCTAACTGGACAAAAATACAGCATTTTCTAAAGCTGACTTGAATTATAGCTGCAATATAACACATTTTTAGATGAAAATAATTGTTTGATGTCACTTCAGTTTAAACCATTTCACCATGGAAATTACTTAATTGAAAGTGAATGTTGCTTTTTAACCTCTAAATTAAACAAAGCTTTATCAAACCAAATTTACAGCAATATAATACTTTTAACTGTGTAATATATGACTTGTCATGAGTTGTCACGGATTTATGTCACCAGCCATCCAATGGTGTGAAAGTTTCTGCAAGGATATATGTGGAATAAGCAAACCAGATATCTTGTCTCAAAGATTAATTTCTTTTTAAGCCTCATCAGATTTGCATGAACATGCTTAAATTAAACTGTTTTTCTGTGATGCTAATTTTCAGTATTCCAAAAAACTCAAAAACATAGACCATACCTATTACAGCCAGCTTATTTTAACATGTCACCATACGAAATACTATTATTTACTTTGATGATTTCTCAAATATATTTTCATAATATAGTACAGTGTTTAACAAAGAGGTAAAAGCACATATTTAGAACACGGCATTTTACTTCTTGGTTAGTTCGAATTATTTCATCAGCTGAATTTCTTGAAATATGTAAAGCAAGTTAATCCTTTAAATGGGCTGTGGGCAGGAACTGGCTGGAATTGTGGTGAAATGAAGATGGCAAAGTATTTCATTGTGAAAATGAAGAAACATGTATATAGAAAACACATTTTAGATATTTAAAGAGCTTAACTTTGTTACTGTTGTGCAGATAAGGCTCTGAAACATTTATTATTTTTTTTTAACAGAACCTTGCCAGAAATGGCCTCTTTCTTATACAATGGTGAGTTACAGCTGCTGGGTCCTCCATCCTCCTAAAAGACCCAATGCATGTGAATGACCCCCTCCTACCGTTCACTACAATTCTGTGTTCTGCAAATAAAAGGATTCTGCCTTGCACAATCACTGGGTCCCAGTTATTATAACACAGGAGAGGTATCAAGAAACACAAAGATAGCAGTTGCAAAACAGAACCAAGACAGCTGTCCCCTTACATGCACTCGGTGCCACTGTGAACACAGCTCTATGACAGGCTGGGTGGGTGTGGGACTATTGGCAACTAGGAAGGCTGGCCCACAGCACGGGAACTCAGGCCATTAGTGCAAACAGACACACACACTACTTTATTAGAAAAGGTAAAACTCTCAAATCCAGGATAATAAAGTAAAAAATAACTACTGGCCATAGCAGCAAGTTTCAACAAAACCACAAAACCAAAGGACACTGATATGTCCAACTTAACTTCCTCTGTCTACTTTTCTCTTAATGCTCACAATACGTGAGCTTGGATTGACAGAAGAAAAAATGGAACCTATTCTGTCTCTTCTAGTGAATTTTCAGCCCTGACAGGATTCCCAGGATAACATCTACAGTGCTTAAAATGAGAGCAAGCAGTTTGGAAGAGTAACTCCATTTCCACTATTATCTGGAAACACTACAATGAGGATTAAGGTTAAAAACACACAAATACACACTCACACCCAAATTCACACAGAGAAGGAAAATTGAACTGGACCAACTAGGCAGTCTGTAAGTCCTTGTTAGCAGACTGCAAAAAAATTACAAAGAAGAAAAAATGACTTTATTACTTGAGTTGGAGACGTTTCCTTATTATTTTAGTTTCCAAAGTAGGGACTCATGAAAGTGGTCATAGTTCCATAATGTCACATAACGTCCATGTAATTGACCTTACATGAGACTTTTCAGAAGTTCTTTGCTTCAGTATCAGTGTTTATATTGTTGGGTTGTTTACTTGGAGGATCATGAAATTTCACAGGAACATGCAGAGGTTCACTCAGAAAAACATTTATAGTGTGTCTGTAGTAAAAACAGCAAGATAACCTCAGCGTCTGTCAAAAACGAAAACAAAAAAAGGCAACTTGCTTTCCATGAATCCTCTTGGACACTGTGTCTCCATGGCTTCCGAGAGTAAAGCCCAAAAGGCAAATAATTTCTGCAAAGGGGCTGAGGAATGGTCTGTTGTACGGAGTGACAACATAGGAAGTCTGTGCTGAGGAGCCCACCCGCAACACACCAACAAGTCAGGGAGCCACACTCCAAGGGGCCCTCGGCTGTGCTGAGTGGAAAATATCACTCTTTGCAGTCAGACTTAGCTGACCCAAGGCCATAGCAAGGTGAAGAACCCCTTAAAAATGAAGAACCGGGGCTCAGCTGAGCTTCTGCACCCAAGGTCATGACTGTACAAGCCTTGACAGACCACGCGTGTCAAGATCATCCACATCCACCTCCGCTCCCGTCCACTTCCACATCTGGAGCCTGGGTGTGTTGGTCTGCTGGGGTTGCCCTAACGAAGTACCGCAGACTGGGTGGCTTACACGACAAATTTATTGTCTTGCAATTCTGGAGGCTAGAAGTCCAAAATCAAGGTTGGCAGGATTGGTTTCTTCTGACTCCGTCCTCCTGAAAGACCCCACACATATGAATGATGCTTGGGATCATTACTTGGCATCATTACTTGGCTTGTAGATGGGCTGCTTCTCCCTGTGTCTTCATATGGTTTTTCCCTTATGTGTGTCTGTGTCCTAATTTCTTATAAAGACACCAGTCACATTGGATTAGAGCCCACCCTAAGGGCCTCATTTTAACTTGATTATTCCTTTAAAGGCCCTCTCTCCAAATACAGTCACTTCTGAGGGACTGGGAGTTAGGACTTCAACATATGAATTTTGAGGGGGACACAATTCAGCCCATAACACTGGAGTAATAAACCTTTGACTTTCTACTTCTTCCTACTGTCTTTTTCTTCAACAATCATTATTTTTTAAAGTGAAAATTATTCTTCACTTTTTTTTTTAAAGATTTTATTTATTTATTTTTCCCCCCAAAGCCCCAGTAGATAGTTGTATGTCATAGTTGCACATCCTTCTAGTTGCTGTATGTGGGACGCGGCCTCAGCTTGGCCAGAGAAGCGGTGCGTCGGTGTACGCCCGGGATCGGGCCTGGGCCACCAGCAGCGGAGCGCGCGCACTTAACCACTAAGCCACGGGGCCAGCCCTATTCTTCACTTTTATGTATCCTCTATTGACTTTCTACTCTACAAGGTGAAAGTTGAATTCTCTTATACTGTCTTCATATACTTTTACCCTCCCCCAATCCCCTGATAAATTATAGCACAATTTAAAAATTAAATCAATATTCGGCATTTCTATTCCATGATTGCAAATATTCTTCACAACTGAGCCTAGTAGAACAATATAGTCATTTCTTGTACTTTTTTTTTTTTTTAATTTCCTGGAGTTAATAAGTGCTGCTGCTGCTGCTTTTTTTTAATTGCAGGCATTCTTCCTGAGCCCTCTGCCTCCTGTTCTGGTCCACAGTGGTGGTCCCTTCCCATGCCTGCTGCAGAGCCCTCTCCCTGGGGACTCCTTTCGTCTGCTATCCTACGTTGGTGCCTCTGTTTTCTGGAGCCCGTGTCTTAACTCTTTCTTGGTTTCCTCCCTGACCCTTCATTGGCGCCCCCTCCAGCAACACTGAAGTTTGGATTTCTCTGCTCTGTTGAAGCAATTTCCCCTCATCCCGTGGACTACCAGTCAGCTCCCAAAACTTGGTTGATCTCTTTTATCTGCTGTTCCTCTATCCTCCTGTTCTTTTTGTTCTTTGGGTTTACCCTTAAAAAATTCTTTACTGTCATTTTAAAGGGGTTCCAAAGGAGAAGAGATAAATGTGTGTGCTCAGTTTGCCTTGTTTAATTCATACCCTACCTTCTTAACTCCCCAAGTTGAAACTTGGTTCATAATTCATGTTCTTTAGGAGATTCTCCTGCTAATCTGACCAGATCTAATTGCCTCTTTCCTCGGCATCTCTTCAAGATAGGAGTGTTCAATCTGTTGGTGAGTTTACCTGGCTCTGCACAATGGATTTGTGCCGACAAAGCTACCTAGACTCCCATTTCTTCTATTTTTTTAAAAATAAACTTTTGGGTCCAGCCCCGTGGCTTAGCGGTTAAGTGCACGCGCTCTGCTGCTGGCAGCCCGGGTTCGGATCCCTGGGGCGCACTGACGCACCGCTTCTCCGGTGATGCTGAGGCCACGTCCCACATACAGCAACTAGAAGGATGTGCAACTATGACATACAACTATCTACTGAGGCTTTGGGGAAAAAAAAATTTTGATTTTAGAACAGTTTTAGATTTATAGAGAAATTGCAAAGATAATACAGAGAGTTCCTATATACCCCACACTCAATTTTCTTTATTATTAACATCTAACATCTTATAGTATGGCACATTTGTTAATGTAAATGAACCAATTAACATTAACTAATTAATGAACCAATATTGATACATTACTATTACTTTGTTCCTATATCCTTAGCTTTTACCTAATATCCTTTTTCTGTTTCAGGATCCCAGCCAAGATCCCACGTCACATTTAGTCATCGTGTCTTCTTAGGCTCCTCTTGGCTGTGACAGTTGACTCCCACTTTTTAGGAAGTGAGTCCAGACACACTTCTGGCAATAGGAAGATGCATTCTAGAGATATATTGACATGTTTCATTGTGAGAAATTCACAGCCAGAGATAGAAACAGTGCTAAAGGGAAGGGATATCTTCAAATAAGCACTCAAGAGTCCCAGGAGCAAAAGGAGGGGAGAATAGGATTTATATTCAGATTGGAGAAGGAGGAGAAGGGAGCCCCACCAGGCAGAAGGACCCTTGCTGGCCAACTTGAAGAGGTTCCCTTTGGCCAAAGAGGCAATTTGAGCTTCAACAAGAATAATTGAAATAGATTGGAACCCATCTAATATATTTGAATACATGAGTTCATAATTATATTTCTATAAGTAGGTGGTCACCTTGAGAGTATGATAGAGAAGTAATTCATTATTTTGAAAAGTGATAAATAAGGGGAAGAATAAAGCTTTATCGTGCCTTCCCTGTGTGAAGAGTACCACCGGGTAAACAAATTGTAGATGAGGGAAAACATCTCTTCCTAAAATATTTCAACAATCAAATAAAAAAGAAATTACAGAATTAGACTGGCACCATTTTTCAGTCCCCAATGAATGAATAGATCCAGATACTGATCACCAATGTCAACAGTGGCCAACAGCATGAAAGGGAGAGAGGAAGCGGGGGGAGAGAAAGAGAGAGACAGGGAGACAGAAAGGGAGAGAGAGAGAAGAAGGAGGAGGAGGAGGAGGAGGGGAAGGGATGGGAAGGGAGAGAAAACCAGACGTTATGTGCCTCCTGATGAAAGAACACACCACCACCTATCGTCTTGCCAAAGGGATTGGAAAAGAGACTGACGAAACCTCTGATTTCAGCTGCCAACTTTCAGGAAATGCAGAGCACAGAGGAACACGTTGAACTGCACCATGAGTATGCAATCAGCAAAATCCAAACCGCGAGAAGCTCTACAGGTTAAACGCGCTTCTATTTTAAAGGATGGAGGGGGAACCTGTAAATCTAATGAGACTTAAAAGACATAACAAATGTTTTTAAATGCAAGATGAAACTATAGAGACTAGGAATGCAGGATCAGGTGACAGAACTATAAAGAAACACCAGTAAGTGACAACTCTAAAAGTCAAGAGAGTGTTTACTTTTAGGGGAAGGGAAGGAGTTGAGAGGATGTGGGAGGGCTTCTGGGGTGACTAGCACAGCTCTGTTTCATGACATGGGCAGTGATTAAGGGGTGTTCACCTTTTGACTCATGAAGCTATACATTTGTTTTATGTGGTTTTCTATATGTCTCCTGTTTTATAATTTTTAAAGTTGGGAGGGACAGGAGAGAGAGAGAATTATATAGTCTTTTTTTCCACCAGAACTTCCATTCATTGCAATGATGGTCTCAGGCATTTGGGAGTCCTGAATGTTATCCAGAGTCTTCTAAGAATATTTTAATATTTCTAGATTATTTTTAACATGGAGTGCATCATATTGCATGTCTGTATACTACAAAGCGTAATTCCAAGCATGGGGAGTTACAGAGGAAATGGCAGTCGAGGTCTCTACACCACCTCTCATGGATGGCATTGCCTGGTAGTTGTGTGAGGAATGCAGGTTCCAAGAAGTCAACACTTCTTCTCAGTCTTCTTTATCTTCCTCATGCTCAGATCTCAAGAACTGTTTGCTAACTGAAAAATTACAAAATATCATAGCTAGAAAGGGCCTCAGAATTCACCCAGTCCAGTATTTCTTAAAATGTGCCCCCTCTCAAGACCCCCCTGCATCAGCATCTCTGGGGGCTCATTTAGGATGTGGACCTGGCCCCACTCCAGACCTGCTGAAGTCAGGGTGGACTCAACTTTTCACAACCTCCCTCAGCGACTCTGACACTTACTGAAGTTCGACACTCATTGGTCTAATCCAGCCCCCGCCTTTTTATCAGGTGAGGAAATAGCATCTGAGAGAGGAGAGGTAAGTCGCCAAATTTTTGTGCAGCAAATTGGCACAAAACCAGAACTAGAGCCTCGTTCTCCTATCCCTGCTTCCCCCCTCATCCCAGGTTCCTCACTCATTCACTCCCTCCCTCAAACATACAAGGCCCGGGAGATACAGTTGTGAGTGAAACAGACTTAGTCTCCGCCTTTTTGGTGCTTACCATCTAACAGATGAGACCAACCTTAATTTTTTAAATTCACATGATATATTATTACAAACCATGATATGTTCTAAGAGAAAAGTGCAGAGACATGTCATCCTGTCCAGATGGACAGAATGTCACCATGAGGAGGTGACATTCGAGTGAGATGTGAGGATGGGTAGGAAGCCTTCCAAGCAGAGGGGAAAGCTCTGAGGTCAGAGAGAATTTGGCTCAGTCAAGGAACTCGGAGTTCAAGGTAGCTGGAGGACTTAAGGCTCAAGGCTGAAGGAACATGGAGGTGGTATTCCCCAGGTGCTTCTGGAATCACCCTGTCCCCATCTGTATCTCAGACAGCAGTTCTCAGACTGAGCTGTGCATCCAAATCATCTCAGGAACTTAGAAAAAGATTTCTGCTGCTGCCCAGTATTGTGATTTAGCAGGACTGGGGTGAATCCAAGGAATTTCTACTTTTTAAAAAGCTCCTCCATTTATTCTGATGTGCAGCCAGGTTTGGGAACTTCTGGCCCAGGAGATTTGAGGAAAATGGAAACATTTGAGGTTAAGTGATGCTCTGGCTTTGAGTTCCTTCTCAGACCCTCAACATGCTCATTTGTCAACTGGAAATAGAAATACCTGCTTCCTGGGGTTGGAGCAAGGTTACAGCAGATAATATCTGCAAAGAACCAGCTTAGGCCTTGCTACCTTGGTACCTTGGTATATGCTCAATATATAGCAACTATAATTAAATGCAGGCCTCTGGTTTCTATGAGGGCTATTTTTAGAAGGAAGGATTATTTTTATCACTCTGCAAATATCCAATTGTTTTTGGGAAACTCTGTGTTGCACCCCTCCCAAACCCAGAACATTCTTGTTTCTTCCACCCCCTGCCCCCTACTGAGAGCAGGAGATCTAGGGTCAAGGCTGTTTTAAATCTCTACCCCACCCCCACCCTCAGCAACGCACTATTCGCAGCTGGCCATATGGGTGAATAATCTTTTCCCTAAAAATAGACAGTAGGCACGGGCTCCGTCCAGGCTGGATTTCACCTCTTGTTTTTAAGGTTGTCAATCTGGCAACCAGTACTGAAGCTAAATTATCTTCTTGGAAATCTTAAATGGTGAGAGGAAGGCCTTAGGGGTACAAATTCTTGGCGTTGGAACAGTTATGTGGCAAAATCTCCAGATCTGAAAAATTGAGCAAGAGATTTATTTGAACCACGACTATTTATTCTTGCAAAATCAGCATAGACTCTTGGACTATTTCAGTGGGAAGGCAACACCAAGACCATGTAGCACAATGAATGAATAGAGGGGGAGAAATGGGGAAACAGAGTTGCTTCTAGATATTGTCACAGTTACTTTCAGGTCTAATGTCTAGTGCCTTCATTCTTAAAGGAGAGAACAAAACAGAGTGTAAATTTAAAGGGAGACAGGGAGGATGTGAGTGATGGAGAGAGGGAGTGAAAAGCCAAAAGGGAAAATGAGAATGTCTGAGGTCGAGGTTTGCTTGTCACTTCTCTCTCTGGACCACTGCTTCAGGTTCTCATCTTCTCTCTCTAGGCTTCTCTGTTGATCCAGGCTTTTCCACGCTGGGCCCATCTTTCAGGTCAGCTCCACCCCGAAGTGTGGGCATAGGTCCCTTCCTTTATCCTCTCAAACATAATTGACACAAGACAGTTGTGTTCAGCAAACTTTACTGAAGCTTTAGAGTGACATAAAAGGATTACAATACAGAACAGGAAAACTTAAAAACTTGACTGTCAGTTTCCACCCAGTGCCCCTGGAGACCCGCAGCCATGTCCGGCCACAAGGGGCCCTCAATTGGCTATTTCTCTTCTTGGCTCTATCCTGCCACCATATTGCATTGCTTCCACCCCAGGAACATGATGAACCTAACTATATTGAACTTAACTATATTTCAAATGAATATTATAACCACATTGAAGGTGATGGGGAAGGAAAGAACTAACCTAAGTAACTTCAGAAATCAGTATTTTGATGAACATGGTGGTAAGGCTGAAGACAAAAAGAACTTCACATAAATGTAGTAGCCTAGTTAATAAAAGTGTTTCCCACAGGGGCATGGGTTAGCAATTCTGAAACTACTTTATGTGTATACTAGGATCATCACTATATTGTGAGTAATTAGAGCCAGACTTCTCACTGTCGGAGAAAAATATTACAAATAATATAGGTGGAAAGGTATAATGAAGCTGAGGGTGTTGGATTAGATTTGGCAGTATCAGTATGAAATCATACTTTAAATAAAACAGCTTTATTGAAGTGTTAATTGACATACAAGAAACCATATATGTTTAAAGTGTACAATTTGGTAAGTTTGGCATGTATATATCCACGAAACAATAACCACAAGCAAGATAGGGACTATATCCATTACTTCCCCAAGTTTCTTCATGCCCTTTTGTAATCCCTCCCTGCCACTTCTCCCTACACCTACTACATGGCCATTCCTCCATCCATAAGCAACCACTGATCTGTTTTCTGTCACTATAGATTTGTTTACATTTTCCAGAATTTCACATAAATGGAATCGTATTCTGTATGGTTTCTTCTGCTCAGCATAAGTATAGCATGTATCAACAGTTCACTCCTTTTTATTGCTGAGTAGTATTCCATTGTATGGATACAACACAGTTTGTTTATCCATTCCTATTGATGCACATTTGAGTTGTCTTTAGTTTTTAGCTATTACAAATAAATCTGTTGTGAGCTTTCATGTACACGTCTTTGTATGGATATATGTTTTCATTTCTCTTGGATAAATATCTTGGAGTAGAATGGCTGGATCACATGGTAGATATATGTTTAACTTTTTAAGAAACTATGACACTGCTTTCCAAAGTGGTTGTGCCATTTTACATTCATAGCAGCAGTGTATGAGAGTTCCGGTTTCTCCACATTCTCGCTAATACAATAGGGTCAATCTTTTTAATTTTAGCCATTGTAATAGATGTGTAGTGGTCTCACTGTGGTTTTAATTAGCATTTCCCTAATGACTGATGATGTTGATCGTTTTTTCATGTGCATATATGCTTTCTATATATCCTCTTCAGTGAAGTGTCTGTTAAAATATTTTATGCATTAAAAATTTTTTTTTTTTGGTGAGGGAGAGTGACTCTGAGCTAACATCCGTTGCCAATCTTCCTCTTCTTCAATTGAAGATTAGCCCTGAGCTAACAGCTGTGTCAATCATCCTCTATATTGTATGTGGGTCGCCGCCACAACATGGCTTGACAAGTGCTGTAGGTCTGTGCCTGGGATCCAAACCTGTGAACCCAGGCCACCAAAGTGGAGCATGCCAGACTTAACCACTACGCCACAGGGCTGGCCCCTAAAAATTTAGTTTTGTTGTTTTAGTGTTGAGTTTTAAGATTTCTTTATATATCCTGGTTATTAGTCCTTTATCAGATATATGGTTTGCAAATATATTCTCCCAGTCTGTGGCTTGTGTTTTCATTCTCTTAGCAGTATCTTTCAAAGAGCAGAAACTTTGAATTTTGGTAAAGACTAATTTATCAGTTTGTTTTTTATAGATTACGCTTTTGATGTCATATGAAAGAAATTTTTGTCTAACCCAAGTTCAAAAAGATTTTCTCCTACATTTTCTTCTGAATATTTTATAGCTTTAGATTTTACATTTATGTCTATATTCTACCTTGACTTGATTTTTTGTATGGTGCAAGATACACATTGAAGGGTTTTTTCGGTTTTGGGGTTTTTTGGCATATGGATATCTAATTGCTCTAGTATCTTTTGTTGAAAAGATTATTCCTTTTCCGTTGAATTGCCTTTCCACCTTTGCTGAAAATCAAATGTCCACATATGTGATGGTCAAACTCATGGCTTAAATAGATATAACAGATAGATATAGAAATAAATATAGATGTTTATAATGTTTATATATGTGTGTTAGTATACGTACAAATCTTTCCTAGCCTGTCCTCTAAGAGGGGCTAGAAGCAATAATACACCAGTGGCAATGAGTGAATCTAGCTCCTAGAAATTGGTTTTAAAAAATCATTCTCCATTAAAAGGAAACAGGGCTCTTTGGAGAAGTAGTTGATTCCTGGGCTGGGTCAGGAAAAATACAAGATGAGTGTGGTACCATGAAATAAGGAAGTACTTGAAAAAAGATTAGAACGTGTCAAAAAAGACTTAGTAACCACCCTAAAGGAGCACCCAATGGCCAAAGATAGAGCAATTTGATCAACAAAGTAAATACTGATTATGTTGGTTTACAACCCATCTGTGATAGCCAATTTTGTGTGTCAACTTGGCTGGGCTGTGGTGCCCAGATATGGGATCAAACAGTATTCTAGATGTTTCTGTGATGGTGTTTTTGGATATGACTAACATTTAAATTGGTGAACCTTAAGTAAAGCAGATTGCTCTCCATAATGTGAATGAACCACATCCAATAAGATGAAGGCCTGAATAGATGAAAACGCTTACCTCCCCTGAGCAAGAGGGAATTCTGCCAGCAGAGGGCCTTTAGACTTGAACTGCAACATTGGCTTTTCTCTAGTGTTATGGACTATATGTTTGTGTCCCCCCAAAATTCATGTTGAACCTCTAACCCCCAATGGGTAGCGTTAGCCGATGGGACCTTTGGGAGGCACTTAGGTTTAGATGAGGTCATGAGGGTGGAGCCCCTGTGATGAGATTAGTGTATAAGGAGAGAAAGACACTAGAGCTCACTGTCTCGGCCACATGAGGATACAGTGGGAAGGCAGCTGTCCACTAAGCCAGGAAGCAAGCTCTCCGCAGACACCATCCGCCCGCACCTTGATCTTGAACATCCCAGCTTCCAGAACTGTGAGAGATAAATGTCTGTTGTTTAAGCCACTCAGTCTATGGTATTTTTGTTATATCAGGCTGAACTAGTTAAGACACCCCGGGGGCCAGCCCCGTGGCATAGCGGTTAAGTGGGCGCGCTCTGCTGCTGGCGGCCCGGGTTTGGATCCCCGGCGCACATGGAGGCACTGCTTATCAGGCCATGCTGTGGCGGTGTCCCATATAAAGTGGAGGAGGATGGGCACAGATGTCAGCCCAGGGCCAGTCTTCCTCAGCAAAAAGAGGAGGATTGGCATGGATGTTAGCTCAGGGCTGATCTTCCTCACACACAAAAAAAAGACACCTGGGTCTCCAGCCTGTCAGCCCACCCTGTAGATTTTGGACTTGCCAGCCTCCATAACCACATGAGCCAATTTCTTAAAATAAATCTCTCTCTCTCTCTCTCTCTCTCTCTCTCTTTCTCTCTCTCTCTCTCTCTATATATATATACACACACACACCTCCCATTGGTTCTGCTTCTCTGGAGAACCCTGATTAATACACCATAGAATAACATAAATGTCCATGTTTCCACATTGATATAAATAAATAATTGAATAAATAAATAGGGGCAGAAGGGACATCTCCTTATTACAGAAGCGTGCCAGTTAATAAATGAAGAAACGAGGGAAATACAAATCACTATTTGGCAAACACCACTGTAATGATTGTTGCAGGCGACGTCCATTGATAGATCTCAAAATCAGAAGGTGAAAGTTTGCGCAGTTTCACAGTAGCTCCCTCAAGATATTTATCAGTTACAAAGGGGAAATAATAATTTTAGAGTGGAGAAGCCCAGCCAACACAACCTTAATCATGGGATAAAGATTAACACATCCATTAGAGACATGTTGACATCACATACCCCTGATATGATGCGCTGAGAAGAATGCATGGCTTCTGTGGAATTCTTGCCAAAAATACATAGCCACAATCTAATCACGTGAAAGCATCAGACAAATCCAAATTGAGAGACATTCTATAAAATAACTGACCAGTGTACTTTAAAGGTGTCAAGGTTTTAAAGACAAAGAAAGACTGAGAAATTAGCACAGATTGAAGGAGACTAAAGACACAACAACCAAATGCAATGTGGAATAGTAAACTGGATCCTGGAACAGAAAAAGGATATTAGGAGAAAACTTGTGAAATTAAAATAAACTTTGTTGTTTAGTTAATAGCATTGTACTAAAAATGTTAATTTTTTGCTTTTGATCATTGTAATATTGTTATCGAAATTGCTTGGGGGGAAGGGTATACATAAGCTTTCTGTATTTTTTTTTGCAGCGTTTCTGTAAGTATATAATTATTTCAAAATAAAACTGTCTAAAAGGCAGAGACATAAGGTGACAGTCTCGGAGCAACACCTTCATTCATGGTCTGAGTGGAGAGAGCTTTGAAATCATTGGTTTGAGTTACAGCAATCTGAGGGGAGGTAGGAGGTGGACATTTTTGCTTTGTCAAAACCACAGTACTTGCCCAGGTTTTAGCTCCAGAACTTGGCTTCTTGCATACCTCATTCTGTCTCAGTTAGACCAGACCATGAAGATGATAAGTACCAAGGAACACGCGTCAACCCTCTGTGGGTACGTCAGGACACCACTGCTCCAAGGCCATTCACTGGCCCAAGGCCATGTTGAGGATGCTCATTTTTCAGTCTCCCTCCCCACACTCCATTCCCAGTCACACATGCAAAAGGCAGTTATTTGGAGTGTTTTTCCTCTTCCTCTTCTTTTTTAAGCATACTAGCCCTCACTCTATTTCCCCACTCTGGCCAGTGCCACCTCATAACTCAACCAGACTTGGAAACAGTTCACAAACGTTGCCTTCAGAACCTGTAACCTTTGACATTCCTTCAACATTTGCTAACAGCTTGGCAAAGGAGTGTAAATGGTTGTAGAAAGATCTCCTGACCCCCTGAACAGAGGTGTGCTAGTAAATGTTCAATGACCAGCTATCAAAAAAAAAAAAAAAAAAGCCCTGATTTGTAGCATTTGCCAATTTCCATGGTGTAAATACTCCCACTGTGGCAGATTTGAAGCAACCAAGGCCATGCCACTGAATGGGGCATTGGGAAGAGACCTGTGGCATTGGCTCTGCCAGTGAAGCCAGCTCCCGCACACCACTGCCCTGAGGTCTGTTAGGATCCCCTCCATCCTTTATAGAAGGTAGAAGCGCTTTCCAGGATTCCTGCAGACACCAGTATTGCATGTGGAGGGAGTCTGAATCTCCCATTCTCAGGGCCACCTTAGGCTCTAGGGTCCTCATTCCACACGTGCTAAATCTGCTCCTCACCACATGGAAGTAGACAACGAAACATCCCTTTCTGCAGTTTCTGTAAACAAATCACACTCATAAAAACAAGTCTTGGCGCCGGCCTGGTGGCGCAAGAGGTTAAGTGCGCGCACTCTGCTGCGGCGGCCCCGGGGTTCGCTGGTTCGGATCCCGGGCGCGCACCGACGCACTGCTTGGCAAGCCATGCTGTGGCGGCGTCCCATATAAAGTGGAGGAAGATGGGCACAGATGTTAGCCCAGGGCCGTCTTCCTCAGCAAAAAAAAAAAGAGGAGGATTGGCAGATGTTAGCACAGGGCTGATCTCCTCACACACACAAAAAAAAAACAAAAAAAAAAACAAATCTTTATTAAAGTTTCAAGTAGGTGTAGGGAGCATGTGGCTACTCACCACTGGAAATTTCCCCTGGGCACTTCGAGTCATTTAGCCCCAGGGTCTCTCCACATCTTGCTGACCTCTTTTCCCCATCCTCTTCTCCTCTCTGTTCACCTGCCCTCGACCCCATGGAAGGCAGCTGGGCCTCTCCTTTGCTGTCCTAGATGGTGCTCCTGCTCTTCTGGCCTTATTCTCAACCCATGACGTTTATAAAGGCATTTTAGCAAATAAAGGCCATTCCCTGTCTAAGAAAACTCAGTGTCTGCTATAAACAATTCAATTCTACATTCTTTGTCCTTTCTGAACTTAGCGTTCTGATCTGTAAAATGGGGTACAATAATAACTACCTGTAGGAGCGTGGCAAATTAGAAATGAGATCGCATATGTAAAGTGTAACCCCCCAAAATTGCTAGTCTGCCATGATTCTGGTCCCTTTTGCCTTCTCTTCCCTGAACTTAGAGTACTGAATGTAACCTCCTTTTGTCAGCCAAAGATAGATGATGGGGAAGCCAGCCTGGGAAGCCTTTCTGCTACCTGCTTGAGGAAGGTCTGCCAAAACTGGGAAGCTTTTCTCTCCCTGAAGCCCAAGATCAAAAGTCAGGAGCAGAAGGTAGGGCAGCTCTGTTCCTCTGAGCTTATGGGCAGTAAAAGGGCCTCGGACCCACAATACATACAGGAACGTCGTCACTCATTCATTCAATGACATTGTGGTCCCTCGTGTGATCAAAGGCATGGGGACACTTGCTATATAGAGAGATGGCTTTTTTAAAGGTACATTCTGGGCTCTTCTAGCTCTCACTGATGTAGCCCAGTATTTTACCTCCTCCAGGGGCAGTCGGCACAGACTTAGGTTCAAATTCCGGCCTCATCACTTAGCAGCTGTGTTGTTTCAGGCAAGTCACTTCAACTTTCTGAGCTCCATTTCCTCACCTTCAACTCCCCTCCCACTTTCTACAGCTCCACATGCTGTCCCTTCCTCTACCTACTATCTTGTTTTGAATCTCCTGGGAGATCTTTTTAGATACTTCCTAGACAATCCATCCTGCTTTTTCAATTCATCTGAAGCACAGAGGGCAATACGTGGCATCAGGTGAGTTGAGAGAAGGATGCAGCAAGAAGCAGGGGAGAGTGGAAGGGTCGGGAGCAGAACCTCCAGCAGCCTCTGCAGGACCCATGGGCAATTGCACTTGGGGCCAGTGCTGGATGGGCTACATCAGATTCTCCCGCAGCGCTGAGCCGCCTTCAGTGGGTAGGGACTGAGCATCCAGAGGCTCAGCTGAGTCCACTGCTGGGGTGCAGGCGACACTGGGAATTCCAGCACCACTGGCCTAGCCCTTGCTGCTTAGCAGACAAAGTTGGCTGTGAAACCCAGCTCCTTTTCACAATCCTGTACAATCCACTCAGAGACCTGGGAGAGGGGAGGCTGGCCAGATCCAGCTTTCAGGCCACTAGTTTTCAGCATAAAGGAAACTGCTCCTCTGCACAAATCATTAAGGAACTGATAACAGTCTGTTGCCAAGGTAGCTATTCTTCCAAGACAGTCAAACAGAGAAATTACTCAGATAGTCAATAGTGATGTAATTTTGAACCCAGTGGCCATTTGGCATCAAGTCAAGAAACACAGCGAAAAGCCCATGAGCATTTTTTTCTTTGCTTTCAATTTTCCTAAAAGAGCCCCGGCATGGGAACCTTGTCCACGCCCCCCTGGCCCTACAGCCAGAGGGAGAGGCAGTATTTGTCATCATGCCTGGGAAAGAGAAGAGGCCCTTTGTGGAACAACTCGAGGAGACTCCTGTGCCAAAGTCTCCCTCTTCCAGCTCTCGTCAATGCTCCCTGCAGTGAGAGCCCGGGGAAACAGCCTGCCAGCTTTTTTCAGGGCTGAGAAAGTCAGGCTTTCTGTCGCCTTGGCTGGGCCGAGGGCCTTGGATCACTGGTCATCAGCCCAGGATTTACACAGAGAGGAGCAAAGAGGGATGGGAAACACCTGACCTTTCACTGATTGAGAATCAGGGCCCCAGAGCTGGAAGAAACCCTCACAGCCACCCCGCTCTCGTGATTGATGAGAAACAGAGCCCAGCGAGAGTCACACAGCTCTGCGCCCAGGGTTCCTGCCTGCCCAGAGACAGAGGCTCTGAGCACATCGGGCATCCAGCCTGGCATCTCTGTTTGCTGGACGAACCACTGCATCAGCCCTGCTCTGCCGCCAGCTCCTCAGAGCAGCACTGCGATGCTCCTGACCCCGTCCTCCCCCAGGAAAAGAGTAGATTCATTTCCAAACTCCTCGTCCACCTGCATCCAGCTGCCCAGGCAATCTGCTGCCTACCAGCCCTGTCTAGCTCAAGCATCAGTAATGGTCCAGATTCCTGGAGGAGCAATTCTGAACTCTTCGGGGTATTATTTAAGCCCTGGGATAGTGGAAAGAGAACAGTCAGACAAGGGCTTGAAATCCGAGGCTGCTACTTTCTCACAGTTTATATTGCTCAAGTTACTTAGTTTCCCTGAGCTTCAATGACTTCATCAGTAAAATGGAGACAATATGTACCAAGGAAGCTTTTAGGGATTAAATAAGAACTCATAGAGCGTACATGGCATCATGTCTGGCACCCACTACGCCCAGTAATTGGCAGTTGCTTCTCTTTGGGATCTTCCATCTTCCCAGGCAGGCCCATCTCTTAGGGGTCCCTGTAGGACCGTTCACTCTGGCCATTTGCAGTCTGCTTTATTTGGTGATCCCACCTAGAACTGTTTTTCATTCCAAGTAAATGCAATTTCTCAAATGTTTCTTGAACACCTACTGTGTGCAGGCCCGTGTCGAGTGCTGGGGATGCAGAAACCACTCAGCTGCAACTCCTGCCTCCTGGGTGCTCATAGCTGAACAAGAGGACAGAGAAATAAGTCAAGCACAGAGCAGCAGCTTCACAGGGCAGAATGGGTTATAGGCGAGGGACAAACACGGCCTGGAGAAGAATGAAGGATTGGGATGCTTCATGATTTGAGTATTATCTAAACTCCTTTCTTGTTCCAGCAGGAATCTGGTTCCCCTTCCCATGCCCGAGATCTCAGGGCCTGGGTTGGGAGCAAGAGTTGCCCCATTGGGCTCCACAGCATGGAGCCGAGGCTTGACAAACAATGTCTGAAGGGAAGCCCAAATCGAGAACTAGGCAGACTGTCAGTCCTGGGCCATGCTCCCAAGAAGCTGCCAAGAGCCTGAGTCAGGGACTCGGTACACTTGATTTGTTAAAGGCAAGCTCTCAAGACAAGGGGAGGGAGGAAGAGGGGTAAGGCAGAGGATGTCATCTCGACTGGTATCTGCTTCAGCCTTCCCGTGGGGAGCTCTGGAGGAAGAACTGCAGCACAGAGCTGAATCCACAGTGAGACAAACAGCTGGGCTTTCGTACCCTGTGCCAGTCAGCCATTACCTGGGTTTTGGACGGGGGGGTGGGAGGGTGGGTACCTCTGGGTGAGGTGGTTCCTGCTGGGCTAAGGACAACCCTGGAAGGAAAGGGACAGCTCTGAGGCCTCAGCAGCCCTCACCCACAGCTCCTGGAAGACAAGTGCACTGGCCTGCTGCACTGTCCAGTGGAGGTTTCAGCCCAAGGAGGCTAGGCAGGAGCAGAACCTGGTGCAGGCAGCCACATGGAAACTGGACATAGAAGGTATTAGAATCGTAAAAGAAGAAAGGTCCTGAAATGCTGGAATGTGTGTGTGTGTGTGTGTGAGAGAGTGAGAGACAGAGAAAGAGACAGGATAATAACTCTAGCAGCTAATGATGTTTACTGAGCTCTCATTGTATACTAGTTCTTGTGTCAAGTCTTTTATAAATATAAATTTTATAAATATGACCTCATTTAATCCTCTCAAAAGCTCTACTAAAGTATTCATTTTGTATATGAGGAAACCACGGCTCAGAGAGGTTAGGTCAGTTGCCCAAGGTCACACAGGTAGAAACGGCCAGAGCCAGGAATTGAACTCAGATCCGCATTACTCTGGACTCAAGCTCTTAACTCATGACACACTGCCTGGTAGGGCTGCCAAGCCTGCTTGGACAGGCAGCACTCAAAACGGGTCTTGAGGGTAACTCAGGGTTTATTCAGCTAGAGATGGTTGTGGCAGAGTCAAATCCAGGAGCTCAGCAGGAGCTGAGTCTGATGGCAGGAATGTGCAAGCACAGGCTGTATGTGGGAAACAGAAGACGTTCAGTGCCAGAGATGGGTGGGACCGAAGCTGGAAGGAAAAGTCAGTGCCAGGCTGTGGGAACTCTCACAGACCTGCCTCTGGTCCAACGTCCCTGAATCAGAAGGCCGCTCAGAGCCTGAGCACAGGACGCTGCCTCAGAGTCAGCTGTGGGACGGTGATTCTTGCACTTGAATGGAGGCCTCGAGCAATCTTCCCAGGTTCTAAAGCCAGAGTCACTCCTTTGACTCTCCCTGCTCCCTCCCTCCTCCCAGCCATCAGTGGCCAAGTCCTGCCCCAGGATCCCCAGCAGCCTTAAGATCATCTGTCCCTTCTTTCTGCCCCGTGTCCCCAGCAGCTCAAGCCCCCTTCCCCTCCACCCAGAGCTGGACTGGCCCCTCCCACGGGGTCTCTCCTACTGTTTCATCTCTCTCCCTCACTGCCATGTGCACAGCCTCACCAAACTCATCTCCTGAAAACCCACCTCCAACATGTCACCTCCCTGATGAGGCCTTTCACTACACCCCCGTCACCTGCTGCGATGAGCTCGCTCACCTGGCCCTGGCATCCCAGGCCTCCAGCATGTGGTCCCAGAAGCAGCTCCAGCCTCACCTCCACTGCAGATGGATCCATGATCTCCCTTTGCTGACGCTGCTCCCAGGCTCTTGCCACCATGGGCTGGCTGCTCTTGCTCTGCCCTCACTGTCCTGTGGCCTCTCCCCAGACATTTGCCTGTTGAAATCTGACCATTTTAGAACTAAAGGGAACCTTAGAAATTAAGACAAAGGTCTGATTTTCCAGATGAGAAGAACAAGACTCTAAAATATATGCATGACTACAACTGTTACCACGAGGGTGCCCTATACTCATGTAGCATGTACACACACACACAAACACACACGCTCTCTCAGTGACTTTATCCTTAAGTTCTTGAGTGTACTTCTCTTTGAGCTCTTGTCACTGGGGCAGGCTGTACTCCAACTGGTTTCATGAAGAGCACATGGTTCATCCTGGTGAGAGGAGAGGTGAAGTAAGAAATGGAAGAGAAATCTTGGGAGTAGAGATTGGATCACAATCATGTCTCAGCCCTAACTGCATGTTGGAATCATCTGTGCAGCTTTTAAAACTCTCAGGGCCCAAGCTGCAACCCAGACCATCATATCAGATGTCTGGGAGGGAGATCCAGACATCAGTATTTTTCACAAGAAAATAGTACCCAGAAACAAAAATTTCAATTTGACCAAGAAACAGGAGAACCACCCAACCTTGTATTCTGTTCTGGAAACTCAACCAACATTCCATTTGCAAACCATTTATTGATCAGCTACTATCTCCTCGAACACCTGGGCCTTGAGACTGGGAGCTGGTGCCTAAGGACGTGGAAATGAATGGACACAGACTCTGATCTGAATGAACTCCCAGTCCATAGGGGAGATGCCTGCATCCAGCAGCCGGCAAGTCCCACACCAGAGGCACAGCCTCGGGAATTTGGAAAAAGAAGAGGAAGTAAGTAGTGCTCTTTCAGGAAAAGATTTCACAAAAAGACTTGACGGGTTTGACCTGAGTCTTAAAAGGTGAAGCTGAAGAGAGGACGCGGCATAACAAAGGCCGTAAACATGCGTGGCGCACCCACACTGCTGCAGGAGCAGCCACTCTGAGGGGGCTCACTTGAAGGTTTTGACATTTATTCAGCTAACCACTTCTGGCTGTGCCCTGTTAAGGACTCTCACTTCCATTTGGCTCTCTAAGGCAAGCCCTGCTTATCTCCTCCCCAAGCGAGTGTAGCTTCTTCATCGGGCCCCTTGCCTCCAATGTCACCTGCAGCATAACAACGACCGTAAAACTCAGTGGTTTCAGACAACAGCCATTTTATTATGTATTAAGATTTTGTGTGCATTTGAACAGGGCTCGGCTAGGGGATTCTTCTGCTCCATGTGGTGTCGACTTAGGTCACTCAGGGGTTCACAGCTGGCAGATGGGCTGGTCTGGAGGGTCTAAGACAGCTTCGCCCACAGGTCTGGCATTGCGGGAGGGTTGGCTGGAAGCTGGAGTGCCTAGATGTGGCCTTTCCAGCATGGCAATCTGAGTAGTCCATCTTCTTGCATGGCTCAGGGCTCCCAGAGAGAATCCCAAGATGGAGCAAGTGGAAGCTGCCAGTTTCCAAGCCCGGGAGTTACTCCCAGCCCATCAGTCACAGAGCCTGCTCAGTTTCAAGGGTAGAGGAGACAGATCTTACCTCCTTGCGCAAGGAACACCCAGGAATGTGTGGACATCTTTAATCTGCCCCAGCCTCACACCCTTTTCCAGATTAAACTTCCCAATTTAATAGCCCTTTCTTACTCCAAAAAAGTTTCAGTGGTTTCCTTTTGCCTGCAGGATAAATTCCAAATTGCTTATCTTGGATTCAAGGCCCTTCAACCTTTGACACAAAACATCCTTTCCAATGTTGGGAGACACTTCTCCAAGGGCCTCTGGTACTCCTACACATCTTGCCAAAGCCTTGACCTCTCTTTAGCTGGTCCCAGGCTGTTTCTCGTGGTTGTGTCTGCAGCAAGCGCCTTGAGGAATGAGATAACATCTTTCTCCCAGACAAAGAGCAGGCTGCTAGAGGGTGGTGGGTTCCCCAGTCCAGCGTTCCCTTCCTGTGTGTAACCCACTGTTTGTGGGGGCATCTATTTAGACCCACCTGCATGGTCCCTGTGAGCGTTGGGGCTCAGGGAACTGGTGTGGCCATGCTGACACTCTGGACCCTGCTATTGCTATGAGTAAGAAAGTCTTTGGTCCCTGACTCAGGAGTCTCATATCTTCTGTCAGCACCCATGCAACTGTGGCAGGTGAACTCATTAGCTTGCAAATAGGGAAAATCTCAACCCCTTCACAGCCCTTGGCCTCTAGCATTAGTCACTACCACTTCCAGCTACCGCAGCCTACTCACTGCGCCCACAAACACATGGAAAATTCCTACTTCAGACTCTTACTGACACGCAGAATATCCATAGGTCTCTCCATCTGCCTCATTTCTTGCCACTGTCAAAGCCAAATAGCACCTCATTGCTTTTCAGTCACATCAGGCATCTTCACAGGACTCCCTGCCTCCAGCCTCTGGTTGGTGGTTCCTGCAGCAAAGTCTCTGTCATGTACTCTTCTAGCTGCTATGGCCTCATCTCTGAGCTCTCTCACTGCAGCAAAACCAAACCTCTTTCTCTTCCCAAAGCCCTTTTATGCTGTTCCTTCTGCCTGGAATTATCCTTCACTGTCTTTGAGACTTATTCTTCAATATTCAGTTGCAGAGACATTTCCTTCAGAAAGCCTCCCCTCTGGTCTAGCTAGCTCAGTTGGGTCCCTCCCCGCTACTATGTGCCCCTTGCATGTCACACAGAACAGCATCGACCAGCACCATAAGTGCTGGCTGACATGTCTGCTTTTCCAGTACCGTGAGCAACTTGGAGGCCAGAACTGTAGCTTGCTCATCCCAGTATCGGTGCTTAGCTGGGGTGGTGCCCAGAAATATTTCTTAAAAAAAGAATGAATGGCTGGATTTCATCGTTTCTTATGGCTGAGTAGTATTCCATTGTGTGTATATACCACAGCTTCTTTATCCATTCGTCCCTTGATGGGCACTTAGGTTGCTTCCAAGTCTTGGCTATTGTGAATAACGCTGCAATGAACACAGGGGTGCATGTACCTTTGCAAATTTGTGTTTTCAAGTTCTTTGGATAAATACCCAACAGTGGAGTAGCTGGATCATATGGTAGTTCTATCCTTGATTTTTTGAGGAATCTCCATACTGTTTTCCATAGTGGCTGCACCAGTTTGCACTCCCACCAGCAGTGTATGAGAGTTCCCTTCTCTCCACATCCTCTCCAACACATGTTGTTTCCTGTCTTGTTAATTATAGCCATTCTGATGGGCGTGAGGTGATATCTCATTGTAGTTTTGATTTGCATTTCCCTGATAGTGATTTTGAACATCTTTTCATGTGTCTGTTGGCCATCTTTATATCTTCTTTGGAGAAATGTCTGTTCAGGTCTTTTGCCCATTTTTTAATTGGGTTGTTAGTTTTTTTTGTTGTTGAGATGCATGAGTTCTTTATATATTTTGGAGATTAAGCCCTTATCAGATGTATGGTTTGCAAATATCTTCTCCCAATTGTTAGGTTGTCTTTTCGTTTTGTTGATGGTTTCCAGCCATTTGTGACAACATGGATGGACATTGAGAGTATAATGCAAAGTGAAATAAGTCAGAGGGAGAAGGTCAAATACCGTATGATTTCCTTCATTAAGTAGTAGATAATAACAACAATAAACAAACACATAGGGACAGAGATTGGATTGGTGGTTACCAGAGGGGAAGGGGGGAGGGAGGAGGGTGAAAGGGATAATTCGGTACATGTGTGTGGTGATGGGTTGTAATTAGTATTTTGGTGGTGAACATGATGTAATCTATGCAGAAATAGAAGTACAATGATGTACACTTGAAATTTTTACAATGTTATAAACCAATGTTACTGCAATAAACAAAAAATTAAAAAAAAAAAAAGAATGAATGAATGTCCACCCCCTGCATAAATATTTTCCTCACCATCTCTGGCCAAAATGATCTAATTCCCCTGAACTCCCATAAGACTTGTTTCCTTTATGACAGTACATATGGGGCTGATTTGGCATTTCTCACATGCACACCTTGAGGGTCAAGACCATATTTTCTCCTTATTCAGATCGATCTTAGAACACTTTGGAGATTTTCTAGCTTTCCGTTTTATAGATACATTATTTTAAAATCTGTAAAAACCCAACCCAAAAATAGCAAGAAGAGTTATGGAATATGTTAAATTTTATTTGGGTTAATGGATGGATTTCCATCCAGCTCTGACCACATGCTCATTTGCATGTCTATTTCTAATATAATAGTCAATCTCCCAGGAGAAGAGAAGGGCACTTTTTCTCACTTCCCTCTGTTCATTCACCATCTCTGAGCAAGTTTTAGGAGGTAAATTTATTCAAGATTCAACAAATATTTATCAAGCATCTAATAACATTCTTACGCCCAGGCACCTGGCTGGTGTCCCAGGCAGTGCACTGACAGGGAATGGAGCTCTGCCTTTATTTATAGGCCAGAGATGAGCAGAATCTCCACTGCAGCATTGACATGCAAGCTGCCAAGTGGTCGATCAGAAAATCTGAGAATCCAAAAAGATCACAAATAAACATATGGATGAATGGACGGCCTTCTGACAGCTACACTTCAAATTCGGTTTGTCCTACTCTTTCTCCACTCATCAGAATACACTTCTCCCAGAAGAAGTCTGGAATGTTCTGCAGCTCGGTTCAGAGAGGAGCTCTCTGTGGTCAGTAATGGAGGGCAAGAGGTCTGCTAACAGTCACTGGGCAGAGCTGCTCCCATGCAGCAAGGAAGAGGATGTCTTGTGAGGAGAGAGCTGGGCTTCCTTGTCAAGTCACTATAAATCTCTTTCTAATTCTAGTTTAGTTTTTTGAGAGAAAGATAGACTTCTCTTCTATGTTGTCACTTTCAGACGTGTAAGATGGAAAGTAACAATACATTCAAGTTAGAGTCCAGTCATATTTCACCATGATCATGGTGAGGTCCCATGGGTTCTGTGGTCTGAGACCCAAGATGTGGATGTAGCTGGTACAATTTGCGGAAATTGATGTTTCAGTTAAGAGCAGTAGTGGGGTTCAGTGGTTAAAAATGTGGTCTTTAAAGTCAAATAGAGGAGGATTCTAGTCCTACTTCTGCCACTTACCAATTGGGTGATCATGGATATGCAAGTTGCAGTCCATCTTTGAGCTAATTTTTCTCATCTGGGAATCAGAAACAATGAAACTATCTCTCAGAGTCATTCTGCTTTGGCCATGTGGTGGATTCTATCCCTCTTGAAACTCCTATTCTTCTTGACCTACCCCTCAAACATTTGTTTGGCTTTCCCTGACACGCCCCCTAATCCCAAAAAGAGGGGTACTGGCCTCTGATCTGCATTCCCGTCGGCTCCTTTACCAAGCAGGGAAGTTCCTGGTCTCATTCATCTCTGTATGATGGAGATATGTCTCTCTCCTCCCACCTCTGACTAACTAGAGATAATTTTGTTTTTACCTACTCAGATTTTCCCTCTTTCCTACCCTCTAAGAAAGAGTGTAGTCTCTACTGGCCAAGTTATAAAATGTCTGTGATAACACTGGAAACATGGGTAGAGAAAAACAGGCCCTGATCTGTAGGAGGAAACTGGGAATCAGGAAGAGTTCAGAGGGAACCTGGCAAGCGAGATGTTCTAGGGCATCTACTATCTGCTGGAAAAGAAACAAAGGAGAATCTGGAAGGGTTTTAGGAATCATAAATCTAGTCCTCATTAATTGTCCTTAATTCTTTTTGCAAGCAAACAATTATGATTTCGTTTTAGTTAAGTTTAATTAATTTTGGACTGTGTGCTTTTAAATGTCTTTCAGTACATAAACTGAACCATATATATAGCCCCCAAATGTATCTGGGTTATACCCATGTTGGGGAAGAGGGAGAATCCCCCTCTGCCTTTCCCTTAAGGTTTTTATGGCTGGCCAAATAATGAAAAGACAGGTTAGCAGGAGAAAATCAAAGAAAGTTTAATAACATGTATACATGGGAGAAACTCAGATTGAGAACTGAGCAACTTGTCATTCTGACTGAGCTGCTTACTTAAGTATTTTTAGCTAAAGGTGTTGAAGGTGTTGGGGGGGTAGTGGTTTGGGATTTCAGAGGGGAAGAAGACAATTCACACAGAGATGGAAATGCAAATGTTCGTCTGACAACTCTTTTCAGGGCCACGTAGAGAATGTGGCCTGGGAGAGACAGAATTTTTGATAAGAGGGGCTTGTTGGTGCCTTTCCTATTGCAGCATCTATTTTACATTCTACTATAGCCATCATATGGTAATGGCTCCTTCCCGAAACAGGCCTTCTATGTTAAATTCTTTAGGCAGTTTGGGGGAGGTCAAATGTCCATCAGAGAAAATAATAAAGGTAAAGAGACATATTTCAGGGTGGCCAATTTTGATCTCCCACACCCACATCTTCAGAGCCTAGGACGATATCTGACACATACCAGGTATTTTGACTGGTGGTTGGAATGACTGCCTGAACACTGGTGGTTGGGGAAAATACTTTAACGCCATTTCTTGTTGTCTGAGCCATTCCATCATCACAGCCACAGGGATGCCATAACAAAGGGAGCTGTTGTAGAAAGGTGTAGAAATTTGGAGGGACATACTCAATTTGACAATAAGTAAGTTTAGGGGTATATTTTCAGCCTTAAATAATCCCCTGGAAGCTGTATTTCTATTAAATGACAGTGACCTCCCCAGCCACAGTTCATCTAAACAAAGACAATCAGATTCTCTCTTCTTGGAGCTTGGAACTGGGACTAACACATTGGTTTCAGCCTGGGCTGGTTAGCTGAGACCAAGCAGTGGAAACCTGTCTGTAGAGAGAGAAGGAAAGAATGGAGAGACGAAAGAGGGAGCAATAAAGAGGCCTGTGTACCCAAGGTTCTCTGAAATTGGTTCCAATAAATGTCCATTTTGGCCAAAGCTACTTTGAGATGGCTTTCTCTTACCTGCAACCAAAGTAATCTTGACCAAGGCAATGACATTGGTGTCTTGAGCCACAGTACCTAGCACTGCTGGTTGTCCTTCTGTCAGCCTCATCCTCACAGCCCTGGGAAGTACAGAAAAGTGTGGGGGAAGCACCACAGATTCATGAGGGCCTCACAGGGGGGTGACCATCTTACAGGCTGCTCAAGAGACTCCTGCCTTAACTTGTTCCATCTTGCCTAGCAGAGGAGGGAGGAGGTAAGAGCCTTCAATGCTTCCATCTCCCCTTGACACCAGTGAAAAGGAAAAAACTGTCTTCCAATAAAGCCAGAAGAACCAGCAGGGGAACAAGTAATCCCTTTTTCAAGGCAACTGGCAAATACTTTTGGAAAGTGTTAAAGATAACCAGACACAAAAATAGGACTTAATTTGGCACTAGCTTTGCCCTCAGGAAAACTGAACCTGAAGATGAAAATGCATTGATTTTCAAGAGAAAGCTTTCTGGGGAATCAATAAAAGAAGCCAGTGTTACCTGATTGCAATTTTTTTTTAAATTGAGAGAACAACCCATTTTTTCTACATAATATTAAACAATATTACAGAGCTATGCTAAAGACAAAAGAAAGTAGAAGTGCAGAATTTGATACATATCTCTGCAGAAAAATCCAAATGAAAGAAAACTCAAGTTATAGGAGAATTAAATATCTGACAAACACGGCATTTAAATCAGTGAAGAAAGAGCAGCTTGCTTAATAAATGAGGCTGAGATGATTGGTTAATTATTTGGGGAAAAATTGAACTTAAGTCCTCACTAAATAAAACTTTAAAACTTCTGTATACTAAAAACGCTATAAACAAAATTTAAAGGCAAACTTCAGATTGGGAGAATTTTACAACAAATATGACACACGATTGATAGTTTTGATTATAATGGGCTCTTACAAATCACCAAGGAAACCGCTAACATCTTCCAACGGGCAAAGGACACACATAGTCTAAAAAATATTAAATACAAATAGCCAATAAACCTATAAAAGAAAGTTCAATCTCTGTAGTAATTGAGGAAGTACAAATAAAAACAATAAAAAGGTACGAACTCAACTATCAAATGACAGTTTTCTATTTGTTGTTCTTCATCATAATAGTAAATTTTGACAGTTTTAGGAAAACAACATCTTCATTGCTATTGGGGATATAAACCCATGAAAATGTTCCAGGGTCAATTTGAAAATATACATCAAGAGCTTTAAAAATATTATTCATTTTGATCCAGCAATAATAGTACTAGAAATTTTTCCTTTAAAAAATGGAAAAAGGAAAGCAAAGCGAAAAAAACTATAGAGACCCAAATAGGCGATTAGTAAAACACATCAGGGAACAACCATTCTATAAATTACTTTACAGCCTTTAAAAATGATGTAGAACTGAGCCGGCAAAATGTTTCAAAGAGGGCTGTGTCAAGAAGGATTCTGAGAGGTCTCTTCTGGGTTGGAGCACTGTCATAATTGATGGGTTACTTTCCATCTCCATAGAAGGACCCATAATGATATGGAAAGATGTTCTATTTTTGTCAAATAAAATTATATGAATATACACATTAACAAAGACAAAAAGATCCCTTGATATACGATGCAATAAGAAGGGCACTTCACCTCTGTGGTATTTTTCTCCAAAATCCATAACCCAAATCTAATCTTGAGAAAAATATCAGACAAACCCAAATCGAGGGACATCCTACAAAATACCTGATCAAAATACCAAAGGTCATGAAAAGTAAGGAAAGACTGAAAAACTTGCACAGATTGAAGATTAAGGAAACATGAAGACTGAATGCAACATGGCATCCTGGAAGTGCTCCTGGAACAGAAAAAGAACATTAATGGACAAACTGGTAAAATCCAAATGAAATCTGTAGTTTGGTTAATAGTATTGCACCAGTGTGAATTTCTTAGTTTTGACCAATGTACCACAGTTATGTAAGATGTTAACATTACAGGAGGCTGGATGAAGGACATACAGGAACTCTCTCTACTATCTTTGCTACTTTTCTGAAAATCTAAAATTACTGTATATTTTTTAAAAAAATTTAATGAGAGAAATGCGTAAAAATGAATCAATAGTGAAGCAAATATTCAAGTTGATACAACGATCTTTGGAGGTTTTTTCCCTCTAATAATCAATAAAGCAATTAAAACAAAAAAGACTAAACATATCATAGCAAAATGCTAATGGATGCCAGCACAAAGCAATGATAGATGATTTTATTTTTATTTCCTGTATTTCTCAATTTCCTCCCGTGAATAAATATATATTCATTTTGTAATAGTTGTTTTAAAAAGTAAACATTATTTTTAAAATTACTTGGGAAAAAGTGACCTCTGCACTGGTTTGGGATCGGAGAAGGCCTTGAGGCGGGAAGATGGCACCCACTGTAATCCTGTCTGGCACTGAGAAGGAGAGTAGATGCGGCACTGGAGCGAGGGCAGAGCTTTCCAGGAAAGCGGAGCATTGGAATGCAAATAGTGTTCAGGCTCTGACACCACAGGGGGACACAAAGGCCTTCAGACCTTTTGGCAGTCAGTGCACCCCCTGCCTGAGCAGGGAAAGCGACTCAGCTGGGTCAGCCACCTCTGCGGGTCCTCCCACCACAGTCAGGAGGCGGGATGGGTCTTCAGGCTCTGGTGACCTGTTGCCAATCACTGAAACGGAAACAGCAGAAGCGTGGTCTGGATGCCCGGTGTGAACAGGGCAAATGCGGAGGTGGGTGGTGGGCGGGGCAAGATGGCACTCTGCCTACTGGGGACAGTGACAGGCAAGGTCCCATAATAGAGGTAAGTACTACAGGGTGGAACAGTGTGGCAAATGTAAGAAGCACGTCTGCTCTCACACAGCAGTGCAAGTCTCCTCAGTGAGTTTAGAATCAGACTGTGAAGGGTGAGCTTTGTTGGCAAAGCACAGACAGGTAATGTTCCCCACCATCCAAAGGTCTTGATGAGGTCATAGGACCAAGGGGAAAGTTTTACACAACCAGTCAATCTCCTATGTTTAATTAACCAGAAAACACAGAGATTCAATTTCCTGGCAGTCGTCCAGAAACTCATAGCAAGGGCATTTGGCAAAATGCAGCAGTTTCTGCTGGATTCCATTTCACAGTCTTGGTGAAAGTGATGTTGAGTCATTGCTTTGTTCATTCTTAAAACCAACGTTTATTGAACACCTATTTTGTACCAGATTACAGCCATCCCAAAGTGCCCTCCTCAGGCGAGCTAAGAAATGGAGAGAGGCTGACTGAAGTGGGGTCTGGAAGACATGGAGCTCTACCTAAGAAGCATTACAGCAAAAAGTGTGCTGAGCCCATGGCTTGGAGAGGTCCCCAGGCAAACCAGCAGCATCATATTTAACATGAAATGGCTTCAGTGTTTCCAGATTCATTAACTTCGTCCCTTAAAAGAAAAAAAACTATAGCAAAAGAAGAGGTCTTTTCGGAGTCAAAAGGAAATTCAGAAGATTTCACTGTAGCTTCCAGAGCCATCTCTAATTGCTATGGAATCATGGCCTAAGGGCACAGGTCAAATGATAGATACTTTTTTGACTGCAATGACTATTTAGGACATTTCAAAGAGGATTTCAAATGAGTTCAGGTGGCAGAGCACCTGCAAGTCATGAGACTTGGAGTAAGTTTTCTCCCTTCCCTAAGCCCCAGTTTCCTTTTCTGTATAACGGGGTGGCCATAGTACCTGTCTCATGGGGTCTCTGAGAGGATGAAATAGATTATGTACGCGACTCACTTAGCACTTGTCTGGCACGTATTAGGACTCAACAGATGTTAGATATTAGTTGAATACTGAAGCACTATGACATGTTCATATGTTAAATTCCATCACCTAAACTAAAAATAATTTTACCGAATGAAAATACGACCATGTTCCAGGTATGCAGGAATTCTCATGTCAATAAAAATACGTTATCAAACACTTTCTTGAATTTTTAAA
The DNA here is from genome assembly GCF_020826845.1 of Diceros bicornis minor. Classification (NCBI taxonomy): domain Eukaryota; kingdom Metazoa; phylum Chordata; class Mammalia; order Perissodactyla; family Rhinocerotidae; genus Diceros; species Diceros bicornis. The sequence continues at coordinate 59,366,417 of NC_080742.1, read as the reverse complement.
AATTCATAGTCACTTAGCAAGTCTGTATTTGTTTATCTGCCAGCTGACAAGCAGGATCAGCTACCAAAAGATGGAAAAGAAACTGAATTTGAGTCCGTTCTAACCACTGACTCATAATTTCCTTGTGACATGGGACACAGCCATCACTCTTCGACGTAGTAAGTCGGGGAACTACTCCTTTGGGACTCCTCCATAAGTGTCCTTTGGAAGCAGAGTCTGAGAGCCTCTGGATTGGACAGAATATTTGTAACCACTTTCTTGGATTTTAAAGAGAATCAGTTAGGATTTGTAATGAGGCCATGAAAATCCCCCTGCTTTCTGCCAACTTTTCTAAGAATACAGTAGATCTGAGAATTCCCAGAACTTAAGGAAAACAGTGCAAATGTTCCGGCAGATGAGTTCAGCAGTGGGGTTGAAGATTCTGCTGCGTGGAGGACCATATTATTCATCTTATCAAGTGACAGGACTTCTGAGAGCAAAAGGAGCCCTATTAATAGTCATTCCAGGACAGCAGACATACACACAGCTTGTCCCAGGCAAACCGGGACACGTGGTCACCTCCTCCGCAGGCAGCTGAGCTCCCTGGAAGTCTTCTTGGCAGCAGGCAGTGCAGACACTCAGTGCACGTACATGCTCGTCCAGGCTTCTCCATGCAGGGGGTGAAGGAAGGGGGAGTGGGAGTCTCCACACACTGGGACAGCTCAGAGGGTAGAAATGCTAGACCAGATCAGTCCTGCACCCAGCCCTCACTTCAACTGAAGAAACTGACCCTTCAGAACAAGCACTGTATTTTCCAAAAGAAACCAGAGTTTTGGAGTAAATAACGGAGGAGGCCTCCAAAGCCTTCCTCCTCTAATTACCAAAATGATTCAATCCAGTTCACGAGCTAGTTCCTGTGCCAGGTGCAGTGGCAGGGCTGGGGACCCAGAGGAGAATAAGGTGCCATGTATGGGAGAGACGAAGCTTTCTGCCCAGATGTGCAGCTTCGAGTGACTGGTCCCAGACTGGAGGCAACAGACAAGCCACAGTCTGGGAGGCACAGAGGAGAGAGGGGAGGACTCCACCTGGGGAGGCCAGGGATGCTTTGCTGAGGAGAACCCACATGTGCTGATCCCGGAAGGCTGGGCAGAAGGACAGGAGGCAGACAAGGAGTGGGCATGGCTGGTAGAGAGAACGGGGTATACAGGCTGAGAGACCTACAATGAGGGGTGATTTGAAGAACATAGTTAATGCATTCAAGGGAGGAGCTGAGTGGGAGAACCAAAATTAGGGGCATATGCCGGAATGTGCCCTCAGTAACTATGGGAATTGGAGCAAGATCACAAATGCAAGTCCCCAGCCCCTGGCCCACCCCAACCCCCACCTCCCATCTGTTACCACAAATGGCCCCATGAGCGTGCATGTGTGTGTGTGTGTCTGTGTGTGTGTACAACTCAGCCCAGTCCCTCCACACCAGCTTGCAGTGAGCCATCCCTTGGCCACCCCTTGGTGGCATCTCTAGGGTCTAGGGTGAACGGCTGGCTGCACAGTCTTCCCTGGAGAAAATGGACCCAGGGAGGAGGCCTCACAGTCCTGGAAGCAGGCTCAGGGCATTTGGGCAGGTATTCTGGAATCCCGGGTAACTGGGGCGTGGTCTCAACAGGTATGCACAGGCTCTGGGTAAGTAGGTCCCCTAAGTTCTGAGGACTCCTAGGAAGGGGTGCCTGGAGATGGCCAGAGCAGGGTCTCCCAAAGCACAAAGCCCAAGGCAGGGGCCACGACTGCCCAGGACCAATGGCCATTCTTACCAGAAATTTACCCCCACCCCCAAATCCTGACTCCTCTCTCATTTGCAGGAACTCTGGCCCTGCAGTCTTCCTTAATACCAGGAGCACGTTCACAAATGATCCTACCGGGCTCAAGGTCCGGGCCCCCTTGCTGGCCCTTGAAGAACACTCCTAATTCTGGCAGCTTCCCTCAAGCATGTAACAATCCTCAGAGCCTCACTTGGAGATCCTGTCAGAGCTCTCGACCCTCACCTGGAAAAAACACCGATGGCCACTGCCACCTGCAAGATTCTGATTCCAGGAGCCATAATTTGGCTCTGACTCCAGGAGCCATAATCTGTTAAAGCTTCCCTGGTTCTGCTGTGCATTCTGTGTTGAGGACCGCCAAGACAACCTCCTAGGTGAAAGGTCGCCACTATTGTCTGCAGTTAGCACTTTTATTATTTTTTTTAACCTATTTTGTCTTTTTTCATTAAGAACTCTCACACTTTTTGTTCAGAAATGGGAAAATTTCTTGGAGACCTCCAGGAAATGCTCTGTCCCCAAACTTTCCTCTGTACATTGTTTCTTGAGAAGAAATTCACGCATCTCTCCATCTATTCATCACACACACAAGGGGCCAGGCCTCTGGGGATACAGCTGTGAACAAGACACAGTCCTGCCCTCAGGCAGCTTCCATCCTCATGGGGCAGACACGTTAAACAAGGTATTACTCAGTTATTTATTACATTGCAATTATGTAAGTGCTTCAAATTGAAGGAAAAAACTGTAAACGGAGGGTGTAACTGGGCAACTCACCCTAATCAGGAAGGGCCTTCTGTGGAGAAGCCATGCTGGAGCTCATCAACAGGACAAAGAGGATTAACTCAGGGTGAGGTTGGGTGGGGAGGTGGGGGTGGAAGAACATTCTAGGCATGGAATTCTTGAAGGAGGAGAAACCAAAAAACCAACATGGCTGGAGCATGGAGAGAGAGAGAGAAGCTCAGGATGGGGCTAGGGAGGCAGGCAGAGATCAGAACTGGGGGAGAGAAGGACTAGAGAGTGTATCAGATATCTATTGCTGTGTAATAAGTTACCCCAAAACTTAGCAGCTTAAAACAACAAATGTTATTATGTCACACAGTTTCTGAGGGTCATCAATCCAGAGCACCTTAGCTGAGTGGGTCTGGCTCAGAGTCTCTCTCGAGGTTGCAGTCAAGCTGTCAGCTAAGACTGCAGCTCCTGATGGCTCTGACGGTTCTGCTTCCAAGAAAACTCACACACTTGGCTGTTGCCTCAAGTCTTCAGGTCTTTGCCTTATGGGCCTCTCCACTAAGCTCCCCAAGTGTCCCCATGAAGTGGCAGCTAGCTTCTTCCCGAGTGAGTAATCCGAGAGAGAGGGCCCCCAAGATGGAAGCTGCAGTCTTTTATGACCTATCTCAAAAGTGACAAGCCATCATTTCTGCCCTATTTCACTGGCCAGAAGTCACTGAATCCAGGCCACACTCAAGGGAGGGTGTTAATAAGAGTGAAACCAGGGCCCAGCTTGCTTTAACTATACTTAGTTAGTTGTCTGTTTGCTGAAGTAGTTATATAATGTGTTACTAAAGCCCACCTGATAGATAACATCTCTGACGTTTAGGTCACTTTGGTAACGGGTGGGGTGTTCAAGTTTTTCAGGAACTGAGAGTCGACTCCTTGTCCAGTTCAGGCCAGTTGAGACCACCAACTCATCAACTGGTCCTGCACGGATGACTGATAAATGACCCTTTGACATCAGGGAGCTAAAAACCCCACCCTCAGGTCATGGGAATGCCGCCATTTTGTAAACGTTCATCCTAGGAAGAACCAGGAACTGGACTACGCTTGGGCAGATCATCAATTACCTCACTTCTCCTTACCTCCAATCACCTATTCCCACACTTCAGACCACCTTGCCCCCTAACCCATAAGTATCCCTGAGTCCCCATTTTCAGGGAGACGGATCTGAGATTAATTATCCCACCTCCTCGCTTGGCTGCCCTGCGATTAAATCCTTTCTGTTTGTAAACTCATCATCTCGATAATTGGCATAATTATGCAGCGGGCTAAACGAACCTGCTTCAGTAACAAGAGTGAGAATACCAAGAAGTGGGGACCATTTGGGGTTATCTTATAAGCAGGCCTCACAGGAAGCACGATCAGATTTGCATTTTTTTTTTAAATCATGTATCCAAAAAGGAGTTTTCTGGGGTGATAGAAATATTCTATATCGTGATTTTGATAGAGGTTACACAGCTGTATACTTTGTCACAACTCATCGAATTATGAATCTTAAATACATTATGCCGAGTAAAAGAAGTCAAACTCAAAAAGCCACACAGCGGGACTTCTGCTTCTGGGAAGATGGAGTGGATGTGCTTTTCCCTATTCTCCCCATTAAGTACAAATAAAAACCCTGGACATTTTACATAAAATAAACATAAGATTCTGAAAGGTGGAGAGAAGGTGGCAGGCCAGCTATGCACCTTGGGACCCGACGAATGACATGGTGGTAAGTTCCCCGGGTTTTCCTTTTGTCTCATGTATCCCAGTTTTGGAGCTAAAGAAAGCAGCAATCTGCAACGTCAACAAGCGCAGACAAAAAAAGCCCCAAGAAAAGCCTGCTTTCTCCAGCCAAAGGGCCAGGAAAGGGGTACCCACAATACAGAGAACTTTTAGACAATAACTGCTCTACTCCAGCAAAACACCACGGAAAAATCTTTGGCCCACAACCTGGATGAATCTCCAAAGAATTGTGCTAAGTGAAAAAAGCCAATCCCTAGAGGTTACATACTGTATGATTCCACTTATATAACATTCTTGAAATAACATTTATATAATTCTTGAAATTATAGAAAAGGAGAAAAGATTAGTGTTTGGTTAAGGACGAGGAGGCTATAAAGAGCAGCATGAGGGATCCCTTTGGCGATGGCAGTGTCTTGTAACCTGACGGCATCCATGTCAGCATCCTGGCTGTGATATGTACTGTAGTTTAGTAGATGTTACCATTGGGGAAACTGAGTAAAAGGTACAGGGGATCTCTATGTATTATTTTTCTCTATATATATTATTTCTTACAATTGCATGTGAATCTACAGTTATTTCAAAGTAAAAACTTTATTTTAAAAAGGGGCCACATATGTTACAGTTTCACTTATATGGCAGTGTGGAAAAGGCAAAATAGGCACAGAAAAAAATCTGTCTTGCAGGAGCTGAGGGTGGGGTTGACTTGTAGGTGACTACAAAAGGGCAGGAGGAAATTTTTTGGGGTGACAGAAATATTCTAGATCTTGATTGTGGTGGTGGTTCCGTGACTATGTGTGATCATCAAAACTCAACACCGTACACTAAAAAGGATGAATTATACTCTGTTTATATTATACCTCCATGTAGCTGTTTTTTAAAAAGATCGTGTGCCCAAATTGGTAATTTTCCTCATCTTTTTAGCCTCTGAAACTTTTCTTCAAAGGAAATCTTACATGGATTTTTTAACCTGTAAAACAGATAAAATTGAAGTCTGCACTTGAATTGAGTAGGGGACGCCCTGTCGAATCCCCTTCGTCCACCATCGCAGGCCCCCAATGCCCCAAGAGGAGTTGAAGAACACCACTCAAAGTCACAAGAAACCTCTGGTTCTGTGAGTAGTGGGACCCAAGGGGCGACCTGGGGAGAATGGCTCCAATCCACGAGCTGGGTTCCTAGTCAGCAACACGGAAACTCTGAAGGCAGCTCCATACTCAAGAGCGTGAAGCTGAGGTGATGAATCTTCACCATGGGCTGAGAGCCGCTGCTGACGGGTGCCCCAGAAAGACCGGGAGGGAGCAGTGTTATTAAAAGCCCAGTGCTTCCCGTTAGGAGGGGACCCAGAGGTACTCAAATGAAAACCAGGGGAGCCCTAGCACGGCTCATGATGGCAGGGAAGGCCACGTGAATGAGTCCAGGGAGAGCCAGCTACACTCATCACAAGTGGGAAAGCTGCTGCCAGCAGCCCATGCCCACCTGCTTTCTGTCCCTCGTTCCAACAGGCCCCTACATTAAGGGAACTTTAGTGGGGATTGCTTCTCTCACAACTTCCTTAGGAGCAGGAGGCTCTCTTGAGGCACTTACATTTTTTTTTTTAGCTCCATCCTTTAGAAAATCTCCCAAAAAGAAGATTTCTGCAGGTGCCTCTGGGATTTGGGATGACACCTCCTAAATGACCTGGATGACCCCAGTGAAACCCGCATCCTCTGATTTATGCCAGAGTCACAGCTGTCGTCTTTAGAGTCTCCCTCTCTTGGGTGCTTTTTTCCTCAATCAGTTTTAGGTGATGGAAATTCATGAGTTTAGTGTTGACAAAGAAGGTTTCCAAAAATTGCCTTCATGCAAAGGGCAGAGGACAGGCCACTCAATTCTAACAACAGGGACTGAGAGATGGGACTCCCCTCCTTTGCCAGACTCAGCTTCCCTGGCTCCCCTCTGTCCCTGCTAGACACATGCTGCCAAAGAATTTGTTTGGAGACTGAAGTTGCCCAATCACCATAGTGATGAAGACATGCTACTTGTATCGTCCGGGGTGTCCTATACATGTAGCAGCAGCAATTAGAAAGGCCGCAGCTGCATTCAGTGGGGGCACGTTACTGCTGGTGTGAGCATCCTGAGGAAGGTGCAGTCCCCAGAGAAGGGCTGGATGAGATTTTGGTGCTGTCTGAAGGCCTCGCCATGGCTTAGCCCAGTCTTTCTAACAAGCCTGGTTTGGAAGAGGCTGCATGGTAGAGCAAGCCTGTGTGGCTCTAGATCTAGATTCTAGATTGCTTGTTCTGACAGGCAAGGCTCGTCACGTGGAAGCCAGAGCGGGTATTAATTTAGGAGCTCCCATGTGTAGGCACTATGCCAGAGTGTTCACATCTCCACTGGATCCTCGTAACCCCAAAAGGTGAGTGTTACTGTCTCTGTTTTACAGACGGCAACTGGGGCTCAGAGAGGGTAAGTAAATTGGCGGGTACGAAATGGCGCAGTTGAGATAAGACTGAAGTCAGTCTTACTTCAAAGTTCTAACTGAACTCTCGCCAACGCTGTTTGTTTTTTTTTTTTTTTTATCTGCAAAGTAGATATAACAAAAGGTCCCACCCTTCTTGGTAAGTTCAAAGAAAACTTATGAGTAAATGCAGACAGAAGGTGGACAGGGCTGGCTGTGGCTGCCCGTGCTGGAGGGGATGTCAGAGGTGGAGCAGGGAGTTTCTGATGCCAGACGGCTGCAGGCATCGAAGGCGCAGAGAGACTCCCCAGGCCAGAAGTGAGCAAACCTCAGGTGCATGATGAGAAACCAGCCCAGAACAGACTGACAGAATCGTGAGTCTGGAAACAAATGCGGCGCACCTGGGAACCTAGGGTACAGCTCCCTTTAACAGGTGGCACCTCACAACTGTGGAAAGAAGGTAGAGCCTTCCAGCATTGGTGCCAGGACGACAGGCTAGCTCTGAAGGATGACAGAGAAAATAGCTAACCAGACTGAGGGTCGCTGTGTTCTTCGCTTTACACACATTGCGTAACGTGCACATTACGCACTGACTTCTCATCGTGCACTTACAAATACTTTCTGTGGTTATGCCCATTTTACAGAAGGGGAAACCAGGACACAGAGAGTTAACCTGCGCGAAGTCATCCAGTTTGTATTCACACTCAGTTGTTCTTGGATCCCTAAAGCCAGGCTCTTAGTTGCTGTTGTAAAATATGGCTGGAACCTCATCTCCCACCCTCACATCAGTGTAAATGCCCAAAGGAGAGAGTGTTTTAATCTAGGAAGTTAAATCATTTAAGTTTCAAAGGAAAACATGGGTGAATATTTTTATAATCTTCCAGTGGGAAAGGGCTTGCAAGCATGACATGAAAGCTAGAAACCACCAAGGAAAAGATTGATAACTTTGGCTACAAAAAAGTTTAAAACTTCTCTGTCAACAATAGAATAACATAAACAAAGGCAAGGAATTAACCACACCCTGAGAAAACACACTTACATCACATATTACAGACAAAGTCCTAGTATCCTCAATAAATAAAAAGTTCTCACATATCAATGAGAAAGGAAATGGACAACCCAAGACTGAAAATAACATAAACAGGTATTTCATGGAACAGGAAATTTAGTATACAATACGTACAACCTCATTAATTAAGAAATTCAAATGAAAACAATGGCATTATTTTCATCTATAAGAATTGTCAAGATGTTTTAAACGACTAACGCCTGGTGTTGATGAGGATGTGGGCAAGTGTGTTCACTCATAGACCACTGGTGGGCAACTTGGCAATTTCCTAAAATGCGCCTATTCTTTGATGCAGAAGTCTTGCTTCTAGGAAGGGTATACTTCAAAATTTTTCTGACAAGTTAATCAAGATATATGCAAAAGGATTTTTTACTGAAGCAGTTTATAATAGGGAAAACCCAGAAATAATTTAAAAGTCAATCAATAAATTATGAGTATTATTATAAATTAATACACAAAATGGAATGATGAATGATTTGTAAACTGACATTGAAAAATGGCCAAGATGCATTGTTAAGTTAAAAAAAAATTACGGAAGAATATGTACAGTATGCCCCCCATTTTTGTGGACAATATTAAATTGATAACATTTAAAAATAATATACACATAGGAAGTAATCAAAAAGACCATTTCTGGGGCTGACCCAGTGGCATAGCGGTTAAGTTCCCATGCTCAGCTTCGGCAGCCCCGGGTTCGCAGGTTCGGATCCTGCGATCCGAAGCGGACCAATGCACTACTTGTCAAGCCATGCTGTGGCAGTGTCCCGCATATAAAATAGAGGAAGATGGGCATGGATGTTAGCCTAGGGCCAATCTTCCTCAGCAAAAGGAGGAGGATTGGCAACAGATGTTAGCTCAGGGCTAATCTTCCTCATAAAGAAGATTTTCATATTCTATGTAATTCAGTTCTGCATGTTCGAAATGTTTGGAAGCAGGAATTACAGTTCCAATAATAAATAATAATAAAGATGTAAATAACCATGAGTTATTAATACCCACTGGTACCTCTGTGCAATGCTTGGGAAACTGGGCATTCCCTCTTAAGTGGGATGAAGTTCTTTTTGACAATAATATTTTCAGTTCAAAATAATAAATAATTATTAATTAAGACTTTTTTAAAAATGCAATACTGCAATCAATTAAGTAATTTATTTCAAAACAATGAAAGTAAATTTTTGAAAAAGTGAGATTTTTCTTTGCTGAATGGTTTGGAATTCAACAAACTAATGTTCATTAACCAGGTTGTTTTTTAGCCCTTAATTAATCTTCTTTTTCCCTCAGGCAAGTCCCATCTCCCAAACTGCAGTCATCCAGCTGGTTTGAAGCAGAGATGAAGATCAACTTGAGGTTCAAGCCAGGACTTGGGACACAGTGATGACTGTCTGCTGGGGGCCCTAAAACTGCCCTTATCTGAACAGGACACAAAGGTTATGAAATTCCAAAGTGGGGGTGCCAGTCCAAGAGGCAACTATGCAAAGGAAACACCCAAACACTGGTTCAGTGACCCCTAAACTCCTCATCAATGTCAAGTGAAAAGGGCCAGGTTGATGGCTATGAAGGGGAAGGATTTTTAAAGAGGATGTCAGCAGAGCTCTCAGTGTGCTGAGCGCCACCTCTCCTCCTGGGAGCTGGGGAGCCTGCTCCTCATCTCCAGGCTTTGGGAGAAGGGCTTTGATGGGGCAGCTCAGAGAGCTCACTCTGTCTCTCCTGCAGTAAATGGCACTCGGGGACTGTGTGCCTTCTGCCCAGGAGCAAGGCAAGGTGGCTGCCCTTCCAGAGCTCTCCTGGACAAAGGACACCACCAAATGTGGGCACATGCAAGGGCCTCTGCGGGTCTTTGTCAAGTCCTGTCTGAAGGGCAGCCTGGAGAAGAGAAGTAGAAGGCCCTTCAGTGCTGCAGAGAAGTAACAACCAGCCAGAGGTAAGTTTTCCCTGTCTGTTCTGGCTGCTATAACAAAAATACCACAGACTGGGTCGCTTAAACAACAAACATGTCTTTCTCCCAGTTCTGGAGGCTGGAAGTCGGAGATCAGGGTGCCAGCGTGGTCGGATTCTAGTGAGGACCCTCCACCTGGTAGCCAGATGGCTGCTTTCTGCTGTATCCTTACGTGGTGGAGAGAGAGCTCTAGTCTCTTTTTCTTCAGATAAGGACACTAATCCCATCATGGGGCCTCCACCCTCACGACCTCATCTAACCCTAATTACCCCCAAAAGCCTCATCTCCAAATACCATCCCACTGGGGGCTAGAGTTTCAACATGTGAATTTGGGGGAACAGAGACATGCAGGCCACAATCTAAGGCATCACTCGTGTCAAGGGAGCTGCAATTGAGGGGCCTCTACTGACAGAGATTGTCAAAGATTAAGGACATGGCTGGAGGAGAGGAAGAGTCAGCTGTAAACCTCGGTGAGGCCCAGAAAGCGGGGAACCAAACCAAGAGTGTCTCAGCCAAGGAAGAACCCTCCCGCTCCCGTGTCCCTCCTTCCTCCCTGAGCTCCCCTCCCCACCCCAGGGTTCAAAATGCAGGGAGCTGGTGAGAGAGGCTGGGCACAGCCCTGGCCGCAACTCAGGTTGTCAGCAGGCCCTAGTGGGGAAATCAGGGGGAGTCTCAACTTTGACAGATGCTGGAAGTGTTGATATTACATGGAAGAGGACCTTTCTAAGTACCGAATTGAGCCAGTGTTTGGCAACCGAACATGATGGTAGAACTAGGTATTGTCAACGCCCAGAAGGCCTGGGTCCGCTTGACTATTCATCCAGGCACTGAGAAAAGTTAAAGGGGTGGGGAGAACAAAATCAAGTTGCTTTGTGATTGCATCCCATGAGTCTGCTGCTCAAAAGCTTTCAGGAGAGAGCAATGCTGACATATCAGGAATAAACTTCAATCCCATGAGATGCCTGTTAATCCATAAGAAGCATGGAGGAGGGTGGGGGTGAGGATGTTCCCTCTGCCTGAGTTGATGGATGAAGCCTTCAGAAGGGGAGAGAGGTTTCACTGGAATCTTAAAGGTAGAATGAAAGTTTGTCCTGTGGAGAAAGAGGAAAACCACATTTGAGGGAAAGACACAGCATGTGTGCATCTGTGCAAAGGCACAGAGGGTGTTTGAGTAACTGCAAGGGGTTCACTATGGCCAGAGCCCAGGGCACTGTGGGGCAGTGGGAGAGGGCAGGCTGGGAAGGAGGCAGTAGTGGGCATCCAGGAATTCAGACATTATACTGTGGGGTGGAGAGCTTGTGAGATATTTTAAATAGGGTAGGTAAAGAAGGAAGGGAACATGATCAGATTTGTGTTTTAGAAAGATCAGACCAGATCTTTTTTTGGAAAGATCAGCTGAAGGTGGAAACAGAACCTGGAAGAGAACACCAGGAAGGCCAGTTACGAGGCTACTGCAACTGTCCAAGCAAAAGACGAGTGTGTGAATATACTAAAAACCACTGGATTGTATACTTTAAAGTGGTGAATTTATGGCATGTGAATTACATAACAATAAAAAAAGATAATGAGGGCCTACACGAAGACAGTAATAATGAGGGTGGAAAGAAGGGTGTAGATGCCAGAGATATTTCAACAATGGAATAGTTTTCCAACTTTCCAATTGGTGTTTCTTTTTTTTTTTTTTTGTGAGGAAGATGAGCCCTGAGCTAACATCCGTGCTAATCCTCCTCTTTTTGCTGAGGAAGACCGGCTCTGAGCTAACATCTATTGCCAATCCTCCTCCTTTTTGTCCCCCAAAGCCCCAGTAGATAGTTGTATGTCATAGTTGCACATCCTTCTAGTCGCTGTATGTGGGACGTGGCCTCAGCATGGCCAGAGAAGCGGTGTGTCGGTGTGCGCCCGGGATCCGAACCCGGGCCGCCAGTAGCAGAGCACGCGCACTTAACCGCTAAGCAACGGGGCCGGCCCCGATTGGTGTTTCTAAAACACAATTCCCAGAACCACATTAGTGAGATTAGAGACTCTCCAAGAACTATGGATTTTACTCCATGATCCAGGTTCCCATTTTTTCTCCTTGCAACAAGATGAAAATCTTATTGTCTTAGCAGTTGTATAATGGCCAGGCCTCAGGAAAACCCTCTCCCTGGGGCCTGAGGTTCCCTCATACTGCCTGCAATTTAATGATTTTTTTCCTTATTTTGAAAACAGCTGAGATTAACAGTCTTCTATGCTGGCTGGAGGGGGTGAAGGGCAGTAATAATATTTTGATTGTTTACTCTATGCCAGAAAATACACAAAATACTTTACATTTATTTATTTTTAAAGGTGAAATTCCCATAGCATACAATTAGCCGTTTTAAAATGTACAATTCAGTGGCATTTAGTGCATTCACAAATGTACAACCACCACCTCTCTCTAGTTTCAAAACTTTTCATCACCCCAGAAAAACATCCCATACCATTAAGCAGTCACTCCCCATTGTCCCTCCCTCTGTCTCCTGGTAACCATTAATCTGTTTTCTGTCTCTATGAATTTGCCTATTCTGGATATATCTTATAAAAAAAATCATATAGTATGTAACCTCTTTGTCTGGCTTCTTTTTCACTTAGTGCCATGCTTTTGAGGGTGATTCAAGTCATAGCAGATATTAGTACTGCATTCCTTTTTCGTGGCTGAATAATATTCCATCATATGGCTATACCATAATTTGTTTATCTATTTGTCCATTGATGGCACATATATTATTAACTCATTTAATCCTCTCTACAATCCTATTAGGACTTTTTGTTTGTTTTTTACAGAACAAGAAACTGAGGCATGAGAAGTGAAGCAACTTGCCCAGAGTCACACACGTAGGATGAAGTAGCACAGGGATTGGAAGCCAAGCCATTTGGCTCCCTTTAGTGCTCTGCTTCCCCACAGAAAAGCTGTCTTTGGAGTCGGAAAGTGAGAATCTAAAGACACATGAAGAAAGCTTTAAAAAAAAAAAGTGAGTGAAGCTATTGTAAATGATGGTTATTTGTTCCCCAAAATGAAGAGAAAAGCAAAAAAAGAGAGGAGAGAAAGGAGTCAGCAAGAAGGGAAGAGCGGGGGCAGGGAGGGTGCTGTGGGTGCTGCAGTCAGGAGGATTTGTCAGTGCAAATATGAATTTCAAAGGGTGGCAGCAAAAGTTCTGCTACATGCAACCAGTTGTTTTCACCATTGTGTTAGAGGGACAGAGACAGCAGGAGAAAGCATTGAGCCCGTGGTTTGGGTGAAAGGAACTGTGGAAATGAAAAATAGCCACAAGATGCAGAGAGGAGAACAAAACTTGGCAAAGAAAAAAACCTTAGGGATTCAGAGGAATCTTGCCAAGGCTTTGGACTTCTGCAATCAATGGGAAAAGAGTAGAATCAAGCTTATGTAGATCCCAAGAGGCCCTGAGACCCCAGTGAGATCTGAGTTATACTATATGAATTAAACACACCACATCTTCCCCCTGAGGAGCTGCCTGGCACAGCTTTTCATGAGGCACTACTGAGATGCCATCTGCTTTCTCATTAACACGTCATGTGTGGGGCCCCCTTCCAGCGGCTGATGGGAAAAGTGGAAAGTTAGCTGAGTCTATAAGGAAACCATGGAACCAGGGCTGATGGAGAAAATCTCACAACTCCTGTCGTAGAAGCCACCAAAATCCACAGAGCCTGAGGAACCAAAGGTTAAGTTCATTAGTCACAGCAAGTCCAAACCAGTCCCAAAATGAGGCCCCAAACCAGATAAATGAAGGCAGAGTATGGATCCAGGGGTCTTTGAGCCTCCTGGGAAGCACTGACAGTGCCGAAGCAGGCCTGAGAACCCCCTGGAACAGATACTTGCATGTGAGCTGAGCATTGGAGGACTGGCCGTGTTCAAAGAGTCAAGCAATGATGAGTGAATTATTGGTTCAAGCCAAAAACAAAGCTAAGTCATAATCATTAATACTGCAATAGACTAACTCCTGGCTCATTCACATGGACGATTAGCCATCCCTGGTGCCTGCTGTGAGAAACATCATCCTTCTAGATTGCCAACATTAAAGACTGAGGCTATCTCAGCATTTTCTGCCATAACGAGGGATCAGAGTAATATAAATAATTTACATTCGTAGACAGCATCCAATGATTTCAATCCCCTTATCCTATCTAAGTCTTGCTGGAGGTAGTGTTTGTAACATTTACATGATTTCTCACCTTTTCTCCCTTCCTGTGCTTTGATGGATATGTTAACTGAGAGAACTGGCTGAGAAAAGAAGATAGAAGGAGGACAGAAAAATAATCATCCGCAAACAGGATGACCAGCTGCCAAGTAGCCAAGAGCCATCCATCCTGTGTCATATCAAGATCCTTTGTGCTTATTTCTAAGCAGCATGCCTTGATCTAAGCAGGACATTGTTGATATCAGACCCAGCAGTCATGAAGCTCATGTTCTTAAACCCCACACCCAAAAGAGGCACACGCTATTCTTTTATTTATTTCTTGTATATAGACTTCTATAGGCTACATTTATATATGTTTCCATTATAAGACTCTTAAAAGAAATGAAAAACTATTAAATATCAATTTATCAACTGCAGCATGGACCAGCCACTGCTGACATGCCGCACTATAATAGAACGAGGAGGAGTGTGACCTTATGGAACATTCAGATTCCCTCACTGAATACCTGGAAGTTGGAGGGAAAAGGACACGTGTTAGACAGATGCTGTTTCCTTCCGTGTCTCCATCTCCTCCCCCCGTGGTTTGACATAAAATGTCCATGCCCTGAGATGAACTCCCAGGACACTGGTAGGATCCCAGCTGGGACTCAATGTTTTCAAGTTCATAGCAGAAACTTAACTTAGCAGCACCTTGAACCTGCCTGGAGTGTAGAACCGAAAGTTTACAAAATGGGGAAAACTCAGAGCTTACTGGTTATTTGACTTTACTCTCTGGTTTGATCTTTGCATCCTCCTGTAAAGCAGGCAGATCTGGTACTGTTATTCCTATTCTGCAGAGGAGGTTACTGAGGCTTCCAAAGGTTACAGGCATTAGTTCAAGTTCAGACTAAATTCAGAACCAAGATTTAAATCCAAGTCTTGTAACTGCAAGGCCAATGTCATTTCTATGGTCCTTCATCATTTGCTATCGTCCCAAAAGGGGGCTAAATGGGCCCCATTAGATAGTGTCTCTTTTTTTTTTTCCTGCTACCCTGACCCTTTTTTCTAACTATGAATTCCTCTCTGAGTCTTTTTTTAACCTATTTTTAAAAATTATTCTTGTGGTAAAATATACATAACATAAAATTTACCATCTTAACCACTTTGAGGGTACGGTTCAGTGGTATTAAGTACATCACATTATTGTGCAAGAGCACACACTATTCTTAATTGATTAATAGATTTTAAATAAGAACAACACAGAAATGTGGGGCTTTAGAGCTTGTCATCGCTCCTTTTCACAAAACAAATGCTGGAAATATTTGTTTTTAATATTCATAAGGCAAAAATTCTTGATCTAAATTGTCCCCTCTGGACAGCTCCAGTGACCTCTTGACTGGTCTCTGCCTCCAGGCGCTGCTGCCCCAGCCCACTCCTCAGCCCACTGGGTCCAGTCCCTACAACCCTGTCTTGGGCACGTTGGTCCTTGGACCAAAAACTTTGGTGGATCCTCAACATGGGGATAGTTGCTGCGGTGCCCCTACTGATTGTATTGCTGCTTCTCCTGATGACTGCTGCCGTGTTGTGAGCCCTTCCTACGTGCTGATCACAATAGGAAGAGACCTGCATTCTCATTTAATCCTCTCATCAAATTTGAGAGTTGCAAGTGTTGTTAAAACCATTTCATGAGTCAAGAAACTGAGATGCAAAGAAGTCAGTACCGGGGCCAGCCCGGTGGTGCAGTGATTAAAGTGCACTCTGCTTCAGTGGCCCGGGGTTTGCAGGTTCGGATCCCGGGCACCCACCGACGCACTGCTTGTCAAGCCATGCTGTGGCAGCGTCCCATACAAACTACAGGAAGATGGGCACGGATGTTAGCCCAGGGCCAGTCTTCCTCAGCAAAAGAGGAGGATTAGCATCAAATGTTAGCTCAGGGCTGATCTTCCTCACAAAAAAAAAAAAAAAAGAAGTCAATACCTTCCTCAAGGCCTCATTACCAGTTATGTGGTAGAGCTGTTCTGGGCTCTTCTTTAATCCTCTGGGGTCATACCTTCCAGCTCCTGTCATAAAATGGGGTAGCCTTGTTTTTATCAGCTGCACCACCCCTCACTCTCAGGGGAGAAACCAGCTCCAAACCCAGACTCATTGGGAGAGAAAAAGAAATTTGTTTTAGCAGCCTAGAGCAAACATAAACTGGTAAAGGTACTTAGGATCCTGTACTGATAAACAGGGAAGTTACATATTCTGTGGCCCAGCCATTCTACAAGTAGGATTATATCCTGAGGACATCATCAGAGCCGTGAGTACACACTTGTCCGCAAGGATGCACAGTGGAGCATTATTATTATTTGTGTGTGTGTGTGAGGAAGATCAGCCCTGAGCTAACATCTGGCAATCCTCCTCTTATTGCAGAGGAAGACTGGCCCTGGGCTAACATCCATGCCCATCTCCCTCCACTTTATATGGGACGCCGCCACAGCATGGCTTGACAAGCGGTGCATCGGTGCGCGCCTGGGATCCGAACCGGAGAACCCCGGGCCGCCGCAGCGGAGTGCACGCACTTAACCACTTGCGCCACCGGGCTGGCCCCAAGGGAGCATTATTTATATTAGTGAAAAAGGGAAAACCACTCTCATGTCCAACAATAAAGGGCTGATTAAATTATACGTATAGTTTACACACATATCCATATTATAATAACTGCTAAGATATATTGAGTGCTTACCATGTGCCACTCATTGTTTTAAGGGCTTTATTTGTGTTAACTCAATCCATGTGATGAATTACAGTGTGATTCTTAAAATAAGATTACATAGGAATATTTATGACTTGAGAAAATGTTCATGATCTATTGTTAAATGAAAGAAGCATAATACAAATTATGTTTAAAAACTATATGTTTTTAGCAGCTTTATTCATAATTGCCAAAACTTGGATACAACCAAGATGTCCTTCAGTAGGTGAATGGATGAAAAAAACTGGTACAGGGGCTGGCCCGCTGGCATAGTGGTTGAGTTCGTGCACTCTGCTGCGGCGGCCCAGGGTTCGCAGGTTCCGATCTCGGGAGCAGACCTACGCACCACTTAACAAGCCACGCTATGGCGGCATTCCCACATATAAAGTAGAGGAAGATGTGCATCGATGTTAGCCCGGGGTCAATCTTCCTCAGCAAAAAGAGGATTGGCAACAGATGTTAGCTCAGGGCTAATCTTCCTCAACAACAACAACAAAAAACAAAAAACAGTGTGGTACATTCAGATAATGGAATATTATTCAGCATTAAAAAGAAATGAGCTATCAAGCCATGAAAAGACATGGAGGAAACTTAAATGCACATTACTAAGTGAAAGGAGCAATCTGAAAAGGCTACATACTGTATGATTCCAAGCATATGACCTTCTGGGAAAGGCAAAACTATGAAAACAGTAAAAAGATCAGTGGTTACAAGGCGTTGGGGGCTTTGGGGGAAAGGGATGACTAGGTGGAGCACAGAGGATTTTAGGGCAGTGAAAATACTCTAAATGATGTCATAATGGTGGATACATGTCACTATACATTTGTCCAAATTCATAGAATGTACAACACCAAGAGTGAACTATAAGGTAAATATGGACGCGGGGTGATCCTGATGTGTCAGTGTGGGTGCATCAGTTATAACAAATGCCCCACTCTGGTGGGAGATGTTGATAATGGGGGAAGCTGTGCATGTGTGGGGGTGGGGGTATATGAGAAATCTGTACCTTCCTCTCGATTTTCCTGCGGACTTTAAACTGTTCTAAAAAAATAGTCTTAATTAAAAAAAAATCTATATAGATGTAAAGGGACAGTAATTAGGTCTGAAAAATGAAATTACTGTTTTTATTTTCTTCTTTGTAGTTTGGGGAATATTCCACAATAATAATCATCTATATGTTTTTAGAAAACTGATTTCAAAATAAATACATAGTCAAGGTATTAGACTGTGCCTGAGGACCCGCTGCCCAGAGCAGCATCAGCCCTCCACAGGAGGCGGGGGCACTGATGAACAAATAGGGGAGTGAGCCCAGCTGGCACCACGGCCAGGGAGCCAATGACCCCTGGGCTGACCACAGGAGCTGTCAGCAAAGTGACGCATGCAGGGGCCCTCTCTGCTGTGACCCCATCTACTGCCCTATTTGCTTAGAAGTTCTGCTGCTGTGAGGCCCTGGGAGTGGGTCACAGGGGAGGAATCCAGTCATTCTGGCCAGGACTAAAAACAGAGTTCCAGAGGCTGACACTCTGAGGACCAAAATCAAAGGTCTTATTCCAGCCTTGAGAGGCCTTCACTGTCTGACTCCTCCTGGCTTCCTGGACTGATCTCCACACTCTCCACCACAGCCCTTCAATCCAGAAAGACAATTTCCTCCTAAATTTCCCCTGTACCCATCATGCACCTTCCTCCTTCTGCACATTCTCCAAACTTTCTTTTCCTGTCCTCTGCTCCAAAAATATCCTTTCTTTGCTTCAAGCCTGTGGATGATGCTGATGAAACATGATAGTGTTGATGCAATTGCTCTAAACTTAGGTGTAATAGCAGTAACAGCAATGACAGCAGCTACCACTTATTTGGCACTTACTAAGTGTCCTTTAAATACACTGAATCCCATTTAATCCTTACGGCTCGTTCGTGGGCAGGTACTAGTGTCCTTTTTTACAGATAAGATATCGAAGCCTCAGTGAGGTTAAGTAAGTTTTCCAAGGTCCCATCTTCAATAAATGGTGGAAACAAACTTTAAACCCTGTGCAACTCACAAAGCACTTCCATGTCTATGACTTTTTCCTCCCAAAATCTGTGGAAATGGCTGAGCAGGTATGATCATCCCCATTTTACAGATGAGGAAATGAGTCTTGGGATGCCAGTAAATGGTCGTGGGGGATTGGGTCTAACAATCCATGTCTCCTGAATCCTCTTAGGTGCAGAAAACATTGATTATGCTGATGGACTTGTCATGGCTGCCTTAATCTGAATTCAGATCAATCTGGGATCAGAATTTCATCTACGCTCTAAAGTGCAATTCTGAATACACCAGTGCCCCGGAGAGGCACTGATGGAAGTGTCACCCTGTGGATGGAATATCAGATATGTGTGCTCTATGTGAATGTATAAAACAGACTCATGAAAAAGCATCCACCACCAAGCCAGCATTAAAGAAGAGATTTAAAGTTAAATTTAAGGAGAAATGAACAATTTTGCTTCTTTTTCTAAAAATACAAACAGACGAGCAAAACCCATTCAGGTCCTGTGGATGAGGAATAGATGTCTCCCTATTGTAAACGTGTGCCCTTTGACCCATGTTATTTGGAACTAAAACTACATCTGTGAGGAGGCCTGTGTTCCCGAGCAGATATGCTGATAAGCCAGGGAAGAGTACTTACTTACGAGTCTGAATGGCTTGCCCCCAACCCTGCCCCTCATGACCATCACACAGAATATCTGATCTGTTTCTTCCTTACAAAACACTCCTGGGCCATGAATTTGTTGTGTTGGACTCCCAAGGCAGGCCCAGCCCTGTAGTTCACCTCTTCCCTACATTTCTGTACAAATATACTCGGTTCATTGTTTACTTAGACTTGGCAACTTTCAGTCAATGTCTCAGGGGAGGCATCGGGTGGCCCAGGAGTGGAACGAATGTTCGGGAAACCGTCAGGCCACGTCCTTTGTCTGATTACACTTGTCCCCAGGATTGGGGTCTCAGCTCATGCTCAGTGGCCTTGGGCTCAGCCAGGCCCCTGTCACCAGCTCAAGAGTATGGATCCAACTTGAGGAGCTGCATTGAAAAGATCGCTAGAAATAGTTTCTTTACACACGCACTAACTCCTGAAATTCTTTTCTTAGAGGATGTGGCATTCTTCTTAGGAGCTGGCATTTATGAAAGAGTGTATGACTACACCTTTTTTGTTTTATTTTGTTTTCACAGATGGGAGTTGACTGAATTCCAGAATCGACACCTTTTTCACAGGTGCTCTGGATAGCAGAAGCGAATTTAGTCTACACGTTTCCTGCTCTTCTCACAGCAATCCACGCCTTCAACGTGTGTGGATTGAACCATATTTTAAAATGCACCTATTCAGTTTGATAGTTAAGAGAATTCTGCAGTGAATTGTTTTTAAAGTAAGGACTCAATCTTAAGTAGTTAGCCCATAAGTTTTCTTGTAACAACTTTATTGAGATATAATTCACATACATCACAATTCACTCATTTAAAATGGACAATTCAATGGGTTTTAGAATATTCACAGAGTTGTGCTACCACCACTACAATTAATTTTAGAACATTTTCATGACTTCAGAAAGAAATCTGCACAATTTTGCTATCACTCCCCTCCTCATCTGCCACCCCCTAACTCCCACTCACCTCCCAGTCCCAGGTAACCACCGATCTACTTTCTGTTTCTATGGATTTGCCTCTTTTGGACATTTCATATAAATAGAATCATACAATATGTGGACTTTTGCGACTGGCTTCTTTCATTTACTTAATGTTTTCAAGGTTCACCCATGTTGTAAGCATGTATCAGTACTTCGTTCCTTTTTATAACAAATAGCATTTCATTGTTTGAATATAGCACATTTTTTAACCATCAGTTGATGAACATTTGAGTTCTTTGTGTCTCTGGCTATTGTGAATTACGCTGCTATGAACATTCATGGTCAAGTTTGTGTGTGGACATATGTTTTCAGTTCCTTGGGTATATACCTAGGAGTGGAATTGCTGGGTCAATGGTAATTCTAAGTTTAATATTTTTAGAAACTGTCACTCTATTTTTTACAGTGGCTGCATCAGTTTACACTCTCACCAACAGTGAACAAGGGTTTTGCTTTTTCCACATCCTCACCAACACTTGTTATTATCTGGCTTTTTAATAATAGCCATCCTATGGGGTGTGAATTGGTTGTGGTTTTGATTTTCATTTCCCTGATGGCTAGTGACGGTAAGCATTTTCTTCCTGTGCTTCTATATTTGTATATCTTCTTTGGACAAATGTCTATTAAGATCCTTTGCCCATTTTTTAATTGGGTTATTGGTCTTTTTACTAAGTTATTAGAGTTCTTTACACATTCCAGATTCAAATCCCTTTTCAGATACATGGTTTGCAAATATTTTCTCCCATTACGTGGGTTATCTTTTCACTTTCTGGATAGTGTCCTTTGAAGTACAAAAGTTTTTAATTTTGGTGAAGGCTAATTTATTTTTTCTTTTGCTGTTCATGCTTTTGGTGCCATAGCTAAGAAACCATTGCCAAATCCAAGGGCATGAAGATTTATTCCTGTGTTTTCTTCTAAGAGTTTTCTGGTTTTAGCTCTTCCGTTTTGGTCTTTGATCCATTTTGAGTTAATTAGAGGCCCAAGTTCATTCTTTTGCATGTGGATATCCAGTTTTTCCAGCACCATTTGTTGAAAAGACTATTCTTTCCCCATTGAATTGTTTTGCCACTCTTGTGGAAATTCAATTGACTGTAAATGTGAGGGTTTATTTCTGGATTCTCAGTTCTATTTCATTGATCTATATGACTATCCTTATGCCAGTACCACAGTGTCTCTCTCTGTCTCTGTCTCTCCTTCTTTTGTTACCAAATTCCTTTACTATTTCCACAGGACACTTGGTGTTAGCCGGCCACAAAATCTCCCTAGATGAGTCCTTCAAGGAGCTTAGAGAGCTTCTTCCTTCCTCTCGGTCAGTAATGTCACCGGCAACGCCTCTTTCAGGTGAGCTGTTGCAATACCTCCAACTTGGAGTTCCCAGTTGCTGAGATCACAACCGGCTCAAACCTTAATCGTGCTGAGAGGAAAGCAGAGGAGCCCATGGACCTAAGGAGGCCCGCGCGGATGGCAGTGGGGGTCGCGGGGGCAGCCTGCATTTCGTGAGCTTTTTCAAATGTCCAAACACCCCAAATGCCTAGTTTTTCTGGTACTCTTTAATCCATAGAGGAGGGTCCAGACACTGTGCTTCCGGCATGACCTTAGGACGGAGGCGTGAGGAGGCAGGAAGGCGCAGCCCCCACTGGAAGACTGCCCAGGAATCGCCGTGGTCCCAACCCCGCACCCCGGATGCCACCCTGCACCCCACTCCAGGCGACCACCCGGGCTCTCCCGCTGCCCTCCGGACACCCTGAGCCCCAGCAGTTGCGAAGTTCATGACCCTGGGGTGAGCTCTTCTGGCTCCCAAAGTCTGAAAAGCCGGCCAACTGGCTACGGGATGGAAAACAGGTTTTTCTGCCAAAGAGAGTTATTTCCAGTAGATTGCTATGTGGCTTCCTCGTGCTTCTGCTCCCCTCTCTGATCAGCTGGCGTTCTGCTGCAGAGGCACTGGCTAAGTATTATTTGAATGGATGTGACATTAACATTTCCCCATGTCAATAACAATGCTTCAAAAGTAGGATTTTTCATAGGTGCAAAATATTACCTTGTCTGATTATATCGTAATTGACTTAACCCTTTCCTCCACAAAGAGACTGGGATCTCTTTGGGGGACACCAGCACTAAGTTCCCAATGTATCTCTTTGGATAAAGCTGTGCGTCACCAGCATTGGTGACCAGCACTCCAGTCACACCAAATGTCTCCAACAAGGGCAGTCTACAGACCATTCCCGTCACTTACGGGTCAGCGGCCAGGGCGCGGCCGGGACTGTCCAGGGCGTGGCCTGGCCCTCAGTGCTGGTTCTTCTGTAAAAGCCACGAAGCCTCATCGTCTTTGGGCCACAGAGAAGGGAGTTTCCCAAGGGGGTGTGTGAGGATTCAACATTTTAAGTAGAACAATTTGCTTTTAATGTCAATCCTGAAAGAAATCCAAGAGGAAATTCCTGTCAGACACCTGCTGTTTGTGTTCATGGGAACCTGAGAAATCACCAGGTGAGCCCACATTGGATCCACCCAGGTGCCAGGGTCTGAAGGAGTCAACACTGGATGCTCAGAAGGAGCAGAAGGGCAGACGCAGGCCCAGAAAGCTGTCTCTACAGCCAGTGAATTCCCTGAAGCCTCATGGCACTGCCTGTAGGCCTGGTGGCTTCTGTGACAAAACCTCCATGGTTAATGCCCATCATTTTTGCCTGTCTCTCACCTCTTTGGATGGCCTCTGTGGAAAGCTGCCATAGTGGTCCTCCCAGCCTCAGACCCACAGGCATCACTGCCAGGGCAGGTGGCCCTCTGTTGGTTTATTTTCTTTAGTTATGGATTCCTTTGTGTCCCCACACCCATCTCCCTCACCAGCGTGAAACGTATACTTGAATGCATGAGTGTCCTTATAAACACGCAGTGTCATTGTGTGTTCACATGTTCCTCAATTAACATGAATGGTATTGGGCTTTTGACCCTATTCTATTTCTTACTCACAGCCCCACCCCCCACCCCCCGCCCTCCCTAGCCTATGTTGTTGCCCTAGGGCCTCCAGGCAACACCACATCCTCCTCACTGGGCCTGCCCAGAGCCCTCCACACAGGCCCCGTGGTGCCTGCAGTCGTCTCCCTTGTCACAGGTGAGCTCAAGGCTCACTCTTCCCAGTCCCTGGGAGATAGACGGCAGGCTCAGGCCACTGTCCCCTTTTCAAGCCTCCCAAACACAACAAATTCATTCTGCCATGACAGGACATCAGCCTTAAAACCACAAAGGTTTTGGGGCCAGACCAGTGGCACAAGCGGTTAAGTGTGCGTGCTCTGCTGCAGTGGCCCGGGGTTCGCTGGTTGGGATCCCGGGCGTGCACCGACGCACCGCTTGTTAAGCCATGCTGTGGCGGCGTCCCATATAAAGTAGAGGAAGACAGGCACGGATGTTAGCCCAGGGCCAGTCTTCCTCAGCAAAAAAGAGGAGGATTGGCATTGGATGTTAGCTCAGGGCTGGTCTTCCTCACCAAAAAAAAAAAAAAAAAAAAAAAAACCACAAAGGTTTTCTGGATGTAAGGGTGGGGGCAGGTCAAGATCTTAAGAGTAAAGTCTAGTTCTCTTCCTAGAAGGAGAAAAATACCTTTCATTTTTTCCTCACCAGCCATAAGCCCACTCTGCCCCCACCCCACAAGGATGGACAGAATTACTTAAACGAAACATCCACACAGCTAAACAACCACAATTTCTCAATCTCTCACCCAGCATCCTGCTACACTGATGTTTACTGTGCACTCATTGTGTTCTAGATGCTCTGCTGGGCACTTGATAGAGGCAATCTCATTTTATCTTTACAGTGATGCTGCGAGGTAGAAATAATAGTCTTCATTCTCCAAATGAGGAATGTGAGACTTGAAAAAAAAGTCAGGGAACTCACTCAGGGTCAAGTAGTGGAACCAGAACTGGCACCTATCTGATGCATGTGGTTGAGATTTGTATAAATACTCTGGGCTGAACGGACTTTCTTAACCCAATGCCTTTTAAAAAACTGCATGCCATCTGCAAAGCCTTCCTTTGGTTAAAGCTGAGGACAACTCACTAAGCAAGCTTGGCCTTGCTGGATTATTCTAGCACATTCTGCCTGCCCATCCCAGGGGACGTGTTCAAAACCTGGCTCTGCCAAAGCTCCGGAAATTCATCCTGTTGTGTCTTGTGCTGCACTGGCCTCACTGTCTTCCTGGGGATGAGCAGGGCCATGTTCTTTCAGAAAAGGTTGACAAGAAGTTCAGCCACAAGGAAATCCATCTCCTTCTCCCTCCCTTACTTTCAGGAGGTTCTTTCTCTTTGGTGATAGAAAGGGCTAGCAAAGAGAAGGCCCTGGAATTGGACTTCCAACAGTGGGTACCAGAAACTGCTCCTCCCCCTACACACACCCAAGAGAGACCCCCAGATGCTGTGCAGTCTCCCACCGGCCAGGTGGGAGATATTGACTCTGTGGGTTCTCACTTCTTTTGAGGCCAAGCTAGTCTGTTGCTCTGCCAGCCCATCCACGGCCCCTCAGCTGTGTTAACTTGCAGAAGGAGGAACCATCACTCATCTGCCACATGTTTCCATCCATGGAAAATTAATTCCAAAGGAGGGACTTGTGGATCCATTTGTACAAGTGCGACATTGGCACGTTTCTTCACCGTAGGATTGCCAGTGACTGTGGGCCAGCTGCCTTTTACTGCCCGTTTTAGCACAAGAGCTCCTTAAGCCGTAGGTGGGGAAGAGATTGTTCCAGTCTGACAGATGGAGAAACCGAGGCAAAGAGAGGTTGAAAGATTTGTTTCTCATCAGAGAGCTGGAGAGCAGAACCGGGTCTCATGCCTTTTTCCACCAGACCAAGTTTTTCCACCTGCTGCTGTAAGGCTCTGCACCCAGTTCACAGCCCTCAAAATGCCTTTTACTTCTTAAAATCCAAAAACGTTCATATAGCCCCAGGAAGCAGTGCCGCTGCAGCTGCTGAGGCCGGGAAGGGTTACTCAGTGGAACGAGCCTGA
Organism: Diceros bicornis minor; assembly: GCF_020826845.1. NCBI lineage: Eukaryota > Metazoa > Chordata > Mammalia > Perissodactyla > Rhinocerotidae > Diceros > Diceros bicornis. The sequence continues at coordinate 59,341,160 of NC_080742.1, read as the reverse complement.
CGTTGGGGCAGCGCTGCCCCCTGGTGCCCACTGGGAGTTGTGTTCCTAGCTCTCCCAAGGGGGTTCCTGGCACCCACTTGCCCTCCCCACCCTCGTCTTCTTCAGAGAAGTGGGCAGGGCGCCCGGTGGGGGCAGACAGGCCTCCACCTACCCGCCATTCCCGTAACCAGACCACCTTCCAGTAGTATCAGCTGGCTTTTCAAGTGGCCCAGATAACCCTATGAGCGTCCACTGTGTGCTGTCACAACTCCAGAAGGAACACATGAGTGTCTGTCACACACTTTTTCCAGAGAGGCGCCCCCCATCCACTAGGACATGGTGAGGTCACTGGGGACTCTCCTAATCCCAGTGCCTCACTTCCACCTGGCCAGGCTAATATTCCACAAAGGTCGGCGTCTCTCCCTCCCCAGCCACCAGGGAGCTGATGCCCTATTGTCCTTGATCACCAACAGGGTGATCGATGAGTACCGACAGGGTGATCATCTTCCCCTGTATGCCAACCCCAACCCCCGCTTCTCCCTGACCCAGTCCCAGCCCTCCTAAGCATTTCCACAGAGAGCAAACTCCCCTGGCGCAGACTGAAGGTTCCCTCCACCTCCTGCTGTCTCGGCTCTTCTCGGGCCTGGCCTCCCTGTGGTGCTCAGGCCCCCATGAGAGGAAGAGAGAAGCTGGATGCACAGAGCCTTCAAACTCTTAAAGCCTAGTGCCACACACCCCCATCCATCCAATTCAAAATAAAAACAATTTAAAACTGTAAACAGGTGCAACAAAATCCAGGATCCCAACAAAATCCTGGTTTCCCACAATTAGTAATTTGATGTCTTTTTTTAAAATATCAAACTTGAAACTTTTCCCCTCCCAAATTTTTGGCGACATAAGCAGAAGTTTGATGTACCTGTTGGGCAGTGCTCACAGGGTTGGGGAGAGGGGGAGCTGAGGCAGAGTGTGGGGCTCCTCTGAGGTAAAAACAGGAGTGAGGGAGACAGTGATGGGAAAGGGAGAGGGTGCCTGAGCTCTCAGCTGGGCAGGCCACGGGGAGGGGCTGCAGTGGAGAGGGAGGTCTCTGGAGATGAGGCGGCCATGGGGCCTGAGCTAGACCTAAGGAAGAGAGAGGGGACTCCAGGAAGCCTCCAGAGCCTCTCTCCTGTTGTGCTGACCTGGGCTTTGAACTGGCTGCACTAGGTTCTTGAACAGTTACTGTCACTCTCTGACTTGGGGAAGCTTGGGGAAGCCCAGACCAGGTGCAGGCCCGGGTCACATCCCCACGGGAAAGCAAAGGGAAAATGAAGCAGTGATGACTCACCAGATGGTGCTCCCAGGAGATGCCAGGGTCGAGGAGGCAGTTTGTGGTTGCTGGCTGCTAGAGGGAGGCTGCCCACAGTGATCTTGTGTGGGTTTGCAATTAGCTCAAATCCTACCCCTTCCATTTACATGACTCCAAACTCCAGTTAAGTGACTCAACTGCCCGTGGCCTCAGGGAGGTCGAATGGTAGGCAGAGAGGTAAACTCAACGTTTCCTTTTCTTTTTTTACTATTTAAAAACTTATGGTAAAATATATATAACATTAAAGTAGCCATTTTAACCATTTTTAAGTGTACAATTCAGTGACATTAATTATAGTCACAATGTTGTTCGGCCATCACTGCTGTCCATTTTCAAAAATTTTCAACACCCCAAACAGAAACTCTGTACCCATTAAGCAATAACACCCTATTTCCTGTCCCCCCAGACCTGGTAACATCTGGTCTACTTTCTGTTCCTATAAATGTTCCTATTCTAGATATTTCATACAAGTGGAATGATATAACATTTGTCCTTTTGTGTCTGGTGTCTGGCTCTTTTCACTTAGCTTAATGTCCTCAAGGTTCATCCATGTTGTAGCACTGGTCAGAATTTTCTTCTTTTAAGACTGAGTGCTATTTCACTGCATGTATAAACCACATTTTGTTTATCCATTCATCTGTGCATGGACATTTGGATTGCTTCCACCTTTGGCTATCGTGAATAACGCTGCTGTGAACTCGGATGTGCGAATCTCTGCTGGAACCCTGTTTTCACTTCTTTTGGGCATACGCCCAGAAGGGAATTGCTGGGTCATATGGTAATTCTGTTTAACTTTTTGAGGAACTGCCAAACTGTTAATGTTTTCTTTATGTTTGGTTATAATGTTCCGTTTTAAAAGAGTCTAAGTTACTTTTGTAACATTCTTAAAACTCTTCCCTAAGTAAATAAAAATAACAGAAGGTCCTAAAGTATCTCTGAAACAAAATAAAATCCGACTTGTTGAGTGGCATGGAATCCAGCGGCAGCTGGTGCTTGGGGAAACCCCAGGAAAGCCACCTCTGAGGGGTCGCAGGGGTCGCAGCCTGCGCCGGGATTCTGCCACCTTCTGTCCCAAAGGCCGCTGACGCTCGAATGGAGGCTCGTGGGAGTACTAGGCAGGGGCTGTCCCCCAGATCCTAGCGCCCGCTTGACCCCAAGAGATGGGAGGCCCGACAAGAAAGCGGCTGGACAGACGCGAGGCGGCGGCCGCGCGGGCTCCCGGCGTGAGGAGCGGGCCCTGCGCGACTGTCCACGGCCGCCAGAGGGCGCGGAGGAGCCCGCCTTCACCAGTACGGCGGGGCCAGGCTGCGCCACCACGTTCAGCTCCTTTAATCCTCAGACCACGACCCCCCGCAACCTTGCCGCTGGGGAGGTGGCGGTGGGATTGCGGTCTCACTCTGCCGCAGGCAGAAGTCTCAGCGCGGGGCGGGGGACACCTAGGGCCAGGCTGGGTCCATCGCCGCCTAGGAGGTGGGGGACGGGAGCCTGAGGGTCTTGGCCATCTCTCGGCCCTCAGACGGGAACAAATGTTGACCACACCCAATTTTCTGGGACTGTGGCCTGGCGCTAACAGTGTCCCCTCAGCGTGCTTCATGCCCGTTTCTCTCAGAGGCTGTGGGCTCCAGCAGGGCAGGAGCATCAGGCACCCGTGTGTCCCGCGCACAGTGAGCACATTCACCCATCACACTCCCCCCCCAGCCCCCTCCAGCTGTCCTCTGTGTAGGTCTCAGTGCTCAGAGAAGGTCGGATGGAATGACTGACTGAATGAATGAATGGGAGAAAATAATCTGCCCCACATGGCGGAGAGAAGGGAACTGGGGACCTGGACCCTAGACTCTTGTGTCAACTTTGCCACTAATTCTATCCAATCAACCCACAAGGTTTATTGGCGCAGGGGGTCCAGGCCCAGAGATGCTGAGATGATCCCCTTTAAACGTATTTGAAGGAAAATGCAAACACAACTGCCAGAATTTGGGGCTATGGGCCATAATGCGAAATGCAATGTATATGAATATGAATATGTAAATATATGAAGAAAAGGTACCGGAGGATCTATAAACGTCTTTAAGTTTTATTAAAAGCTCATTAAATTTCATCAAATTTTGATTATTGTACTGTTATTATATGAGAATTGCCTTGTTTCTAGGAAATACGTATTTAATATACATACATATTTAGTATAAGGCACATGGGGCTTCAAATGACTCAAAAATGGTTCAAAAAAAGTACTTTTTGCCAAAATTGAAAATTAGAAAAAAGTTCATTAAAAATCCATAAATGGGGAGGGGGTATTTGACAATCTGTTGGGGATACCAGCAGGACGCCAGCCATGGGGAGCGGGTACTGGGATGTGGGCTTTGTGTGCATCCATGACCCATGGAATAGGGATCAGTGTAAACCTACATCCAGGGTAGGCAGCAAAGAAGGAGGGAGAGAGGTGCAGTCTCATGAGGGCCAACGTTCAGGAGCCGCCTGGGTGTGGGGGAGAAGTTGTAGGCCGGTGGAACTCCACAACAGCCAACAGGCAAAGCCCCAGGATGGCCCACCCGTTATGCCCAGAGCTGGAGTGAGGGGTGCGGGTGAGTTGAGCTGATTCAAAGGCCCAGGTTGGCTGCAGAATTGGCATCTCATTTACCCATAAACCCTACGAGGAGACATGTTTGCAGGGGAGCAGTGGTGCTGTGGGGCTCACAGTGGTTTTCTCAATGACCACGGCTGTGCCATCCATCATACTGGGCCTGTTGCAGTTCTTCCCTTGAGATTTTTCAATCTCTAAGGCAAGGAGGGAGATCTGCTCTCTTCTCTGGGGAAGAGACTGTAAAGATGGAAGCCTGGAGTTAACTAAGGCTGTGGGTTGGGCCTGTGGAAACATCTGAGCTGAGTTGCGAGGAGGTGGGGATTAAAACATTCGGCACGATGCCTCCCAGAAACCTTGACAGTGGCTTATGAACCTAAAAACCATAGACTTGCAGGCTTTGTTCACATCGATACACAAGCCTATAGAAACTCTTGTGTATTTGGGAAGAAGATGAGTACAGAAATGTTCACTGCAGAATTATTTGTGAAAATGGAAAACTGTCTACTAACCAGAAAATGGATAAAATGTTGTGGTAACAGCCTCCTGGTACTCTTAGCTCTTGTACAGCAGCCTCCCACACTGAACACAGCTGAGCTGCATAAGCAACAGATAGCTTATTGCAGAAATGACATTACGTGACTTTCAAGGCTAGGTCATAAAAGACATTGTGGCTTGCACCTTGCTCTCTTAATCACTTGTTCTGAGAGAAAGCCAGCCACCATGCCACGAGGACACTCAATCAGCCCTATGGAGAGTCCATGCAGCAAGGGACCGAGGTCTCCTGACATCAACTTGCCAGTGATCTGAGTGAGCCATCTTGGAAGCAAGCCTTTCAGCCCCAGTCAGGTCCCTCAGGTGACTGTCGCTCAGGCATCTATCTTTAATGCTGCCCCCCAGCCAGAACCACTCCGCTAATTCCTGACCTGCAGAAACTAAGATAATAAATGTTATTATTGCAGTTTAAATGTTATTGTTACTAAGGTTAGGGGGCATTTGTTGCTTTGCATGCAGCAATAGGTAACTAATACAAATGTTATATAATCAGTGAAATTATAGTCTGCTTGTTTTTAAAAAGGCGTTAAAATGGCCACGTCATAGAATTCTACTGAGCTTTAACTGAGAATCTATGTGAACTCTCTGAATTTGGCACACAGCAGGTACTCAGCAGATGCTTGTTGCTCACTTTTCTCTGATTTGTTCCCTTCCCTCAGATTTCCAAGTGAATTTTCTCTCCCTTGATATACAGGTTTTCTTCCCGGTTTACAATAGCGTCACAATGTTCACATTTGGTAGGATGAGGCCATCAGTTCTCACAGTACAAGTTGGAGAGAAGGCCCATCTCCTCTTCAGGACATGAGCTATAACCGGGCCAATCCCACCTGAACGGAGAGATCACACAAGGTGAGCTTGCCTCAGTGGCCTCTCACTCCACCTTCTAAACACCTAAGGAATGGGGTCTAATTAGGCACTAACGAAGTGGACGTTTGGGAGACAAAATGCCAACTTGAGTTCCTGGCACCTCTACCCAGCGACCCGAAGGTCTAAGGATTTTATTTTGGCGTCTGAGTGAAAGAACGGTTTTCCTGAAATGTTAATTACAACAATTTTTTTGAAAAGTAAACCACAACTAAGCCATAGATTTGTATAATCACGTGAGACTTATCCCTAGGGAAAAAATTGACAACACTCCCATTCCCAAGCAGACAAAATACATATTCCTTGACTTTTGAAAAGCAGGAGGATCACCAGCGTGCGTGCCAGGGCACCCATCCCTTCACCCACCATTTGCCAAGTTGCTTCAATTACTGGCTTATCCAAGACAAAGGGAACTTTTCTGTGCCTACAGATGAGTGGAGCATATATTTAAATATGAAAGAGACCAGTGAAATTCAAAGACAACGGAATTAAATGAGAAAAAAGAAGCTTTGAGCCCCTGCTAGACCAAGTTAGTTCAGTATTCTACACTTGGGTGCGAGTCAGCCCCTCACCAATGGGGATTCTGGTCTGCTGTTTCCTTGTAAATACCCAGGGTGAAACGCTGCTCCATGCAACACGCCTGGAAGCTAGGAGGCTAAGCAGGGCCCACTGTGAAGAGGGAGAGGAAAAACAGACATTTGTTGGCAGCGTCTGACCGCCTCCCCCACTAGCCCCCCATCTTGTGCCATGTCTTCACGGATCTCTGTTCTCAGAGGTGTCAACTACTCCCTCTCCCCATCCCAAAGGATTTCAGAAAGGAGTGGCATTATATTTCGGCAGGTCCACAAACACTGCATCTAAAACAGTAGTTCTGTGTGGCCAGAGGGGTTACAGACTACCCTCTGAGAGCCCGGCACAGAACAAGGTCTTCTTTCACTCGACCCTCCTTTGCTAACACAAGTCTGTTTGGCTGGGCCCAGCACCCCATGGGGCAAGTGTTCAGGCCAAGAATAGTCTTCATTCTTCCTGTGAAGCTTTGAAAAGCTACTAAAGAACACAGGAAATTGTCAGCCCATATTTTCTGCTGAAAACGGCTGAGGCTAAACTTTGAACATTCTGTGGATTAATCCCAAATCATGGGAAGCAAGTTTGCTTGAAAAACAGCAATGTCTTCATCAAAGAGGAAATACTCTGATAAACCTCAGCATTACTTGCAAAGAATGACATTTTACAACTCCTGTACTAGGACCAGAAAAAACCCACTCTTCACCAAAATTACCTTATTTCCATGCAGTGCCCTATTGTTGAAACATACTTCATTTATAACTCCAAAAGGCTGCGTCTGTGTACAAAGCAGCAGGTCTAGAGACCTATTATGGCACCATGCAAACTTACTGAAAATGAATCATCACCTAAAACTGGAAAAAAACAATATTCTTCGTCTGTCATGGCCTGGGCATCACCACTCCCATCAACATTCAAGGACAATCTCTTGAGGTCTGGATACTTTCACATGTGCAGTCAGAAGGCAACCTTCACTTCGAACCAGCAAGGGAGATACGGGCCCTGTTTTATAGCTGAAGAAACAAATGTTCAGTAAGGAAAAGTAACACACCCAGATCACAGAGCTGGGATTTGAACGTAGGTGAGCAGCGTGTTCAGTGTTTGCTAGCACACACCAGGTGGTCATACAGCACAAGAGTGAAGCACACAGGCCCTGGTGTCACCAAGACTGGTTTAAACCCCAGCTCTGCCAGTTACCACCTGTCTATTGGATAAGTCACTAACATCTCCAAACCTGTTTCCACATCTGTAAAGGATGACACTGGTATTTATAAAGGATTACATGAAGATAACGCACATAAACTATGTAGCTTACTGTCCGGAACACAGTAAGTGTTCAATACATAGTCAGTTGTTATTATCACAAAACGGGCAGGGAAAATATCCTGAATGAAGTACATGAACTTGTGTTTCCATTTGCAAGCTTTTTATTACAAAGGATTTCAATTTAATGGTGCCGCAGACAATAATTTTTCCTCTCACATCAAGTAGGATACTACAGTAGTCTTTTAAGACTTTCTTGGGGATTCATCAACAATTGAATATTAACGATCTACATACTACTTAGATCAATGGCTTCCAAAGTGAAGTGTGCTAGATAATTCACTGGGGCTTGAGAGCTAAACTTTTTTTTCATTCTTTAAAATTTTGTTTCATAATGTTCACATTAACATAGCAGCACATTTATACAATTTATTATACAGTTATAATTACGGATACATGCTCAAAAATATTTTAATAAGAAAATAGGATCGGGTTTGGGGACAGTGATCTAGATGACTTGCTAAGTCAACACTTTGCTCTTGCTGCATTATCAGGCCACCTTATCCTCTTGCCTCTTTCTCACCTCCACATGCCTAGGTCAGTTTTTCCAAGAAGTTAAAGACAAGAAAGGTGCGGGAAGTCAGAATGTGCAAGTGGTAGTGTAACACCAAGCTAATGAGTCTAAGCGGCAGGAGTCTGTATCTCCTCAGCTTTCAAGATTACAACCTGAGCTACAGAGAGATAAGCCATATGTCCGATCAACTTCCCATTACTTGTGAACTTGATTTTTAAAAGTTAGATTTTATTCCACTAGGTGGCAGTAAAACTCTACCCTGAGGTACCCAAACTTGTTCATTGGGATTAGGGTTTACTTGGCCAATCCTGCTTAATTAGAAAGACAGTGGTTAACGGGTTACTTCACTTAGATAATGCCTCTGACAATGGCGACTAGGTACTGCTTGTTTTGCTGTTTACAAGCTGGGCTTTCCTTATGCCTTCCTGAACATTACATCTATGTATTGTGAATGATCAGATATCAGTTCTCAGAAATCCACAGCCCATAAAAATAGCCATCCATATGCTCGAAAAGCCTGGAGTCAACAGTAAAAAGACCCTATCTTAGAAGTCCTATATCAGATTCAAGTAAAACCTTCGGCACGACATGGATAAAGACCTGTGACTTCACTAAGGTGGTAGAATAAAGGTGATTTACAAACTTACCACAGAATTTTTAAATGGTAACTATGAGAACCTGTTTCTAGAAGTAGTACTTCACCAGCTGGGCAGGTGGTCTATATAAACTCTTTCATTTTGCATTTTCCAAATTCAGTAGGTTGTTCTTAACCCCCTAAAACCAAACCTTTCCGGTTAGAGGTGTTAACCCAATCTCTCTTAACACACAACCAAAAGAAACAAACAAAACCCCTGCATAGTCACTTATAGTTAAACCTGAACATCTGATTCTGGTCTTGGACTAACAGCCAATTTATTTTAAAAAGTGTGTTCTCCAATAGCAGAAGGCATTTTAGTAATCCATTAACAAAACTTTTCCAAGATGATTCTAAACTAGTGATGGCCATCAAATAAAGATAAATGTTTACTGCAGTATTCCTAAATCATGTTTTTAATGTCCCATGAGATTTGCTTTAAAAATAGTACCCTGGGGTGAACTTATTAAAGTCAAGATTCTATAATGTGAATAATTGTCCTATTGTATGTTTTACAATTTTAGATCTATATATCTTTGAAAAGCAATCAGGATATCTTTCAAGCATACTGATTTATTTAAATCCTTCAGCCTCTGAAGTAAATAAAAATACTGGCTAATCAGAATTATCAGTTACTTCCTTTGCTTGGATCATTGATTTTAAAAAGTAATAGGCATGGTTAAACTTTTTAAGGTAATGGATTGGGTTGCATTAATTATACTTAAAATATCAGGAGGATCATATTAAAATCTACATCTTTTGACCTCAGTGAAAAGAAATTATATCACCCTCTTTCCAGTTAAAAAATCTCAGTTCTCAGGGACTTGAGAGTTGATCTAAGTGAATGAGTTGGGATTTGTTCTCAGAGAAATAACATATTAATGCGAGATAGTAATGAGTAGAGAGATACTGTATCTCATAAATAAAATCAGCATATACACATTCTAAATGAAACAAACATACAAGAGAAAAGATAAGAGTTATAATCCTGGAGGAAGCAAATTCAAGGTAAAAAGTTTCTTCCAAAGATATTTTAGTCTTGTATATATCAACTGTAAAATATTTAAGACCCCACACTCTATTACATCACAACATTGTTTATTATGTGAATTTTTTACAATACAAACAAAAAAAAAATACAGAAATGCAATATATGAATACAGCTAAATGCAGAATGGTGACTTTTCTTTCTTTCAAGAGGCCATGATTCCCATTTCTAGTAAAATAAAGAGACTGCACACAGGTAGAAATAGGTTGGTCGTTAGCTTCACAATTTTGCCTAGAAATGATCTATAAATGCATTTTTCCCCCTGCTACTTACCATAAAGTGTAAAAAAGGAATTAAAGGAAAGTTTCCTTGTTGGTTCCTACCATATGAAAGATGCTATATTCTATTTTAGCAGGGCCAATATATGGAAAATACCTAAATTAAATGTTATTACAAAAATGAAGCAGTAATGAGATTCTGGCTAAAGAGGGGACTAAATGAGAATAATATATATTTAAAGAATCCAAAACAAATAAACAAACAAAAAAAAGGTTGTTATAAAAAAGCTCTAGGTGCATTGTAAGCATATAGGTTTTTTTTTCCATGTGTCTTTTTAAACAATGGAAGTGTCAAAAAATAGGGTCAACTGTGTTAGACTAAATTACATTATTGTATACGCTGCATTGAATGGAACCTTTGTATTATAATTATCATAGAGAAGCATAGTTTGCATCATCTTATGGCAATTTATCCTCAATGAAAACCTTCCAGAGTCCTTTTATTTTGGAATATCCTGTAAACAATCAAACCAGCAGAACATGATTGTACAATAGTAAAACGTTTTCTTGCATTAAATTGAAGACATCTGTTTAATAAAAAAAAGAAAAGAAAATGTAGGAAAGGTACTTAGAGCTGTTAGTTTCTAAGTACACAACACCCTAGACAATTCAAGGCATCTTAATCTTCATCAAGAACAACAAAAAAAAATTTTTTTGTCATGCTGTTAAATCCATCATTAAGGATAAAACTGGTGCAAATTGGTCAAACGGATCCAACAAACACTGATGTCCAAGCTGGCATATTGGCAACTAATGTGTAACTGGTGGTCAACAGAGGGTTTAAAAGATCTTCCCTTTCTTCTTGTTCTTTTCCAAGGTTCTAAATGATTAAAGGAAAGTAATCAAAATGAGTGACCACATTATAAACATCATAGACAACATATGGTGGCAACAGCTAACCCAACTACAACTGTGTTGGATTTTCCAACACTACTTTTCCATTTAAAAAATCACAAGATTTAGAAGTGAACAATGAGGATAATGCTAGCCTATAATAGTATTTTCTTAGATAATCCAATATTTGACAAAATTCCAAGATAAACAGTAAAAAATATGACAAAAAATCATTTTTAATATACAAGAACAATTCTTCCCAAATGAAATAGTGCAAATTGAAAAAGATTAACTGACGTCAAATACAGAATCCTTTTTTCCTACTGCCATTTGCATTCTGAAATGCATTTGCTTTTAAAAATATATTTTCCTCTTCCTTGGGGAAAAAGTTAATAGAAGAATAGTGTTACAGAACAAATGTCTAATCTTGAAAATGTTTATTCATACTGAGGGTTAACTGTGGAATCCTTATAGGGATGCAACTTTTCAGTTTTAAATGGGACTTATGAGGAAAAAAGGAAAACCAAGGTATAACTATTATGAATTTTGTGTAAATTAAAAGCAAGTAACTGATTAACCGTATTAGGAATTAAATACCCAAACTATTATCTTAAGGATTTTATCCTAAAGAAATAATTCAACACAATTAAAATATACCCCTAAATGTATAAAAGATCTTTGTAGCAATGTTCTCTATGCTTGCCAAAAATTGAACATAACCATTACGTCCATTAACAATTGAGGGGAGGAGGTAAGAAACTGATTATGGTGAGTCAACTGGGGAGAATGTTATGAAGCTAGTAAATTATAATTATGAAGATTGTTAAGTCACGGAAAATGTAGTGAAAAAAATACTGTTAGAGTAGACAGATTACATTGATCTATGAAAATAATTGTGCTTGGGATACATGATAATGGGTGATGTCTTTTAAAATGTTAATGTTTTTAAAATAAATAGGAAAATAATTCTTTAAAACATTAATACACATATTTCTTGAGAATCTGATATTAGTTACCTTGAAGAGTTCTGTTGTTCTAAAATACGTTGTTGGGCTTCCCAGTTTGCTTTTTCGTCTTCAAACTGACGACGTTTCTCCTCTAATTCTTTGTGCTGTGCTTCCAAATTCTTTTTCATTTGCTCATGGCGCCGTTGGAGCTAAATCACAGCACAATATATAAAATAAAACTATTTAAGAAATCAGGAGCAGAAGTACATTTCATATAGGCATCCTAATATTAAAAATATGAGCACTGAGTCCTTGTGTTAAATAAATTCAGAGTACTACCTGGAAAGCACTGTCTAGGATTCCTCTTCCTATAGGACTTGCCACCCAAAAGGCCTGTGACCCAAGAGAATAATCTTGGGAAATAGTGAAAAAAAAGTGTAACAAGCTTATAGTTGTGTAGCACTCTCTAATGAACATATCCTATCTCATTTTTCGTTACCCACAAGCATGTATGAAGCTGAGCAGGGAAGACACCACTGCCCCCACTGTACAGATGAGCAAACAGTTGCAGAGTTTAAGTCCCTTGCCCAAGATCATGAGTCAGAAAGTGGCAGAACCAGGATTTGAACCTGTCTCCTAATTCCAAGTTCAGAAAGCTGAGACAAGTGGAAAGAAAGCAGGTAGATAAGAACCTAAGAGATTCAGGGTCACAGTAAGGTTCCCTGATTCTTATAAAGCAGTGGTTCTCAAATGTTAGTCTTCATATAAATCTCCTGGAGTACTTGTTAAAAATATAGAATCCTGGACCACACCTAGACACACAGAATTAGAATCTCTGGGTGTAAAGTCTAGAAATCTGCATTTTCAACAAGCCCCAGTGATTCTAACACAGGTGGTTCTTCCTACATCGAGAATTAACGCTATAAAGAATTCTGTGAGATGGGAAACACTCACGCAAAGTAACTACAGAAACAAAGAGCTTATCTAATGGTTTCAGTTAGGCACTAGTCAATCTACTTCTGAAGAAAACAGTCATACAAATAAAAAAAATCAGATTAAATCTAACTATACTGAATATCTAAGAACTATTCAAAATCTTCAGATGTCCAGGAATTATTTCTATTAAAAGATCATCTTACTTATATCAGTGAGTTAACATCTTGAATTTGGATTACAATATAATTCTGCATACAATTTGTTTTCTTAATTATTCTGTAAACCCACAAAAAATGACTTCACTTTCATTCCTACTGCAAATATTTCATGCAATTCCTACAAAACTATCTAAAATAAATTTAAGCAAACATGAGTCAAATTTGAGGTCAGCCAAATTTGAGGTAATATCTTGCTGATGACAGCAAACAAGTTACTAAGAACACATCAGAAAACAGGACACAGGAAAATGCCTCTAGTTATAGATTTAAAAAAAAAATGCAAGGAAATCATACACACAATTCAGAATAGTTACCTCTGGGAAGGAGAGAGAGGGATACAACAGGGGAGATGCACACAGGGGCCTCGAACGGACTGATGATGTCTTTGATTTTTGGTGAGGAAGAGTAGCCATGAGCTAACATTTTGCCAATCCTCTTCTTTTTGCTGAGGAAGATCGGCCCTGGGCTAACACCGTTCCCATCTTCCTCTACTTTATACGTGGGACGCCTGCCACAGCATGGCTTGATAAGCGGTGTGTATAAGCACGTGGGATCTGAACCTGCGAACCCCAGGCTGCCAAAGTGGAGCGCGCAAACTTAACCACTACGCCACCGGGCCAGCCCCATGATGTCTTATTTTTTAAGCTGGGCAGTAGGTGTTCATCACTCTTTACCTGTACATTTCTGTTACATATAAGTATCTTTTGTGCTAACTGTATGTAGGTAGAAGGTACAGGTCACAATTCCTCACTCTCAAGAAACCCTGGGGGTTAGATGTGTTTCAAAGTTCAGAGTTTTTCAGATTTTAGAAAGGCAATACTATTTAGAAAGGTATGTATATACTATACTTACTTAAAACCTCTGGAACTCGCTTACGGTATACCTATAATCAAACACATTTACTATTTTTTTACAGTAAAATATATAAATAGTCTCATCAAGTGGGATAAAACTTTTAGTTCTATATCTGGTTTTGCAGTTTTCAGAGCTTTTTAGGATTTGAAATTGTGGATACACAATTGTGGACTTATCTAGTGATTAACAGCAAGCTTCAAGAGTTAAGTGGGTTCAAATAATGGCTTACAACTATGCAGCACTGACCAAGTTAATTTATCTGTCCTCTTATGTAAAAAAAGGAGATGGACAATAATATCTACCTCATAGGGCTATCGTGTGGATTAAATGACATAATACATGAAAGATGCTTAGTACTGGGCCTGATGCATTGTGCTGCTAGATATTAGCAGCTGTGCCCCAAATATTTCTAGCACAAATGAACTTGAGAAAAAACTGCATTAAACAAGGTTAAGTAGGTTTCTTCACCTATATATTTTTATACTCACATGGCTTACGTATTAGGGGACAGACACTTGGCCCAAATCTCTTTACAGGTTAATTCAATGCTAAGAAAGACTGCATCCTTCAAAGCGCAGTTAAGTTTCTTAAAACTCAGTCATCATAAAAACTCTTGATGGGTTCTCTGGCTACAGTTTCATAATTATTTGCTTATAACATTTACTCTTAGGAGCTGGTCCTAAAATATGTCTATACCAAATGTAAATTCAACTACTTTCAGATTTTCAATGGAATCTAAGCGTGGAGGATAATGCAGACTCCTGATTATTCCTGTTTTTATTCCCCTTCTAATATGGATTTTCCAGATTATTTATTAATTAGTGAAGGGGTAGAGACTCAAATGCATAGATTTAGTAACAGACTGATAAATAAAAAGACAAAACTTAATCTCCAAAATGTCATCTTAATAATGGGTGCCAGGCATGCTAGTCCCGTAGTGCTTGGCAGTCTCAAACCAAGAGGAATTATTCCATATCACCACTGAATTAAGCCTATGACAAATATAACAATAGTCAAAAGTTTTTTAAATAAGAGATTACATAGAGAGCCCAGTAATTTAAGAGAAATATAATGTGGAATAAAAAAATTTCCTGAAAATTATTAAATACTTTACTCCACACATTCTGTCTACTCAATGGATTTAGAATACTTTTGGTTATGTATTTAGTCAAAGAGGGCTTCAGTATTTTATGTGGTAATTACAAAAGCAGTGAAACCAAATGTCAGGATGTAACAAAACAGATCTGAATCTCCTTTTAATATATTTTGATACAAATATTATTAGCTACATATAACACAGGGATCTTGTTGAATTTTATCATTAAAGGTCATTTTAATGTCGTCCATATTAATGTAATCCCAAATATTTAAAAATAATTTTTAGCACAACAACAAATCTATGCTGAGAAAATCTCATACTGAAATCACTGATTTATTTTGTGTCTACCCATAGTTTCTTTTATCATTCTCAGATATCAACTACTTACTCAATAGATTCTTGTCTTAGTGTTTTTTCCTCCATCTCTTATTTCTTGTCACTTATTGAAGGAAATGTCTTCAAAGTCTTTTTGAGTAATAGAAACTAAACGTATATCTCAATATCTAGAGGGATTCCAAGGTAGTATAGATAAGCTTGCTGGGATGCTTTGTCACTACCCAATTTTCTAACATTGGGAATTACTTTGGCACTATATTACAAATAAGGCCCCACTCATTTACAAAAATATCACATTCTTTCATTTTCTCCTCTTTGACTGCCTGTAATCTATCCTGGCATGCCCTTAGTTCAATTAAGGTTTTTCTTTCTCATTCATACGCAGATAAGTCTGGTCTATTACTATTATCCTAACATTAGTTTTTAGTCTTACATCCACCCAAAACTCTGATCTTTACTTTTCTTAACACTGAATTTATGGAATGGCTTATAATTTCATTTCTCATAATCTGCTCACTATAACTAATAATTCATTATAAGTATTCTGACTATTATATCTTCCTACAAAGTATACTTGTATCCAAACACACATTGAAGAATACATTATTTTATTATAAACATGGTGCTTGCTTTTATTTCTTCACCTTATTACATTAGGTTATTATATTTAATTTGAAAAAAATGTATAGAAAAGTTATATTATCTATGAATTTTATTAAAGATATTTATTATTTTAAAAAGGAGTATTTTGTCTATAAGAGGTAGAAATATTAGACTGATTACCTCAGCTTCAGAGTCCTTCAGTTTTTGAACTTTTTCTTTGACCTTCATCTCAAACACCTGCTCCATCTCCATCTCCATCTTCTTCATCTTAGCTACATGCTCCCTTCTTTCTTCTTCCATTTGGGCGAGAGGGCTCCTGTTATGAACATTAAGGATAAAAATTAAACGTCTAAAACGAAAAGTGTAATACAAAACTCTGAAACAGTGATGAAAACAAATAAGATGCTGTAAACTATTACTAAATTCTCTGCTTTCTGTTTTTCTGAAAATAAGTTTCAAAATAATTTTTCAATTATTCCGACACCATCTTAAATGACACTGAACACAGATTTGAAGTTTTATGTCTAAATGCATTAAAAATTCTTCAGAAACTTTAAAATTTATAAATATTTAAAATCTCGAACTTCCTTCCATGAAGTTTCATATCTAAACCTGAATCTCTAGTGAATAATTATTATGAAAATAGATCTCAATAATAACAGCAACTGTTAGCGGGATGTTTCTCTAAACCCAGTGCATATCAAATCTAAAGATGACACATAAACTGCAGAAGGAAAATGGAAAGAAAACATTCCCAAAATACATCTACAGAATGAAAAACAAAGAAAATTATTTCATTTTGTACTTTGAACAAAATTTTAATGTGAAAAAAGAAACTGAGTTAATGAAGTTAATATATGTAAAATATTTTTAATTCTACAAATTTCCAAGTGTTATAATCTCTTCTTCTAAGACAACTTTGACATCACAATTATACAATTAACAATAATTCAAATTTATTTTGGTAACTGAGTTGATATGCTGGAAATGACACCAGTCAATATCTAGAACACTCTTCATTTAGGTATGCAGAATATTTCTAGGTCACTTACAGTAACTTCAATGCTCTTGAAAATTCATTCTACCTAACTCAAATATTTCTTTGTCTTAATGGTTAAAAATGCTCCATAATAAAACACACACGTGCGCACGAGAAGAAAGAATCAGAAGAAAATAACTCTCTTGATAATTATTTTTGAAATGCCAGAAAACAGACACAAGCATAGTTAAATAAAAGTAGTTCACTCCATTGACACTGAAGTCCACAGGCTTCTCTTTGCACAATTTTGGTCAAAATTTTCATGTTGAAAAGTATTACAAATGAGCTTTATGCTAAGGCTAGTATACTCATAGACACAAGAGAATGCCAAAGTATCAAGTAACCTACCACAGCCCCATCGAGGAAAGAAAAGTGGGCTCTGTGGCTCTGAGGATCTCTGAAAACTATTTAATACACTGGGACAACTTAAAAGAGGCAGGCCCTTTTCTGATTTTGTTGATAAAACATGTTTATTTTGCCTCCACGGAAACAGGCTTTGACAATTGAATTGTACATTTTAGATTGGTGAATTTTACCTCAATAAAGTGGTTAAAAAATTAAATCATGGCTTAAAAACAAAAACAAAATCAGGCCCTAGATATCACCCATAACTTTAGAGGCTAGTCACTTTAATGTCGATTTGCCACACTCTTGATTATAGTGACTTCTCTCCTATGAGGTTGAGTATTTCTGACCATTACAGCACTCTTCTTCCCTATCAACCAAGAGGACAAGAGAGCTAGATGGAAAATATTAAACAAGAGCAACAGCACAGAACACTGACTACTGATTTTTCTTAGGAAAAAGGAAGGACAAAGATGTGAGGTACTGCTGTGATCAAGATGATCTGCTTTTGCAATTAGTGTAAATTAGAATAAAATGTTACTTAACTAAAGGATATTTCTTCACCAAAAGAAAACTTACAAACTTACAGTAAGCAAGTAATCAGAAGTTCTGAAAATGAAACTAAACCAAACATTAACTTAGAACAAGAACCTACATCCAAAAAGTGAGGTCAACTGAAATAAATATTTCAGTGTAAATATCATTATTTCATTAAAAGCTGATGAGGTCCTTCTTAATAATATATTTCTCATCTTTATGGCAGGTGTTTTTAACACAGGGGCCTCAGATCTCTTATGCAGAGTGTCAGTGTATGCCCTGAAATGACATAACAAATACGTGTGTGAGTGTGTTTTTGCGTGAGTATGCGAACATTTTTCTGGTGAGAGGGTCCAAAGCTTTTGTTAGACTTTTAAAGGATCTATAACCTCACTTCTCCCACCCCCCAAAATCTTTTTAGACTCTAGAAAAGTCTAATAATCTAATAACCATCTAATCTAATAATCTAGTAACTGTTTTTGAAGTGACAGTCTTAAATAACTGAATATATACGTTGAAGTAACTTAGATTATCCAACAATATTGTTGTTATTTAAAAACAATTAATTCAAGATTGTAAATGTATTAAATAAATTAGAATCCAGACAGAATTGTGGTTTTAAAGTTAAATATATACTCCTGGTTTTAAAGTTAAATATATATTCCTACTTATAATAACCTATCTATAAAATGCTCATTTAATTTTATCCTTGGGAGGAAAAGGACAATGCATGTAAATTTAAAGAATTCATAGTATAATTTGCACATGAAAAGGATACCAGTTTACCAAGAGCAAACACTGTCATCTAGATTATTATTTAAATAACTCTTGGGGGAAAACAGAAGACTGCAGAGAAACAGTCTGTAGAGAAACTGTGAGATTTGCCTTTAATTTCAAATTTTAAATTTAAAAATCTCTACATAATAAAACTGCCTATGTGTTTGGAAAAACAACCACTTACATGCTTTCAACTGGGTCATACCTAAAAAAACAAAAAATACAGAGACTTTGCACACAAAGTAAACCACACTAAAAGCAGCAATTAAGGGCAAATTCATAGATTTCACAATTAAATAATTAAGGTGTGTGCCCTAAAACAAAAGTTTACAGCAAAGTTTGTTAAAACTAGTTAGCTTCTTTTCCAAAATTCTGTTAGTAATCACTATACCAAATCATTATGAAAATGAATGACAAGAGATTTTCACATATTGAGGTATATGGGGTAACTATTTGGGTTCAAAACTGATTTGGCTTGAACTAAAAAAGCCTGACTTATGGCCTATCAAACATATATTGTACATCTGCTTTAAGCATTCAAGTAAAGAATACACTCTTAAGATAAGAATGCATACTTCCCCTCCTAAACCCTATTGGTAATGCTCAGATTAGTCCCTTTCTTGACATCGCAGTCACACTGACTTGCTAATTTGCAATTGAATACCTCTCTGAAATTTTGATAAAAATGTATCCTGGGTGTGTTTAATGTATGTTCTTTGTTCTAAAAAGATATAAGACTGTACTGAAAACCTTGCTTCTCCAGAATGCTTTCTAAGGCCTTCCTGGATTATAATCCTCACTCTGGCTCAAGTAAACTCACCTTATTTTTCTTATCTATAGAATGGTTATTGGTTATTTTGCGTCGACAACTTTCAAATCTCTTTTATGTTTAAATTAATTAGCAACCCTCTTCTAGTCATCTTTATTAAAGTGACATTTAGAAAACTGTAATATAAAATTGTGCCTATAATATAGAAAACACAGGAAAAAAGATCATTTTTTGTCATATTTTTTTTTTAGAAAACTTTATTAGATGGCTGGAAAAATCATTTAAATTATATCACTGCCTGTCTGCTTTTTAATGGGAAACATCTTCACATACACAGATATGTTAAAGCTTATAAACTTAAAACATGTCAGAGAAATTTAAAGCAACTCAGCCAAAGAAATGAAAAGGCCTGGTAAAACATTTTGAAAAAATAAAAATAAAAAAGGCTATAGCATAACCTGAATATCACACTAAACCCTCAAAGACGTAACTTAGCTCCTTCTAGGGATCCTCTTTAAGGGGTTATAGTTACAGTTCCTGAAAGCCACCAGATGACTGACCCATTCACATGACCAATAACAGAATCACAGAAAGGACCACACAAGGTTGACCTAGTAAGGTTCTATTGTGGTTGTGTTATATGACCCACATTTTGAGTGTAATGAAAGATGTCCACATTTCATTTAAATTATGTGTGGTCTTTCCTGAAGAACACATTAAGCAAGTACATTTACATACTTTTGCTCCAATGGTTGGTAGGCCACTATGCATATGGACACGTAGCAATTTTCATACAAAATTTTCCAAAGGAATTTCGTTTAATTGGATTTCAAAATGCAATAAAAATTGCCAAAAATTTTGGGAAACAATAGTTGCCAACATTTTATTTTGCCAAGTTAGAGCACTAAAACCAAACATAAACAAAACATACTCTACCATCATTACATTTTCATGAAAGGACATTTGAACAAAGAATAAAAGAGATAACTGAATAAATTTAATTTTTTGGAAAAACTTTGGAAAACTGTCTTCTTCTCTTTCAATCAATGAAAACTCTGCCATGTACCAAAAGAATTCTGAGGTTTAGTGTTTGGAAACCTGTATTTTTAGTCATTTCTAAATCAGTTATCCATAAAGTTGTCGCAAGACTATAGATGGAGAAGGCTACAGAAATCAGAGAAATAAATTAACATATGGGAAAGAGGTAACAAGTTGTGCCCCAACTTGGAACAAGATATCAGTTGTCATAACTGGTGCCAATGATAGACAACAGTTCAAAAAAAGAGTTGCCAATTGAATGTGATTTTAAGTAAAAGGTGCAAGGAAGGAAGAAGCAGGTAAAACTTTAAGAAGCAGGATTAGCAAAGGACAGCCCTTGCCCTTATTGAGGATCACTTGCTTTTCTTTAAGAGATCTACAATCTGGATATGGCTAATTCTTCTCCCCTTTCCTTTAAAACCTCTAGTTGAATCTTCTTTGATCTGGAACCTGACCTCCCTTTCTCTTCACTTCCAACCACTCTTTACTCTCCAGACAGAGGTGGGCAAGATACACTCTCTCTGAGGATTTAAGAAATACTTAAAATAGGTGACTCGATATTTTCTTTTCCAGATGCAAGTAATACCTAAATAGCTGCTAAGAATAGTGCCCACTTTTCCAGACTCTGGCCTTGAGACAAATTAGTATTTGATGAGACAAGCTCAACTATTTTTTAGATTTTAACTACATAACCTAAATCTTGGGTTTTTTCCCCAGCTTTATTGAGATATAATTGACATATAACATTGTATACATTTAAGGTGTACAATGTGATGTCTAAATCTTAAGTTCCTCCAAAATATAACTTTCTAGGACCATTAACATAACAGAAAGGCACATTTTCAGACATACAAACCAAATATTTTTATTTTTAACTCATGGTTTAATACACTCTACAGTCTGTCCAAAACTGACTCAGAAAATTAAATATAAGATGAACTAATCTGACAAACTAATCTACTTTACAACTCAATGACTAACATTAAAAAAATTAGCTTATGTTCTAAAACCAAAGTGTGATTAGCACTTTGTTGAGTGTACATTGCTGAAGGTTAACATAACTATAAATTTTGAATAGACTCATATATGTATGTATATATATTGTTAAGGGCAATGAAAAAACACAGGTCCATCAGCAACCAACGGATGAATAAATGACCTTATTATCAATTTTATTTCTTTCTCAAATTGCCTGCAGATGCTATTTAGAGACCTACGAAGTAATAAAGAAAGTAATAAAATGTCCACATTTTTTTTAAAAAACCAAAGAGACTGTCTAGTTCAATGGTATTCTTCGAACTGGGGTCTCTATATGAAGTCTTCCCAAGAGTTACTTGAGCCTGCGCAGTTTTAAGAGAATCAATTTCCAGGTCCTTAACTTCCATATAAAGTCTTACCTAAAGTGATCTGTCTGAAAATTTCCAAGTTACAGATAGCCCATCTCTCACTTTACAGAAGACCAATTCTTCGTACCTATCCCTTAGCTGAATTACACTGTCACTGGTGTACAGTTTTCAAACCTCCAGGTAACAAAAGAGAAGTCTCCCTCAATGATTAATCAAAGCACTATAACATAAACCCATAGAATATCTGTATCTCCCAGTATTAAACATGTTTCTTTTAAGGGCAAAGTGTGATTGTTAGGTCTCAAAACATGGTATTTGGGTCCACGTTGGGATGCTCTGAGTTCAGATATATAGTAGAGGGAGGTGATTGGAGAACCGGAATTTTTGTTTAATCACTCTGCCTCTTTCACTCCAAGCTTCCTGCAACCTCAACCTCTCCCTGCCACCATTATCAAAGGATGCATTGCTATGGAGGGAAGAGTCCCATGAGAGCAATACAAATCAATAAGAAGCCTCAACTCATATTTGCTTACTTCACATATTTAAATATTAGCCATTCTTTTCAGTTATTCATGGACGGGTCCTTAGCTATAAAGAAGAACACCCCTACATCAGCTAAAGCACCATAAGTTACTGATAACTGATCTTTTAAAAAAAATTCAACTGGAAAGTTTTCTGAAATTGCTAACATTTTCAAGACAATATAAGATACAACCAATGGATAAAACTTCCATGTGACTTCTTTCAGATTCAGTGTATGTTATTCAATAAAGTAGTAAAAACCTAATTTAACAAATTATATCAATATCTCTTCTAATTAGAGCCATTCCCCAGTTGGTTCAATCTTTAAAAATATTTCTTTTTCTACTTACTATTAACATAAAATAAAATAATATACTAACTCCCGGGGCAACCTGCTTTTTAGCAATACAAAACTTCTTTACTATTTTCAAAGGCAAAGTGTGGACAAGATTCATCTCATTAAGAAATACATTTCCAATAGAATTCTACTTTTTATGTTTTCACTCGGGTTACAGTTTAACTCAAGTAATCCTCACTATATTCTGCGTATGCAGAAGAATTTTTCTCTGAATTATCTTATCTGCATCCCACAGTAGAAATATCCCAACAGCATTATTTTAAAAGCCTGATATTGGAAATATGCAAACAAACAATTCCTTATTTCTAAGACAAGAACAAATGTTTAAAAGAAAAATAATCAAACATTAAGTACATACATTTAGTGAAAAATATGTATTGATAGTACATTTCCCTTTAACATACTATAAAATTATCCGTGGCTTTATAATTGTGTATGCTTTTCTTTTAAACAGTTAAAAACTCCATAAGCTATTGAAATGCATTTAAATGGATTAGGATTTTATGAACAATATTTACTATGATGGAGCCTTATATTTTGGTGCTAAATACAGTTGTTTCATACAAATTTTGCTAAAAAGATAAAAAGTCTTGCCTTTTTCTCATGTACTGAACCTTACCTCAAATAAAATCTTGTATTTTAAACATAAAAAAATTGTTGAAATATTAACCAAATCAAATTTTAAAACAGCAGTAGTAAATTCCTAGAAGTCAGTGTTTTGCAAAGTATGCATTACTAATTACCTGTATCAGAACCATCTACAGTGATTATTAAAAATACAAACCCTCAGGCCCATTCCATATCTACTGAATCATAATCTCTTGCTAATGATTGAACCTGGAAATTTACGTTTTTAACAATCCCTCTCAGGAGATCCTTGAAACCAGAAAACCTATGAATTGATCAATAAAGTTCCTCAAATAAGCAAGCTAATAGCATAAGAAGAAACTGAAAGTTAAGAAAGAGATTATAAACTCTGACCCAAACATCACTAGGAAAATATAAAAGAAAATAAACATACAGTCAGGCCTAGGATCAGTTTTAAAAGAGAACTGCTTGCAACTTTGCCAATGACTGTTAATGCTTTGTGTGCTTTCTTCTGGAATTTAGGGCTACTGTAGAGACATACTAAAAAAGAAAAAAGGAACATTGTTCTTTCCCATTATAAGGAACATTGACCACTATAAAACACAGTATTGCTACTCTGAGAACTTGCCTTTCTCATTATTTATACAGATGATCCTTTAGGATTATCCTCTAATGGTAGATAACACCTGGCTACAAATGTACATCCATTCTTAAAATGGTTTTCGTGATACTTATGATCTTCAACTATCCCCCCAAAAGGAAAAATAGGGCATAGCCATTGCTACCAAGAACTACACCAGCTAACTCACCAGCCTCCTCACACATCTCTTTTCCCTACCCATTATAAAACCATCACAGCTTGAGACACTAGCTCAGAATGGTGAAGCTACACACTGGGCAGTCACTCATACCACTCTAACAACGGAAGAAATCCAAACTCCCACTAAACTGCTCCCTGGAAATACACAAGAGGAACAGAAAAGGTAACCAAGACTACCTTCAACTAAATATTCCTTTTGTTTGGTCTTGTCCTTTGTTTCTATACACAATCTGTTAGTGAAAACTCTGCTATCAAAATGGTTTATTTTAAAAAGACATAATAAAAGGTAGAAGGTCTATGTTTAGTCTCCTTAAAGAGACTATGGGATATTTATCTTAAAAGTAAAATAAGTTAAGAGATATTGGTAGTAACTCTTCTCTTCTCTTAAAAAAAAAAAAAACAAACATTTGCTAGAGGAGCTGTCTGATTTCTTTTTTTTTATGTTTATTTATTTATTTTTCCCCCCAAAGCCCCAGTAGATAGTTGTATGTCATAGCTGCACATCCTTCTAGTTGCTGTATGTGGGACGCGGCCTCAGCATGGCCGGAGAAGCGGTGCATCGGTGCACGCCCGGGATCCGAACCGGGGCCGCCAGCAGCGGAGCGCATGCACTTAACCACTAAGCCACGGGGCCGGCCCGGAGCTGTCTGATTTCAATTGGGAATCTATTAAACGTGTGGTGTATAGATTATAAAGATGATGGCAAATGACTGGAGAGAATGCACAGTTCCTTCAAGCTAATAAAACAACACTTCCCCCAACAACTGACAAGTAAAATATAAAACTGCCAAAAGAGAATTTAACAATATAAATTTCTACTATTGTGCATGAAGAAAATTATCCCAATTTTCGATTGAGTAGCCAGGAGGAATTTGATGAAAATGAATACCTTTTCTGGAGGAAACGATGTATACTTACTTAGTAAGCTGCCCTTTATTCTTGTTATTATCAACTCCATTATAAGTCACAGCTGCCAGTTTTCTGCTTCGGTAGTTCTCATAGTGTACATTATTAGTGACATCTTTCAAGTCCTGCATGTGTGTTCTGTCATAAATAAATAACATATCAAGAATTTGCTTCTATTAAAAAAGCTTTGATGTAAATTCAAAATTTTACTAAACCAAAATTTCAGACTTAAAACGAGCAAAAGACTATTTTTAAGGAAGATGACACTCATCTGTCTTCATTTACACTCAAAGTAGAGCAAGATACAATGTGGTAACTTGAGACCAATGGAAATTTAGGTTCCAAATGAGAATTTAAGGCCATAAATCCCCTCAAAGCAGTTACTAAAGGACACCATTTCTACAGAAGAGTATTTACCTTTATAGTACATATTTTATTTACTAGAGAAGAGAAAGTAGATTAACTCCTACTGAAGCTCATAAAACCTAAAAGAAATTGCTTTTCTTTTAGGAATATTTAACATTTGAGTTTTTACTAAGGTAATACACAGGGACACTTTAGATCACACATCAAGTTGGATTCAAACTGGGGAATTTTAATTTAGAGTAAATTTCTGTTTATTCAAACTGTCCAATGAATGTGGTATTTTAGTTAAAAGAATTTTTGCTCATAGTATTTCTATCATATATAAAATCAATACATGTGAGATAAACTATATGATACATGAAACAGTTTCATCATTCCTTAATGATTCAAGATGCCTGAATCACCCTGAGGTTCTCTATGATATCCTTTACCAATGCAGTTTTCTTGAATATACATAGCGTGGCATCTGATCCTCCCTTTTCTCATCATCATTCCTGCATCTGCCATCTGCCATCTTTCACCTTCACCACTTTACCAAAACTCCCTTCTGGGAGACAAACATAAAGGTATACTCTGTTTTAATCCTTTCTGATATCCAAAAGACATTTACTATTACTTTCCCCTTTGTGAACAGAATGTGATGTTCAATTAATCTGATTCATCTCCTACTATCTGACACTTTCATGCAGTTCTGATAGTTTACTTCTCCTAATTCTAAGTCTGGGTTTTCCAGAAGTCTCATCTCCCTTTATACTCCATTCCTTGATAAATTTATCCTCTCTATGGCTACTAAAGTTACACCTAAAGCTCTACCTCTCTCCACTTCAGTCCAAGTCAGGCAGCTCCTTATTCCTAGCATATCCAGTGGCTGAGATGGAATAGCTCATGCTAATTTGTCACTGACTCTCTAAACTTAAGAGTTCTACTGTTTTGGGAGCACTCTTCCCAGCCTTGAAGTCAAGCCACTCTAATCCATGATAATTTTCTCCTTGGAGAGCACTCATTTTTTGGTCCCAGTATGTGTTATAGGTGACATCATATAACCTCTTCAACTATCTAGAAGCTCACCTTTACGAGAAACATGCTGTCACCTTTTGTATGCTCGCTACAGATAGTACATAAGGGGCCCATTAAAAAACACCGATAACCAAATATTGAAGGTGAGAGATAATAAACACTTGATTTTCTGGAATAAATCACTATTCCAGTTTCTCGAAGTAGAGAATAATAAGAACAAATAACTATGCCAAAATAAAGCAATCTTTTTAATTTTAAATATTATATATTACCTCATCACCGCATTATTAAAAAATCATTAAGGGACCTGAGGTAGAGTACTTAGTAGTTGAAATACAAGATGTGTAAAATAAAAATAAGGTGGTCATTAATTAATTGTTAAGCTATTTTTGTTAATGACATCTAACATTTTAGATAATGAAAAAATTTTCCCTTTCACTAAAATATCCTTCTTTATGATTACCTAGTTCTGATTTTTTTCAGGATACAAAAGTCTCTATTTCCACTTAATCAAATACGTTTTACTTTATCCTTTTAAGATTCAACCCATTCCTCCACTCTTAAAGTAATTAGATAATTAGAAATACCGTTTTCTCCACAGTTTGAGGAATTTATTCATCTTTTCCATTTACCATTGCTGATATAATAGCACTCCTTTCTCTCCTTTTTTTTTTTGGTGAGGAAGATTAGCCCTGAGTTAACATCTGTTGCCAATCCTCCACTTTTTGCTGAGGGCTAACATCTGTGCCCATCTTGCCCTACCTTATATGTGGGACACCTGCCACAGCATGGCTTGATAAGCGGTGCACAGGTCCACGCCTGAGATCTGAACCCATGAACCCCGGGGCCGCTGAAGCGGAGCGCACAACTTAACCACTACGCCACTGGGCCGGCCCCTCCTTTCTCTCCTTTTGTTTTCCTTCTGTATTTGATTTCTGCACTGTCCATCGCCATACCCTGAAAATATCTGTATCAAGTTTTCCTCCTTTCCATTGTCTTCCTTGGTTTGCCTACAACAGCCAGTTCTCTTAATTAGCAAAATGACACTTCTTTGAACTTGGGTTTTAGAAGCAACCACTATGCCTAACTTCAACCTGCAAGATTTCAATTACCTGGAATTTAGAGACATCTGGAATATTGGTATTAATATTTCCTTCCTTTAAATATTAAATATCCACTAGGTGCTTTTATCTTAAAGACAGGAGCTATATTAAATGTAAATCTTTCTCCTCTCCAAATTTAAAAGGAAAAGCAATAAATTAAAATGTTCCTAAGCTTTTCATTTTCAAACTTCAATACTTTTCAAAAGTGTTTTACACATTTAAATGTAAAAACTATAAATGAAAAATTGTGATCAGAAGCAAAAGTAAAACCATCTAGCATAAGTGAAGATTTATGCTTTAGGGAAAAAAAACAAATGTGTACAGCAAATTTAACAAATAAATGAATTTTTCATTAAGTAAAATCACCTAACCATCTACCTCAAGGAGGTAAAGCCAATGTCTTCATCCTACTCATTGATAAAAATGTTAAACAGGATCACTCCCAATCTCACAAATAAACATCATTCAATGGCTGTATTTATCCTAATCCATGTTAAGATCTATTTCCATGAATCCTTTCCTAACTGACCCACTCAGTGATATGTGCCACTTACTCTGAATTCCTTTAATATATCTAAGCATCCATATCATAGCACATATCTGCTTGTATATTACCTAACTTTAGAATTTTTTATATTTTCATACATGCATGACTGTCTTGCTGCTTTCCTGTACTAAATCTTCCCGCAGGAAGGGTCCATTTGCTCTACAAAGCTTTTATACTAGTGAGTCCCACTCACCAGCTGCCAGGCTGAGAACCTTCAAACGTTCCAAGTCCAGCTTCTGGATCAGTAACTAGCCTTCCCTTCGGTAGTATTTTAGGTATGTAAGCAATTACTGATTGCATATTTAAAAAATATATAAAACTAAGTTATAGAATAGCATTGTGTCAAGCACTGGGCAAGCAGCATAGGAGATTTAAAATTGAGAAAAAGAATAAAATCAGAGAGATTGCACTGGCAATTAATATTTATGCAACATTCTCTACATATATACTGTCATAAGAGATTATATTAGTTCTTTTGGAGTCATACCTTAAGAAAGGAACAGTTCATAATAGAACCTGAAGTGTTGTATTCTCAAAACCCAGACAGATAACCACCCTTTCATGTGCATTTGTTCTTCTCCCACTCTGTGAGGCCTGGCAACCCCAACTGCTGAATCAACCCTATCATTTACTTCTTACCAGAAACACCTGGTCATGAGCTCCCTTGAGAAAAACCAATTTTATGGCAATCTCTCTGATTTCAAAATTCACTCTCATCATTAGCATTATCTCTTGAGGTAGCGGTCTGACTCACTTAAACCTGCCCCCTCACTCGTAAGAATGACCTTGTTGTTGTTCCATGACTTTCAATACGCACGTTACTACTTCCACGTGGCTAAAGAGACGCCTGTGTACTGGGAAAGTGGATAGTAGTATGAAAATGAATAGATATCAACTTAGGATGGCCATCCAAAACTGGAGGTTGAAAAGAATATGTAGTGAGGGCCTGGAGAAGCAACAAAATGAGAGAGGAGAGAAGTGGGAAAAAAGTGTGTGGTAGCAAAGAGGAAGGAATCTGTCTCAACATGAAGACAATGAGGTTCATTTTGATCCTCTTTCTGTTCCTTGCTCACTAATGTCTCTGGTTCTATTAAACTACTTCTTCATGATTTCCTCTCTGCTGTTGCTTTTCTAATTCAAGTTCTGGTCCTCTAACTAGGATTACTTCAATGTCCTGTTCTCACAGGCTTTCCTTCTCTTTCATCAGGTACTGTACAAGACAGAATTTAGGAGTAACGTTTCCTTGCCTGGGAGGAAGATAGGTTTTCTTCATTGTGTTCCAGTACAAAAAATGCTCCACTCACCAGCTACTAGGCTGGCATCTTTTAACCTTCAAAGTCTAGCTTTTGGCTCAAAACTTAGCCTTCCCTTCCAGTTTTCTCAAGCTTTTCACATTAAAGAAGAGCAAAAGCTTTTTCTTTTCCACTTCCCATACCTTTCATTATTAAACCTCAACACAAAGTACAATGATAAAAAAACTCATTTTCCTATATATCTCTAGCCACATAGCTTATTTTGTATTTTTTCTAATAAATTTAAACCCTCGGTGAAATAATCCATGTTGTCTCCATGTAGTGCTTACGTCAGTGCTAGAATGAAGGTACCAATTTAAATTAGCTACATTTATAGAATGCAAAAATAAATCTGTCCAACTCTTAACTTTATTTAGGGAAAGAAAAAACATTATTTTCATCATTGCTCACACTTACCTTATCAACATATTTCTTAGAATTGTAAAATCACAATGTTCACCATTTTCAACTATAAAAAAGAAGACCACATACATTATTTCCACTAAACCCAGTCTTTTCAAAGGAAATTTCACAGGAAAGTGAGGGTAACAACGAGAGAATATGCAAACAGCTTAGATCAATTTTCACTAAGTTTTAACACTGTAACATAGTATTTAATTTAAGTGCATGCCAGACCAGTGTGCTATAATATTACTTTAGTGTAGTTTAATCCTCAGTGATAGAATATATAAACCTAACAAATGAGCTATCCAAAGCAAACAATTTGGAAATTTTGAAAGGGGAGATCATGTATGTCTCCTTATTGGTAAAGAATATATTTATTTAACAATAAAATGCATTTTAAAAGTTTAGTGTTAAGGGTGAGGGCAGAATCACTTTAGAAAAACCTCCTTACGGTAACCAAAATGAAAATGTGAGCTTAGAATTTTAAAATTCTTTATTTCTTAAAAAATGTATCACTAATAGGAACACTCTTTTTTGGGGAGGGGACTAAAACTAGAGATACAAAGCAATTTCCTCAGCGCATATTTCAAAGGGCTGTACAAGTTCTAAAGCCTCAGCTCAGCAACTGAAGCTTACCTGGGGATGACAGAGCGCTGGGGACTAGCATAGTGTCATTGGAGGGGAAAGTCACTGATAAGGACAGTAACTTGGAACAATATCCTAAAAATTACAGAATTTTTCAAAGTAATACTAACAGATAAAACAATCATGACTCAATCTTGGTTCCAAGTTACTACAACACAGAAGATTAAATATTAGGTTAAACTAATAAACACAAATTTGGGGAAACACATCTATTGCCAAGAGGGCTTCTAAGGTTTGATGCTATAACTAAGATTTTATTGGTATTTAAAACTCCTTACAAAATTAGAAAAGGATCTCTCAATAATGAAATTTTTTTTACTCTAAAGATGTGAGGTCAAGAAAGGTGACTTTTGGGGCCGGCCCAGTGGCGTAGTGGTTAAGTTCGTGCGCTCTGCTTTGGTGGCCAGGGGTTCACAGGTTCAAATCCCTGTTGCGGACCTACACACCACTCATCAAGCCATGTGTGGTGGCGTCCCACATACAAAATAGAGGAAGATGGGCACAGATGTTAGCTCAGGGCTAATCTTCCCCAGTAAAAAGAGGAGGATTGGTAAAAGATGTTAGCTCAGAGCCAATCCTCCTCATGGGGAAAAAAAAAAAAAGATGACTTTTGTCCTTGAGGAAAGGAAATAGTGAATGTTTTAATTGGGCTTATGAAAGCTGTTCTCAATCATTCTTGAGGGTCCCAGACCCATGTGAGACTCAGATAAAAGTGAGAGGCCTTTTCTCCAAAATATTTTCAATTTCAGGAGGCTTATTAGATCCCTTGGAAGCAATCTTTGGTAAAGAACCTTTGCATTATAAGTATGTTTTCAAATAAGAAAACAAGAATAGACTTAATGATGGGGTAGAGGTGGGAGGGTGGGGCACTGACAAATGACTTCTAAAGTACTACAATGTTAGAATTTAACTCTTACTTGCCTGACTTAGTGGGACACAAGGTCTGAGAAACTGGAATGTACTTATGAGCAAATGAGACTAAATGAAACTGAATTCAGAACAATCTTTGCAAATCTAGACTATATCAATGTAGTATGCAGATACTACTTACTATATATAAATACAAATTTTTTATATTTGTGAGATCTCATAGAAAGTCATTCACTGAAGAAAACCTTACCTTCAGCAACACCCCAAGGATACTGCCTTCCTCTGACCCTTTTGCCGTTAACTTCAATGATAGTATTACTACCTACCACAGCAAGAGGTAAACGGTCCTATAAAATAAAGTATTCTTGTTCAAATACATCTTTGGAGTCCTCATAAATTCAAGAATAAAGAAGCTACATTACTCAACAGATTAGCAAAAAAAACTACCTTCATAGTTTCTGCATTCACTTTTACAGGCCATTCAATTACTTTCTAGTAAACTGCCATTACATGGCATTATCGCCAATGTAAACAATGAATAAAATTATACTTTCTCTGAAAATTTAAGAATACTAAGGCATATATTGATCAAATTATTTGTTAAAAAATCATTCTAAGAATAAGCTGTCCCATACTGGAAAAATTTCAAAGGGTAAAAAATACATTAGCAGTTAGAGGAAAAAAATGAGGCTTGTGACTAGCCTGCCTACCTGATCACAAACCAACCCTCAGAGCCCTGGAAGCAGAGAATGTTATACTTGCTAGACTCTACCTTTGCAAGTCCAGATCTAGGGGACTGGATTTGTATTCATCCAGAGTAACTCAAGAGTAAGTCTTTCAAAATTCTTGTAGCTCCCAGAAATAAGAATATATAAAATATATGGCTATTTTATAAAACCTCAGAAATTCTTCACCGGTCTGATATAAAAATTTCATTATTCCAAGATAATTATTTGCTCACATAATACCATTAATCAATACACCATTTTTAGGTCCAGGGTAAGGAAACGACTATAAATTAAAAATACAGAAAATTATGTTGGTATAGATTTTTGGCTAGTTTTTATAAAAGGACAAAAGAAAATATTTTTCTCTGGCTCTTAAAAGAAAGATTAAGCATAATAGTGCTTAAGAACAAATGTTCTCCCTTCTCATTACCCATTTTTTAAGGGGGAAAATTATATAATATGAAAGCAGTTAACTAAAAACCATATGAAGACAGGAATAATGTTATTCATCTCTCTATTCCATACAATGACTTATTACATATAATAGCCAACCAACAAAGTTAAGTGCAAAGTTGAATTCAACACTGAATAATCTCCCTATTCGTTTTGTAAGCCAACTATTTAAAAACACTGATATTTTTGGTCTTTCCAGTGGATATTATAGTGTTAAGGCCCCAAAACGTTTTAGTAGATGTACAGGAATAAACCAACCTTTATCTTTTTAACAAGCTTATTTTCTTCTTCATCGTCTGTCTCTGGAAATTCATATATTTTAATTTTATGTTCTTGGATTTCTTTCATTATCTAAAATGAAAGAGGAAGTAAGGAAAAAAACACCGCACATAATTAGTACATTAGCTGTATTTTTATTATACTCTCCCTAAATTCCTATGGGTCCTCAGCTCCAGGTCCTTTACTGTTTTTCAATGATGCAAAACTATAATCTAAAACCAAAGTACTATGCTGGTCTTTTGTTTTTTTTTTTTTTAAACTATCAAGTTTATACATAAATACGATTCCCAAAATCGAATTACCTCAGAAGTGTTCAAGTCGTATGGTCATAATACCAAAAGAGTTCTAAAAATGATGAAAGATTCCAGAAAGGGCTTTCTCTAGTTGATTTGTACTATAATGGCTTTAGGTTATTTATTTACAATTACTGAGATTCTTTCTTTAGATATAACTCTCACCAACTGTTTTATTCAGCTGAATCAACAGAGCTTAAACTCACCTAAAATTTTTCGTAGAATTTGGCAAAGGTAAATAAAACTAAGTACAGTATCCAGATCCAGGAGAAAAATGTGCACACTGATCAGAAAATATCCTTGCATGTATATGTGCATACTCACAAATCAAGGAGCAAAGATTAAAGATCAGGCAAGCACACAGAGAGAAAACATGTCCTGGAAATTAAGAAACTAAAGAGTTAATAAGGAGAATGCAGAAAAAAGAAAGACAGCTTATTAAACATGAGAAGTGACCTAGTTCAAATTATCGTATCCAAAATCACTCCAAACTCTAAACAGAACACAGACATCCAAATAACCTTCAACTACCTACCCTATTCAAACTCACAACAAACTGACTGCTAATATACCTAGAACTAGTTCCCTGCCTGTACTGGTTTCACCACTATTCTCACTGCAGGGGTCACCAGCAGCAGTAAACGGACCCTAAACAAAATGTGTTACATGGTTACTATACTAGGTAGAAGTAAAACTGCCACTGAGAAAAACAGGACCACACATCTTTTACAATTGGAGTATGTAATTACATAAGAAAAAACATGAGAATAAACGATGAGGTGTCACATAATGAATAGAAGTAAAAAGGAAACACTAGTGGCTAACTAACTCTAAGAGCAGTGGTTCTTAGTCAGAGGTTGTATATTAAAAGGGCATTAGTGAGCATCTTCAAAATAACAATGCCAAAGCCCCATCATAATCTACAGAACCAACTGGTAGGGATAATGTCCAGTAACTCATTTTGAAAAAGTTCTCTAGATGATTCTGATAGGCACCCCTCGTTAAGAACCACTTTTTTAAGCATATAGAAAAGAAAACTGTACAACTACTACAATGAGACTGACATGGAAGTAGAGATCACTGCTTATTCATCTTTTTAATCTCTAAGTTCTTAGTACAATTCCAAATCAAGACACACACAAATCAAGATAGAATGGGAGACATGTATTATATGATTCATATTTGAATTTAGGAACAGCACATTTGGGAGTGAATAAATGTAAAATAAATAGAGAAATATATACTCCTGAAATATCAAATATAATAAAAATGATGTACAAAAAACATTCTCAAAACTTATATGGATTTAACACAATTTCAAAGCAAATTTCAACAGGTTTTTGTTTAGTAATAGGTTTAAGGTATCCTAAAATTCATATTGAAAAAGGTGTATCTTGTTACAAAGGGGACTACAAAGGACAGTAAGAGATAATTTAAGATCTATTTTTAAATATTATACAAAGTAGCTGCAGCTTAAAAAACATAACATTGGCCTAAAATAAAAAATAGGCTACTGGAATAGGAGAATAGTTCCAGAAACTGACCCTACATTTCATTAAATGTAATATATAACAAACCAAACAGAACAATGAGGAAAAAATAAATCCCTGCTTTAAAAAGTGTTCAGCCTTTCTGGAAAATTAAATTAAAAGTTAAAGAAATGGTCAGGTACCACTTTATTCCAAAAAAAGTTTTAAAAATAAAAATGACAACGCTGGCAAGGCACTGAAACAAATATACCCATTACAGAAGAAATTTGATGGTTTTATTGGGAAAGCATCATGACAAAATGGGAGGGAAAAAAAGAACCAAAACATAATCATACCCTTTCAAAAGGTAATCCTCTTCTTGGAAATTGAGTCTAAGAAAATAATTTTAAAGGTTATGGGGAGGGGTGGTGGTAGAAGCTATACAGAAACATCTAAAACAGCCTTATTTACATTGACAAAGGATAAGGGCTCTATGATAATGGATAAGAGCTTTGAGGAGAAAAGACAAGATATTAGGCAGAAGATTATTTTCAAGACAGTATAAATGACCATATAGTAAAGTAGGATGAGAAATGCATTGTAACACATTATACTGAAAATATGAAAAACTGCAAATTACACGAATGGTAAGAGAAACCCAAGAGTTCAAGCTCTTTCTCCTCACCTGTTTTTTAAACTGTTGGCACTCCTCTGGTGTGAGTGTGTCTGCTTTGGCAATAAGTGGGATGATATTCACTTTTTCATGCAAACGTTTCATAAACTCAATATCCAATGGTTTAAGTCTGAAATACATAATATTTAATATGACTGAATTGATCAGTTTGGGAGAACAGATTCTTTATATCCCTAATGCTAAATTAAACACACTGCAACTACTTCACTTATCAGAAACACTCTCTGAAGATAAGATGTATTGGGCCAGCAATAGTTAGGTAGAACAGGACTTCAAGAAGCATTGGACTGGCTAAGAAGGCTTTGACTCCTGCCCTTGAACACCCTGATCATAGGTTTTTGCCCTAAAGAGGAATTAGAAAAATCAGAAAGGCTCCTAAAAGCCTTTCCTAGAATAGCCTTCCTTACATTTACTACTCAAAATTTGGGAAACCTTTGTTTTGTTTTTAAATGAAAAATGGTAGTCCTGGGGCCAGCCCGGGGGCACAAGCGGTTAGGTGCGCGCGCTCCGCTGAGGCGGCCCAGGGTTCGCTGGTTCGGATCCCGGGCGCGCACCGACGTACTGCTTGGCAAGCCATGCTGTGGCGGCATCCCGTATAAAGTGGAGGAAGATGGGCACGGATGTCAGCCCAGGGCCAGTCTTCCTCAGCAAAAAAAAAGAGGAGGACTGGCAGATGTTAGCACAGGGCTTATCCCCTCACAAAAAAAAAAAAAAAAAAAAATGGTAGTCTCCTTTGAACCCCACATTCAGTTCTTGCTTTTGTTAGTGCCACTGAGTGGATTCCGATTCCTAGCAACCCTGTGTACAGCAGAGTGGAACCCTGTGCAGTCTTTCTACACCATCCTCTCACCTTCTGGCACTATATAAGACAACGCTCTGCTGGGTTTTCATGGCCAATTTTTTCAGAAGTGGGTGGCCAGGGCCTTCTTCCTAGTCTGTCTTAGTCTGGAAGCTCTGCTAAAACCTGTCCACCATGGGTGATCCTGCTAGTATTTGAAATACTGGTGGCATAGCTTTTAGCATCACAGCAACACACAGCTACCACAGTATGACAACCGACAGATGTGTGGTGTGGTTCCCTGACCAGGAAACGAACCAGGCTGCGCTGGTGAGAGCCCCGAAATCTTAACCACTAGCCCACCAGGGCTGACCACTCAGTTCTTGCTACCAACTATATTTCTCAGACAAGAGGCTCAAAAGAGAATTTTTTTCATCATCTCTTTTACCTACAACAACCTGGCTGCTGCCTCCACTTTGCCACTATACCTTCAAGGTCACCAAATACTTCCATGCTGCTAATTATATTACAATTAGCAGCAGCTAACTTATAAATACTGTGGTGTTTATCATTACTTTTTAATTTGCCCCTTATGCAGCATTTGGCCTCAATCCCTCACAAGCTGTTCCCTTAGGGTACTTCTCAGGATCCTCTTTGTAAGCTAGTCCCTTAAGACGTATGTTCCTCAGAATTCTCTACTAGGCCTTCTTCTCTTCTTACTCTACATTTTGTATGCTTATCATCAACTACAATGACTTCTATTATCCTCTATGGGTCAATGACTCCCAAATCTTCACACCTGGCCCAGATCTCACTCTTATATTCCAGACTTGTGTTCATCCAGTGGAAATCCTACTTGGACATCCCATTTTGGCTCCTCAAAATCAAAAGCTCATCTGAACCCCCAAATTTTTCCTCCCATTCTGTGCTTTCTATCTCAGTGAATGGCACTACAATCCACCCAATTATTCAAGGCTGAAACCCAGGATTCCTCCCTCCTCTAATTCTCACTTCCAAAGATTCAACAGGACCTGCTGAACAAATAAATCTACTTATATATTTATCTCCATTTCCATTACTTTGGTTCAGGCTACCAAGACCTTTGCTATGGATAATTATAAGAACCTATTTGGTTTCCCTCCAAACCATGCACACTGCAGTCAGAATGGTCTTTCTAAAACGCAAATCTGATTGAGTCATTTCCTGACTGAAAATCTTACTAAAGGCCAGATTCCTTAGCTAGTGTGGCCTACAAAGCCTGTGAAGACGACAGCCTCT
The DNA here is from genome assembly GCF_020826845.1 of Diceros bicornis minor. Taxonomy (NCBI): domain Eukaryota; kingdom Metazoa; phylum Chordata; class Mammalia; order Perissodactyla; family Rhinocerotidae; genus Diceros; species Diceros bicornis. The sequence goes on along the minus strand of NC_080742.1, from coordinate 59,304,391 downwards.
CCAGGTGTCATCTCTTAGCATCCCTTAGCATCTTTTGCCACCTCCTACTTCCGAAGTTCCAGCCTTTTTGAATTTCTCACAATTTCTTGAAAGCACCATACTTTGACCTCTGGCCATAGGTTACTGCCTCTGCCTGGAACATGCTCCACTCCCACCCTCCTTCAATTTGGCCTGCCTAATTCCTCTTTATCCTTTAGGACTTGGCTTACAATTCTCATTTCCTCTGGCAGTCCTTTTCTAATCTAAGACTAGGCATCTCTCTAAGAGGTTACAACACAATCTTCTGTATAGAAACTGCCTACTTGTGTATTTTTCCCGTCTTCTCACTAGAAGATCCTCAAAAGCAAGGGCTTTCATTCATCTATATCTCCAACACCTAGGACGATGTCAACACCTGAGAAGGTGTCCAAATATCTGTTGATCAAAAAAGTAAGCTGCTGTGATTTTCCTTATGTCCTTGAATAACTCTAAATGAAAACCAAAGAAATTCCTCACATCTAGAATATACTGTAGACTAAACATTAATATACCACAAAAATAAATGAAGATAATGGGAATATTTTGCATAGGAATATCATTCTAGACTTAACTTTTATAAAACTGATAAAAATGGCATAAAGGTCTAATTTTGTTATGAATTTTATTGACTAATATTTTAAAATAAAGAGAAAGCCCTTGTTAGGGTTCTCTTAAAGTACTCTAGTTTACATATAAAGTTGAGGGGATTGGAGCCCAGAGACTAATGAAATATTCCTTTTTACTAACAAGTAATACCATACCTCTTTGTGGTAGTGACACTGGCAGAAAGATAGGGAGGGGTAAGGAGCAGGGATATGGAGAATTAAGATAGCTACCTCTTCTAATTCTCCTTATCTTGAATCCTTTGGAATTTGATATTGGTATTCAGAAAATAAAGAATACTACAGAAAAGCCTGTGTGGCTGGAATAACTCTATATTATCTGTAAACAGAGCCCTTACCTCACTAGTGTTGACTGAAAGAACCTGTCCATCTTTGAAAAAATTTAAGTTTTGCTTCATCAATCATTACAAACAACACCAAATATAAAAGCCGGCTCATTCAACCAATCTCAAATATGTAAATTTTTATGGTTCACTTTCCAGATTATAGTCATGACAAATTTAAATTAGCACCACCACCACCTCACTAAACCAGACAAAAAAGAATTCAGTTAATCTAAAATTTTAATAAATCTTAAGAGCATTTAATATAAAATATTAAAATAAAAACCCAACAATTCAACAATAACTTGCTGAATATTTATTATATTATATCAACTTAGAAAGACACTTTAAAAGTGAAATTGAGAAAGTCAACTTCTTAAATATAAAACAAGACTGAAGAACACTTAAATCAGTTTAAAAAGTAAACTTTAGGAAAAAAGGTAAAACCTTTATAGAAAGCCCCGATAAAACCCTTCTGCCCTTTTAAATTAGAATACAAATTTCAGAAGCTTACAAAACGTCAACAGGAGAAAACATTTAGTTCACAGGTAGAATACATTCAGGTTGAAATTTTTCCTCTGTCCATTTAGTTTTATTTCAGGTCATCTTTTCCAACAAACTTAGCTTTTAAATGTTGTTTTTAAACAATGGAAAGTCCTTTATAGAATTTCTAGAAGATAAACCCACATTAGAGGGAAAAGGCTATTCATCCTCAAAGCCTATAGCAAAATAAATAAAATCACTAAAGGGCAAATAACAAATATTTATAATACATATGTATTTCTAAGAGAAAAAACTTTCCATATAAAACTCACTCCGTGACATTGATTTTTTTAAGTGGCAATCAATATTCAGAAGGGTAAAAACACCAGTTTAAAATTCAAGTTTCAAGTCAGTTTTTAATTTTAATAGCAATTACCAACCACTAAACAAAGAAAATAGAGCAACAGTAGCTGAAATCATAAATCAGCCCTGTGTTCAGTGATGACACTTAATGGGGTGAGGTGGGGAGCACTGAAAATACAGTTGGACCAATTTATAATTACTCCAAAAACAGGATCCCTCTAAAAAGGGAATTCAAGGACTACCCAGATAAGACATAAAGGCCTTGATTCATCTATTAGACTGCCTGGAATTTCAGCCTGCAGTAAGTAGGGGATTTGGAACTCTCTAGGTAAAACTTAGTGCCATATTCTTTCACTTAATCCATAGTAGAATATACCAATGGGCAAAAACACTGTTCCATTTCCAAAAATAGTTAAGCTGAGAAACTATTCAAAGGTACATTTTTATACAAAGGAAATAAAAATTTTGAACTCCCATCCCTTGTGACAAACAAGAAATGGCCCAAAGCCACTACATATCATTTGAATCACATCAAAAATTTGTCCTTAAAAAAAAAAAAAAAAAAATCTTATTTCCCATGCAATTTTAGGAAATAGATTTTCCCTCGGGGGATAGGGAGAATGTGACTTCATGAGAATTACCAAATCTTGGAGAGAGTCCAAAATATCTAAAATAATAAAGCTGGATATAAACTGACAAATTTCTATTGACTTAACTGCAGATTAAGATTTTACTCTGTTGGCTTCTAGGAAAAAAGCCCTAACAAGTTAAACCAGAACGATGAAATAAAAAAAAAAAAAAAAATTTAAGGGGAGAAGCTAATAAGTACTCATAAAAGGCTACATACAGTGTGTTGTAGTTTTGAGATTACTTTTTTCGAGGCTTTTAAGTAGATGAGCCAATTTTGTGCTTTAAATATGTAAACTTCTGAGAACATGTAGAATATTAGAAATAAAAGAAGAAATATTTGTACTGCTACAACGTGACAGTGCAAAAATGGTAAACTACATAATTAAGGCTTTCTGCTCAACTAAGACAGTGATAATGGGCACTAGACTCTAGGAAAAAGGTGGAGAAAGAAGCAGAAAATAAAAGAGAAAGGTATCCTTAGGAAGGAACCAGTTTACACTAGTAATTTCAGTTTTAGAAGACTTAATGTTATTCATTCTGATGCTATATAAAAGTCCATTTGGTGGAGAGATGGTAGAGTTACAATCATCAGGTAGCTGAGTTATGCTGAGTCATTTATTCAAAGAAAAAGAGTGAAGAGTAATTATAAACATCTGCAGTTGACAATGACACATATATCTACTCAAAATGACAGAAGTACAAACAACAAAAAAGGGAGTACAGGTTGGCTGTACTAACAGAATAATCAGATCAGATAAATGTCTAGATACTTAGATCTTAACTTCTAGTAAGTAGAAGGTTAGTATTCATGATATGATACTTAAACAATGTGACTGTGACAGCTAAGTTGAAACAGAAGCCAAATAGATTTAGTGAAGAAGGAAATGGTACATGAGAACTTGCGTACTTAAGTTTTTTTGTAACCTTATCTATCAGATCTATAGTAAATAACATCTTTGGAGTTTCTTAGAATATGTCTAAGCTAACTGTTATGGCTGTTTCTCCTTATCTGATGGTTCAAGTAGTGGCAAAGTAGTCAAAAAGAAAGCTAAATTAGCCACACTGAGACATCAAACCATGATGGAAACACTGCTCCTTTCCATGAAGCAGGTAAAAGCCTTATGCACGAGAAACTAAGTAAAATCATAGTTTATCTAGGACTTAAAAAGATTTTCTATAAGCCATTTTTATATGGAATTTGGGACTTTACAGCTGGTATAGTTAAATGTACTCCATAGATACCAGGATTACTAAAATATGCACCCAAAGTTGAATAATAATAAACAACAAAAAAGGTTATCAGAAGCTTCAAGGTACTGACCCGTGTCCTGAAGGTGCAATGAAGTACAAACAACACTGCACCCTGTTATCAGGCATCTGACGTCTGTTCACTCGAGATTCTGCATTTAGGTAGTCCTCAAATTTACTATCAATGTAGTCGATAACAGGCTGCCAGCTATAAAAGGCAGATAAATAAAACAATTAAGTTGTAATTCTACATATGAACGTACAACTGATGACTCTGTTAAAGGACAATAATTAATATTTTTAAATAGGCAAAACCAATCTAACCAGTGGAAGACATCTCAAATTATTCTACATATACTGATTCAAAAACAGGTATAAATTATGTTGAATAAATCTTGATTCATTATTTCTCAACTTTCCAAATGAAAGAAAATCATTTAGAGTCAAAACATAACTAAATTATCATCATAGTATTTGCATTGAAAAGTATATCAATATGAAAAATTATACCCAAAGAGTTTTACATTTCAAATGAAAAGATTAAACAATACAAAAACCTCATGATGAACTTAGGTGTTTTAAAAGTTGACAGAAATTTACTTTAAAAACAATGTGGAGGGGCCAGCCCCATGGCACAGCGGTTAAGAGCGTGTGCTCCACTGCTGGCTGCCTGGGGTACGCATCCCGGGCACGCACTGACGCACCGCTTGTCAGGCCATGCTATGGCGGCGTCCCAAATAAAGTAGAGGAAAACGGGCATGGATGTTAGCTCAGGGCCAGTCTTCCTCAGCAAAAAGAGGAGGATTGGCATGGATGTTAGCTCAGGGCTGGCCTTCCTCACAAAACAAAACAATGTGGTACTCAAAGAAAAATTAAAATATGTTTATAAGATACTAAGATATTATTTCCAACTAGAATGTCATGGATAGCTTCTTCACTTATGTCTTATGGAAAAACTCAAGGTCTAAAATCAGGTTTAAATTAGGATGTGATAGAAAATAATGTATATAAATGGATAAAATTATAGAAGAGAATGAAAAGTTTTAAATTTCTTATAATAATGAGAATTCTGGTATCTATGTTGCTTTAGAAGTTGTCTTCAAAATAATTCTACGATAGGTATTATCTTCATTTTACAGTAAAGGAAATTAGTTCAAAGAAGTTAAGCAGCATTGTCAAATAAGTGGCAAAGTTGGTATATGAATCCAAGTCATATCACTTAAGATTCAGTGACCTTTGCTAAGATGAAAAGTTTTAAAATGTTAAGCAGAAAAAGTCTAACCACCCCTGTACCCCAAATGTAAAGGAAAGCAGTGATGACAAACCCTTCTTACCAATTACTATTATCCACTGCATCTCCAAATCCTGGGGTATCAACTATTGTGAGCAGCAACTGAACACCACCTTCTTTGATTAAAACTTTGGATTGTTCCACCTGTAAGAGTCATTGGTGCAGATATTAATACCATACATTACACCTGTGGTTTCCTACAAGGTAAGAGGTAGAGAGATGAGCTTTAATCAAAATCAACCAGGAAGCTTTTTGCAAACTAAATCTGCCCACTCTACATTTTCTTTAGAATCAATTATTGTGGAAATTAGAAGTCCTGGTTACTTGAAAGAAAAGTACATATGTAAATAGTGGGTTTATGGTTCATAGCTGGTATAAAGAAGGAAACTGATAAAACAGTAATATCACTGAAGCCATATAATACTTATATAACCTAAATGCACATCTAGTAATACAAATAAACAATGTGCTTGAATGATTCAGTAATTCATAGAGATCAAATGTGATTAATCAGACAAGTACATATAATCTATCATTTACAGTAAATGTTTTCCTGGACTATCTCCATCTAGTTTGGCCCAAACTAATTACTCAAATGAACTTACTACTATTCCCAAATCTTTCTCAGCATGGCAGTAATTATTTACACTTGTGTTTATGTTATGGCTAAAATCCAATTCTCTTCTCAAATGTGATACTGCAAATTTAGGCCAAAGCAATCAGCAAAGGTCCAGGCATTGAAAAAAATGTATTCTGGTAGGGTAAAACCCTACTAACTCGGATTAAAATCTTCAGGTATCTTTAGAATTTGTAAAAATGTTCTATTTGAGAAAGGGTATTGGACTCAAACAATAGGACTCCTACATCTAAGATTTTCTGTAACCCCAAGCTCTGTATCAGAACATAAAAAATCACTATTCTTGGGCATATGCTGCTGCTAGATAAAGCAAACACTGATTTAAAGAGAAAAGAGGAATAATTCCCCCAGGCTTTCATTCAATGTACATTTAAATCAAGTGCTTACTAAGACTAGAGGGTCCAGGTACGCTGATAGTAGGTAATTTAAGAGGCAAGAACTATACTCAAATTTTGAGTGTTAAGTGGCATAAAATGGTACAAATTAAGTACTAACAGACTTAAGGAGAAAATGTAACCACAGACATGTGAAAAGCAACTTCAACTATTTATGTTGATTAACAGTTTGGAAAGGAAAAGTGACCAATTTCTGGGTAGAAAAAGTTTGGTGTTCCTTTCGAGATTACAGATATGATGATGTCCTTCCACTGCCTTTTGGCATTTTCTTACAGATGCTAGCTGATGCATGAAGAGACCGATGAGCTGAGACCAAAATTGCTGAGCAAGAAAGTCTGCAGAAGCACTGACCAATAGAACTTTCTGGGATGATGGAAATGTTCTGTATCTGCACTGTCTAATATGGTAGCTGCTTGCCAACGTGCCTACCTAGCCCTTGAAATGTGACAAGCGCAACTGAGGAGCTGAAGGTTTAATTTCATTTCATTTGAATTAATGCGAACTTACACACACATTTGCCTTAGTGACCACTGAATTGGACAGTGCAAGTCTATAGCAGTCAAAAGTTATTTTGTTAAAAGAATATTATCACAAAAGAAACTTGTTAAAACTGAAAACACTGGGCCGGCCCCATGGTGTGGCAGTTAAGTGTGCGCGCTCCACTGCTGGAGGCCTGGGTTTGGATCCTGGGCACGCACCAGTGCACCGCTTGTCAGGTCATGCTCTGGCGGTGTCCCATATAAAGTGGAAGAAGACAGGCACAGATGTTAGCCCAGGGCCAGGCTTCCTCAGCAAAAAGAGGAGGATTGACATGGATGTTAGCTCAGGGCTGATCTTCCTCACACAAAAACAAAAACTGAAAACACTGCCTGAGATTTGAACATGCATGTCCATGGAGGAGCTTCTAATCTTTTAGACAAATAAGAGGCAAAGGTCTTATCTTTTAGTCCAATGGTCTTCAGACTGCTTTGATCTGGGTGTAAACTATCAGTGAAAATTTGGAACATCCCAAATATAAGCACATATGATCTACCAAATATATATGATTGGCAATCTGAAAATTAAATATTAGTTAAATATTAATTTCTCTGTAGATTAAAAAAGTAAACATCAGTTAAGGGTTCTAATATTTTCTGTTCATCTTCAGTATCAACAATGGATGCACAGTGCTTGGGAGACCACTGTTTCACACCACATAGCTAAGATAAAACAGCTTGTCAGATAGCAGGTTACTCTAATAATATTAGGGAGGCAAAATAACTGAGGAAATAATCATTGGTGTTAGATTATCAAAACTAAAAAAATTTAAGTGCTATTATCTCATATGGCATAAGAAGTTCACATTTTATATATCCGATGGTCCTCTAGTCAAAGTACAGTCTGGTTATATACCAATTATATCTCAATAAGGGGAAAAAAAAGGACAATATGGTCAAATCTAAAACCTCAATATATCTTGAATTTGCCTCCATCTCTTTCATAAAAACAGGTCATTCATTTACAGGAACTGCCATATATTTTTGAAGCAGAAAATATATACAAAGTAATCATACCATCCCTTTACTGAGTAATTCTCTTAAAGGACGTAGTATTGTATATCAGAAACTGATGGAAAAATATAATTTTTCTACATGAAGTATCTCACGATTTTACTCCCAAACCATTTCTGGTTCTTGTATTACTAAACAAAGCCCATTTCTACCCTCAGTAACAAGTTGTATACTAATCACACATCGTAACAGCTTAAATTTTAAGATCTTTGTTTGCTTGTTTTTTTTAAATCAGTTTAACAACTTAAATGTTTATTGACATGATAAGAAAAATGAAGATCTGTATCTTATATACTTTAAAGAGTCTGTTTATAAAGCTTCTTTTCTTCTCCGGCCTATGAAATTCTATGTATCCATACATGGTCAAATACAAAGACGACAACAACATATGGAAGAGATCCAGAAAACATAACGTAAAGTAGTGCCATTCACAGGATCCAACTGTATCCTATCATTTGGTTTTGCAAGTATCCTCATGGGATCCATGGAAAACAAATTAGTTCAAGTCCAGGAATTTCAAACTTTTCTTAACAAATGTATTCCAAATGGCCACTTTCCCATGCACTTTACTTAAGCAGGTCACATCAGCATATTTTATGGCATCACTCAGAGTTCTCCAAGATTAAATGCATAATTTAATACTGAAGGAATGAATGAAGGGCATTTTCAACTCTGCTTCTCTCTGAAAAATAAAACTAAAGCCCATTATACTGTTTATGTATAATTAATTTATTGAGGCCTCTTTTGGATTCCTAGATTATAGAAATCCAAGGCACTCTTTTTTCCTAATATTGTTCGGTTTTTCAATCTGAGAAAAAAGTCAAACCTTCGATGTTTCTACAGCTTCATTTCTTTCATTTTCAAATGACTGTTAAATACACTTAACTTTTCTAACCTAATGTTTAAGAGCTATTTGTTAAAGTAAATAAAAAGTGTTACTTATTTAACTATATTAAATTTTGAGGAGAGGGTTAAAATTTCTGTCAAGAGCTAATCTCTACTGACACTTGCTAGGGAGGTGACATTACAGCCAAAGCTCTGCAGAGACTTGAACAACCTGAGATACTCTACTTAGCCCAAACACAAAAACTATCTATTTTGATTAGTTAATGGCTCAAAAGACAAACACCATCTTAAATACTTCATTATGTTCCACAAGAAACTAAAAGAGGCAATGACCAATAACAGAACAGTTATGCCTAAAGACTACTTTCTTCTCATCAAGACCCAGAAAACTTATTTGATATTTTTGTAAATGTATTCTTATATCTAGGTAACTATCTCAATATCCAGATAGTTTATTGAGAAGAAAGATGATCCAAAAGTTCTAATTCTGTCTTCTACTCTCTGAACCACCACACCTCAATCCCCTGTCTACTTACACTGAGATCTTAAGTCCCCTCTCCCTTTCATTTTCTCCAAATCCCTCTATTTTCCTTGCTAGCTCAGATACCTTTCTGTTCCATAAAATTCATAAACTTCAATCTTAACAGGAATTCCCCTGCTGTCTGATAATCCTTTTACGTGCTCCTTAGTCTCACGCATCTCCCATTTCCCAAGCTCTCCCTACTATCTCTGCCACCACGCTCAACAAAGTGCCTCATCTCTACTTGAAGACGAGAGCATCCTCAATTTGTCTGAAGCAACACTGAGTCTTCCCTTCTGTTCAGTGGAATAGACAGATCCCTTTCTTCCTAACGCTAATCTCTTAATCTATGCCATGGATCTGATCACTTTCCATTTTAGAGTCATCTTGACAACTATTTAGACTACTTCCCCTCTATCTTCAACCTCTCATCTCTTAGAAACTGATTTCCCATAGGATATAAACATTCTCAGATCTTTTCTGGAAATAAAAACCAAACTACGCTCTTAGTCCCCAACACTCAACCTCTGGGTATTCCCTCTCATCCCTTCCTTCATAACTATCCCATCTTCGCTGACTCACTTAGCACTCAATTCTCAACCCACTGCCAGCTTGCCCTCCATTCTTACTACTTCACTAAAGTCTACCTTGCCAATGTCACCTCTATAGCACCTTACAGCAGTATCTTTCTCACTAAATCATAATTGTTTGCTATAGCCTTCACTTGATTGTGAGATCCTTGAGAATTTTGACTGTATCCATCATCACTGTAGCCCTAAACCTGGTATAAGACAAGCTTTCAAATGTCTGTTCTGTGAAGGACTGGTTCAAAAAACTATCAAAATTGGACCAACATCACGAGGAGAGTTTCCTAACCAGGCTCTATAAAAATGTTTTAAGGAATCTATAACAAGTTATCCTAAGGATAGGATTCATTGCTTTCACGTTTTCTCACCTCCAAAATTTTTGCACCCGTTTAATCTACAATAGTGATTTGTAGGATTTCACAGTCCAAGAAAAAAGTTTTAAAGGAACCAGCATAAGGCTACCAACTAAGAACTTAAAAAAAAACCTAACAGCCATTTCACAAAAGAAACTGACACGGACTTAGAATAAAGTTCAGTCTTTCCCTAAGAGATGGTTGGCAAAATTTCACTGACACGATATATAACTTAAAATTTTTCAAATATAACAAAATTATAAAGTTTGCTAACATACAACATTCTATGTAATATTTTTCTTAAAAATTTTGTTAATCTGAGGATCTATATTTAAGATTGGAACATGAAGTGTTCGATTTTTTTCTATCATTTTGGTCATTGGAAAAAATATATATGAAAGAAAACAGAAGTAACGTGCTATTTCATTCAATTTGAAATATTCTCAAAGAACTAAGGAAAAACACTTCCCTCTCTTACCTTCTTCCCACAAAGACAGGATGAAACCAGTCTGCAGCAGGCCAGAAACACTACAGAGCAATGGTTCTCAAAGTGTAGTACACAGACTAGCAGCTGCATAGTCTGAGAACTTACTAGAAATGCAAATTCTTTGGGCCCTGGCTCAAACCTACTAAATAGCAAACTCTGCAGAGGGAGACTCAGCAATCTGTTTTAGCAAGACTTCCAAGCGTGATGCACACTCAAGTTTGAGAACCACTGGTATAAAGAACTCCAAGACTAGAGTTTCAGTTCACATTTGGAACTGCACAGCTAAGGGTCCCGAGGCCCCAGACAGGAGGTCAGGAACTAATTTCAAAGGACTTCTATCTAATACTGAAATTTTCACTCAAATCAGAACCACTGATATACAGGAAGCTAAGAATTATGTCTCTGTTCAGTATAGACAGCTTCTCTTTCCTTCCAAGACTGTGAATGTGAAGGAATTTCTTCTTTAAGACACAAGTCTCTTGTAAATAAATAATGCTCAGGGAGGAGATAAGGAAATCGTGGTGTTTATTAAAATTTCACTCCCTGTCTGGCCACATCACAGGATTTTTCTTTTCTTCTTCCTTTTTTTTGGCAGTTGGAAAGGTCCAGAAAGCCTTCAGGTCAGGGAAATTAACAGACATTTGCCTTTTGAAACTGAGGATTGTATGTTTCTCCTGGTCTAATATGTCTGGGCTGAGATGTAATACTTCTGACCACTCTCCACTGAGAGAATTCATGAGCTTCCAAGAGCAGATCATCTGCCAGATTACCAGGCTTGGTAAAGAGCCAGCCAACTGTAAAAGGAAATTACATTCTATTCTCTAACTACATTGAATGACTCAGAACATGTCTTTCTTGGGTAAGTGGGAAAAGAGTTTAAATGATCCTCAACTTGTTTACAGTAATATCAAAGAATACCCCCATGGTACAGTCAGGAAAGAGGACTTCTCTGGGATTCTACTCAGGATCAATCCAGTTCTCAGATGTTATAGGTCTTATTTTTGGTAAAAAAGGGAGATTTAATAGTGCTACACAGGCATTTGTCTTAAAAATCTTACTAAAGATATTCTCAGCCCTAATTACTCCTTTGTTTTCAAAAAAGGGAAAGTCAGAAAGATAGTCACAATAGAAGAGGACACTTTTGAGGTGTTAGATCAAAAGAAGGTAAAGGGAGTTTATACAGGATTATTTTAGAGATAAGCCAATGTAAAAAGAATTCTAACATATTGAGAACCTCTCCCATCATCTTGAACAGGTGCTAGCCCGGGAGAAATTATCTGCAATGTCTGAAACGTTAGGGACTATTATCTAGATAAACAACAACTCCAAATCAAGGAGGAAAAGATAAGAAATATTAAGGTAGTCAAGCACTTCAATGAAATCTGAACAGTTAATGAATATAAAAGATATGTTCAATCTTGCAAGAAATCAAAGAAACTAAACTAAAACAATGAAATACCTTTATGCACACATTCCCACGTGTGTGCTCACACACACACAACAGAAATGAGTGCCTATGTCCACCAAGAGATATGTATAAGAATATTCATATTAGTCAAAAACTAAAAACCCAAACGCTTATCTACAACAGAAGGGCTATGCTGTGATATATTCATATAACAGAATATTATACAGTAATGAAAAAGAACTACAGCTACACAATACGAACAAATACCCCCGACATAATCTTAGGTGAAAGAAATCAGACATAAAGAGTACATCTAAATGAAGTTCAAAAACAGGCAAAATTAATCTATGACGATAGAAGTCAAAAGGTGTTTATATTTGGGGGTGGATGTAATACTGAGTGAGAGCATCGATGCATAAGGAAGCCTTCTGGGGTGACAGAAATGTACTATATCTTAATCAAGGTAGTAGTTACCTGGATATAAAACTACATCTACAAAAATTCATAAAGCTCTATGCTTAAACTTGTTCCTTTCAGTATACAAGCTACACATCAATTAAAAATTATTATTATTATTTTTTTTTTGGTGAGGAAGACCAGCCCTGAGCTAACATCCGATGCCAATCCTCCTCTTTTTTGCTGAGGAAGACTGGCCCTGGGCTAACATCTGTCCCCACCTTCCTCTACTTTATATGGGACGCCACCACAGCAGGGCTCAACAAGCAGTGCGTCAGTACGCGCCCGGGATCCGAACCAGCGAACCCCGGGCTGCCGCAGCAGGGCGCACGCACTTAACCACTTGCGCCACCGGGCCAGCCCCTAAAAATTAAATTTAAAAAATGCTGCTCAAGACAAAAATGAAAATAATCAACCAACTTCAAAAAAGATCCTCGAATTTAAAACTTCAACAATTCTCAAATTTAAAATTATTCCACTTAATCTACAATAGTGATTTACAGGACTTCACAAACCAAAAGAAAAAGATTAACAAAACTTCAAAGATCCTCAAATTTAAAAATATCCCAACTAAACACATAATCCTCACAAATTTTTTAAATCGTTTTTTCAATCATTCAACAAGTATTGGGTGCTAATGTATAACAGAGCCAGTTCTAGGACTGAGTTTACAGCAGTGAATAAAATGAAGTCCCTATCCTCATAAAGCTTACACATTTGGAGCCAGGGGTAGGTACCAGAAGGAGTTTACAGGGTGGTCAGGGAAGGCCTCATTGAGACAGCAACTTTTAAGCAGAGTACTGATGAAAATTAGGAAGGAAGCCGTGAAGATATCCCAGAGAAAAACATCGCAGGCAGAGAAAGAAGAAGTGGAAGGGTTCTGAGGTGAAAGTAAGATTAACCTGTTCAAAGAATGGCAAGGTTGGTTTGGCCAGAGCAGAATAAGCCAAAAGTGGAAAAGCGTAGAAAATCGGTTGAAGGGGGGGTTGAGGGCAAATCTCATAGGGTCTCTTAGATATTATAGGAACTCTGGCCTTGCTCTGAGTGAGATAGGAAGCCACTGAAGAGTTGTGAGCAGAGATGCAATATGGTCTGATTTACACTGTAAAAGTAGACTCTCACTGCTTTGTTAAAAATACTGGAGTGGTGGTCAAGGATCAAATCAGGCAGGCAAGTTAGGAGGCTACTGTAATAATCCAGGAAGAGAGATGATGGAACCCAGGACCCAGCATATGAGTGGCACTAGGGAATTGGAAAGAAGTGGTAGGATTCCAGATATATTGTGAAAATAGATGTAATGGGACTTGTAGATGGACTGCATGTAGAATTAGAGAAGAAGAAAGGAGTTAAGGGTGACTCCAAGTTTTTTGGCCTGAGCAACTAGAAAGGTAGAGTTGTCACTCAGAGAGATGGGGAAACCTGCAGGGAGAGCAGCTGGTTTAGGATAGACAGTACCATATGGTCTATCAATATTTTTGATAAATTTGTTTGGCAAATTTATTTTTGGCATAAGGACTTTAAGGGGATAGGTTTTGTTGAACCAACCTAGAACTAATTCTTAACATGATTCATAGTCCCCATAGCTACTTTTTCTCTTTTGGTATTATATTTTCTTTTCTGAAAGGCATTTTTAAAAATTATAAAAGCACGCTCACTGTATAGAATTAAGAAGATAAAATAAAAAGGCAAAATATTAAGTCTCACAATATAGAGAATCACTGACCACAATTTGATACAAATCCTATTTAACATACTTTTTGCAATATGTGTACTATGACAGAATAAGCACAGTTATAACTACATTACAAGCAATCTCTCATTGTCTGAGCAAACACTTTGTTGCAAAGTACGTATGTCAAACTAGATTTCTATGTGTTGAATTCCTGAGACTGCAAGTGCCGATACGTCCATCTGTTCAGACACTAGCAAAAATCACTGCATGGGTGAATCAAGACAGCTAGAAATATTGTTCTTTCGTCTTTATTAAACAAAGTAAAATAAAACATAATAAGGTACAAAACTTTCATGAGTTAATTGGCTTTCATCACCCACCCAGCAGTAGTTTACCGTAATTTCAAGCCTAGTATTTAAAGGGAAGTCAATACCATCCCGAGTCCAGCTTGCAAATTTAAACCTAATAAGCAACAGCAAACATCATGTGTGTACCTTCTGAAATTTAAAAAGTGAAACAAAAAACCACTTCTCTTAAGTATCCCTTATTAGCTAGCATCAGATGGACCAGCCTTATGGACTCAATAGAGGCATTTTCTGTTATTTTAACTACTTTCATATATTACATAACTATGATGAAGAGATGACTTCACTGATCAAATCGTTTTGTCATCATTTTGTCTAAAGTGCCTAATTGGGAAATCTATCTCCCTATGTCAGATTTTTAAAGAAAAAGGTGAAATAAACCAAAAGAAAACCGATCATTTGCTGGACCAAACATTGTTAAAAAGGAGGAGATGTAATAAAGAAAAGCTAATCCACTTATTAAGAACTGGTTAATCTATTAAACTAATGTTTATTACGTATCTACAGTAGAGATAGTATAGCTTGATAGAATACAGACTAAATCAGACTGCTTAGATTCATATCCTAATTCTGTCACTCTAACTACATGATCTCAGGCATATCACCACCTCCATGCCTCAATTTCCACATTTGTAAAATGGGGATAATAATACAACTTACCTCATAAAGTTGTTGTAAGAATTAAATAAGTTAATGTAACTAAAGTGCTTGTAATAGTACCTGGAAGATGTTAATGACTAAGCGTTGTGTTATTATTAACATAGGCCTGGCATTATGCTTGTGCTAGAACCACAAAGGGGACTCCTCACCAGCACTAATCATCAAGAATACTACTGGTAGGTACATGATCATTAAGCTCTTACAGATATTTTACACTAAATATTCCTGAACTTAAGAATCTACACTGTGGGGTTCCTTTAACATTTCCACATACCTAGTTTACTGATCTTGAATTTAAATACCTAAATTAAGAAAGTTAAAAGTTTATCTTCTTGCTTAGGGTTAAAATATCCAATATCACAAAATAAATAAGCAATGTAATATGTACCAAGTTTCAAGAACATATTTTCGCAGGTAATTTGAAATCTCAAGATCTATGAGGGATACAAAAAAAAATTCCTAAAATAGAGAAAAACTTTAAGAAGGAGAAATAAAAGATTTACTTCACAGAATTACTTCGTAAGGGTCCAATTACTAAACTGCATCTTGCAATTTGATATATATGAGTTTCTTCCCAGAATTTCCAGACTGTCCTTCCATCTTGTGCACTGGGATTATCACTACCAAGTCTTGAAATCCAGCTCTAGCATCACTACCTCAGTAAAGCCTGCTCCAGCCACAACTAGTCACTCCCTCCCTCTCTGCTTACGTGCTGTGTATTGCTGCATCAATCCACCAATTTTTTCAATCAACAGCTTAGAGCAGTGCTGCCCAACAAAAATGAAATGTGAGCCATATTACTAATTTTAAATTTTTCAGTAGCCACTTTAAAAAGTAGTAACAAAACAGATGAAATTAATGTATTTTATTTAACCGAATATTACCAAACTATTATTACTGAAAAATGTAATTAACATAAAAAGTTATTAACAAGATACTTTACATTCTTTTTTACATACTAAGTCGAGATACTTTACATTCTTTTTTACATACTAAGTCTTCAAAATCTAGGGTGTATTTTATACATGTATAACATCTTAATTTGGACTACCCACATTTTTTAACAGCTCAACAGCCACATGTGGCTACCAGCTACTGTACTGGACAGTGTAGATCTAGAGTCTAGATCTGTGCTATATGAAGTGTGGTCTACGGGCCAGCAGAATTGGCATCACCTGGAATTTCGTTAGAAATGCAGAATTTCAACCCACCTCAGACCTACTAGAAGAGAAACCTAATTTAACAAGCTCCCCAGGTGATCAGAATGCACATTAAAGACTGAAAAGTACTACATTAGACTATACACAGCTTGAGAGCCTTAACAAATTGCTATTGCCATTCAACTATCAAGTGGTATTATGCTACTAATAGAGAACATTGTATTTAAATAATAATGGCTTTTCTGCAAATCATGTTTTCTCCACACTGTTCAACAGAACTTTCTGCAATGGTGGAATGGTAGCTCCAAATGGTAGCCACTTGCCACATACGGCTATTGAGCACTTAAAATATGAATTGGTGCAACTGAGAAACTGAATTTTTAATTTTATTAACTTTTAACTCATTCAAACTTAAATAGCCACACATGGCAAGTAGTTACTATATTGGACAGAGTAACTCTAGGGGTATTACTTACTACATCCTGTAGGAGGGTCCTCAGGACAAATTTAGAAGGTTCTAATAAAGATAATTCCTCTAATTAACTGCACTTCTCTCTCTCTTATTAAATCAACAACCACGTTTACCACTTTACATTGGCTAAGCCAAATTTGAAACCTATCTCTAGGGAAGCATAATAAGTTACAGCATGTGTTTTGTGCATGTTAACATTACTCCAACTTATTAACAATACTAATACACATACCTGTACAGTCTTTTTTATTCTATGGGAAGGACCTGGATACTCTGGAGAATACAAATCTGTGAGGAATAATGAGTTGATTAACGTTGACTTTCCCAGTCCAGATTCACCTAAAAGAAATATGGGGGAAAAATCTGTTAAACTCAGCCACTTTATCAACCTTAAATATTCAACCAATGCTATAATCAAACTTGTGTTATGCAAGTACTTCTTGGTGGAACAAGAAAGTGACATTAAAAAATATACTATAGGGCCAGCCCCGTAGCATAGCGATTAAGTGCACACGCTCCACTGCTGGGAGCCTGGCTTCGGATCCCAGGCGCGCACCGACGCACCACTTGTCAGGCCATGCTGTGGCAGCGTCCCATATAAAGTGGAGGGAGATGGGCACAGATGTCGGCCCAGGGCCGGTTTTACTCAGAAAAAAAAAAAGAGGAGGATTGGCAAGGATGTTAGCTCAGGGCTGATCTTCCTCACAAAAAATAAAAGTAAAAAAATAAAAATAAATAAATAAATAATATACTATAAAGACTCCCTAATAGAATAAGTTCTTTGTCCTCATTTTCTTATCTATCAAATTAGACTCATGTTTCCAAGGATTCCTTTTAGCTTTATAATTCTACAATATGTGTTCTTTAAAAGTAATGTATCTGATACAATAGCCTCCATTTTTAACAGTAACTTATTCCTAGAGACCAAAGTTAGTCATCCAACATCCCAGTTGGATTATATATTGCTGCTTCAGTGAAACAAAACATTAAAAAAGTTAAGTATAAATGTTTATTATAGACAATAATCAATGAATGACCAAAGCAAGAAATTATGCAGCTATAAAAAGTAGAAATCTGCTGACAAAAAGAAAATTAATCAGGGGCCAGGGCGGTGGTGTAGGGGTTGAGTTTGCGCCTTCCGCTTTAGTGGCCCAGGGTTCACCAGTTTGGATCCTGGGCGCAGACGTACTCACCGCTCATCAAGCTGTGCTGAGGCGGTGTTCCACACAGAAGAACTAGAAGGACCTACAACTAGGATATATATAACTACATAGTGGGGCTTTGGAGAGAAAAAAGAAAAAGAAGAAGATTGGCAACAGATGTTAGCTCAGGGCCAATCTTCCTCAAAAAAACAAAAAAAACACAAAAAAAATTAATCACAATGCACCTCAGTATAAAAGTGAATCAAAATACTTCCAATTTATTCACCCACATACCAATCAGCTTAAGGATAAAGGGTACCTCTCTCCATAAACCAGACTCCAAAAAATGTAGGTAATTACTTTTTATAGTGCCTCTGCTTGAGGTAGGAGGTAGGAATGGAGGAAGGTAGGACATAACTTCCACTAAGATCACATACGCTTCTTTGACCCTCCATGTCAAGTCCAGTACACTGCACCAACTACACAGTTAATTTTCACCAAAATATAGTTTCAATATATACAAACAAGATTAAAATAAATTACAAATCATATTATAATTATCAATTAACATGGTACAGGGTTAAAGAATCCAATTATTGTTAATGCTTCAATTAGTTTAATAGGCATCTTTAGCCTAAATAGCTGATGTCATAATATTAACCTTACTATTTTTATATTGAGGTTGAGTTCTTTTTATATTGGCTCTCAAGAAACATAAGATCCATCCTAGGTGGTCTGGGCTTACCCCCTTTGAATGAGGGGATGCCACTTTTTGCTGGATGTAAAAATTCCAGAAATTTCTAAGTCTCTGGAAAATAAGTTATAGGTTCTCCATACCTACTTCTTTCTTAACTCATATACCTTGAATAAAGAAGGAAAGACTAGAATAAAACATAAGTATTTGGGGATAATCAGAAATATCTACAATATTTTCATTTAGAAGCATAAATGAAAAATTTGGGTACTTATAAAATATTTTTGGATGTTCAATGTACACTATATTCAAAAAACACTATACTGACTAAAATTATGTTTATACCTTATTTTATGTATTTAATTTCCCCCTTTTTTTTGGTGGTGAGGAGTGGGGAGACAAGAGGAAGCAGCACAAAACAAAAGGAGAGATGAAAGAAAAAAAAGCCTCAAAGGCAACATATCAAAATGTTTAGAGGCTACTATGGAGTAGTAAGATTTTAGGTAAGATTTTCTTCTTAGTTTTCTACATTTCTTGTGCTCTAAATTTCCTTCACTAAGCTTGTATTATTTTCATAATTTAAAAAGTATTCTTGAGTGATGTCAGCAAAATGTGAGAGTAAGAAGTTTCAAGCCCTCACAGAAACATCAAAAACAACTAGAAACTGGCTAAATTAACCCTATAGGAGCTCTGGAAAAACAGTCAAAGGTCTACAGCAAGCAAGCAAATGCCCAGTCAAGAAAATGCTATAAACAAAACAGTAGGAAGTTTCATGTCGTTTTTATTTACTCTTGCCCTACTCCCTCTATGGTATGTCTGGGTCTTGAGGAGGTGGCAGCCCAGTTCCTAATCCTTCCCTCAAACCAGAAGGAACAGAGGAGACCTTACTTAAAACATTCCAACCTCTCTAGGGGCTGCCAGAAGAACTGGTCCGTGTCTTGCCTAGCTGAGATTTCAGGTGGGAAAAGCACTGGGTACCACTGGTGAAAGCTACATGTAGGGAGACTACAAACCCGCAGATACCCGAAGCAAAAGATTATGGGTAGACAGATACAAAAGACCACCTAAGGTCCTGAGGAGAAGCTGGGGTGAGAATTAATTTGTTGGAGAATTAAGACATTGAAAAGCAGGCATGTATAAAGGGGAAACTGAGAAAGCCACATACAGCCTAGGCAATATGCAAGCTCAGACAAGTCCTGAGAAGGCCTTAAACTTTCACTTCAACTGATCTCTAGGCTCAAAGCATGCCCAGCTAATCACCATACAACTGCTCTGACATATAGCTGGAATGCAAAGACTGAGAAGGGTGACTGTTTTTTCAAATGCATATTTTTCAACAAAAAAATCACAAGGCATGCAAAGAAACAGGAAAATACAGCCTACAGAAAGGAACGTTAACAAATTCTCAGAAATCATCCCTGAAGCAGCACAGATATCGGACTTAACTAGATAAGAACTTTAAAACAGCTGTCTTAAATATGTTCAAAGAGCTAAAGGAAAAAATGGACAAAGAACTAATGGAAATCAGGAGAAAGATATATGAACTAAACGAGAATATCAACGAAGAGACAGAAACTGTAAAAACAAACAAACAAAAATTCTGGAGCTGAAAATACAATAATTGAACTGAAAAATTCACTAGAGAGGTTCAACAGCAGAATTGAGCAGGCCGAAGAAAGAATCAGCACACTTGAAGACAACACAATTAAAATTAATGAATCTAAGAAGCAGAAAGAAAAAGAATGAAGAAAAGTAAACAGTTTAAAGGACTTGTGCGATACCACCAGTCAGACCAATATATACACTATCTGAGTTTCAGAACGAGAAGAAAGAGAAAGGGTCAAAGAGACTACAGGCATACCTTGGATATATTGTGGGTTCAGTTCCAGACCACTGCAATAAAGCAAATATTGCAATAAAGCAAGTCACAAAAATTTTGTGGTTTCCCAGTGCCTATAAAAGTTATGTTTACACTATACTGTAGTCTATTAAGTGTGCAATACCATTATGTCTAAAAAAGGAATGTACAGACCTTAATTAAAAAATACTTTATTGCTAAAAAATGCTAATCATCATCTGAGCCTTCAGCTCAGATGTAATCTTTTTGCTGGTGGAGGGTCTTGTAAAAAGTGCAACGCACAATAAAGTGAAACACAATAAAACGAGTTGTGCCTGTATTTGAATAAAAACATGTCCAAAAACGTTTCCAAATTTGATGAAAGACATGAATCTACAAATTCAAGAATTTCAATGAACTTCTAGTAGAATAAACCCCTGGTGACCCACACCAAGACACATCACGATCAAACTGATGAAAGACAAAGACAAAGAGAGAACCTTGAAAGCAACAAAAGAGAAGCAACATACCACATAGAAGGAATCTTTAATAAGATTATCAGCCAATTTCTCAGCAGAAATCTTGGATGGCAGAAGGTGGTGTGATGATACAACTGTCAAATGAGACTTTTATATCTGGCAAAATTGTGCTTAAAAACTGAGGTAGAAATTAATATATTCCCAGATAAACAAAAACTGAGAGAATTTATTATCACTACACATGATCTCAAGAAATGGTGAAGGAAGTTCTTCAGGTTGAAAACGAAAGGACTAACAGTAACTCAAAGCCATATGAAGATATAAAATATGAGTGCTAGTAAAGGCAAATACATGGAAAAATATAAAAACTAGTATTATTTTAATGTTGGTTTGTAACTCCACTTTATATTTTCTATAAAATTTAAAAGATGAACGAATAAAAAATAATTATAAATCTATGTTAATGAGTACATAATGTTTAAACACAATTTGTCACACCAATAAGAAAAAGTGTGTGGGGGGGCTGTATATGAGTAGTTTGTGTATATAATTGAAGTTGGTATAAATTCAAATTAGATCATTATGATTTAGAATGTTATATGTAATCTCTATGATAATCACAAAGAAATTATCTACAGAATATACAAAAAAAGGAATAAGAAAGGATATCAAAATCTGATGCTACAAAAAAATCAACTAAACACAGAAGGCACTAAAAAGAAAACAAGGTATAAAAAAGCTGTAAGACATACAGAAAACAAAATGCAAAAGTAAATTCTTCATTATCAGTAATTACTTTACATGTAAATGGATTAAAGTCTTCAATCAAAGGCATAGACTGCCAGAATAGCTAAAAAAAAAAATAAAAAAAATGATCCAACTATATGCTATCTGAAAGAGACACATCTCAGATCTAAGGACACACACAAGTTGAAAGTAAAAGGATAGAAAAGATATTCCATGCAAGCAGTAACCAAAAGAGGTCAGGTAATATAGGTAAAACAGACACGTCAAAAACCATTACAAGATACAAAGAAGGACATTATATATCGATATAAGGGTCAATTCAAGAAGTGGATATTAGAATTATAAACAAATATACACCAAACATGAGAGCTCCAAAATATATAAAGCAAACACTGACAGAATTGAAGGGGAAAATGGACAGTTTTACAATAATAGTTGGAGACTTCAACACTCCACTTTCAATAATAGATAGAAGAACCAGACAGAAGGTAAATAAGGAAATAGAGGACTTGAACAACACTATAAACCAATTAGACCTAACAAACATAGACAAAACACTCCATCCAACAATACTAGATACACATTTTTCTAAAGTGCACATGGAGCATTTTCCAACACCGATCATAAAAGCAAACAGTTCTTAATAAATTTAAAAAGACTGAAATCATACAAAGTATCTTTTCCCACCACAATAGAATGAAACTAGAAATCAAAAACATGAAGGAAAATGAAAAAATTAACAAATATGTGGAAATTAAACAACACACTCAAACAACTAATGGGTCAAAAAGAAATCACAAGAGAAATTAGAAAATGTCATGAAACAAAGGAAAATGAAAATACAATATACCAAAACTTATGGGATACAGAAAAATCAGTGATAAGAGGGAAATTAATAAGAATTCATAAGCATGCTTACACAAAAATGAAGATCTGAAATCAACAACCTAACTTTACAACTTAAAGAACTAAAAAAGCAAAGAGCAAACTAAATCCACAGCTAGCAAAAGAAAGGAAATATTAGAGAGGACAGATAAACAAAATAGAGAACAGAAAAACAATACAGAAAACTCAAAGAAACCAAAGGTTACTGTTTAGAAAAGATCAATGAAACTGACAAACCGTTAGCTAGATTGATGGAGAATAAAAGAAAGAAGATTCAAATTATCTCTGTTCATAGACGATAATTGATACCGGCTCAAAACAAGGTTGACACAAGGGAAGCCACACTGTAGAAAAGAAAAACCCTTTTGTAACTTTGAATGACCTCTGACAAACTAACCGAGCTGGATATGCACCCTCCAGGAGATCTAACAGCTCTGTAGAATTTACGGCCCCTGCTTGTGCATGTACCTCCCAGCTGCGATAAGATGATAACTTGGTTCTTTTGAGTTCCTTAGGAATGTGATGACCCCTGACCAGAGAGTCTATGCTGATAGCCATCATCAATGAAAACTGAAAGATCTGTTGTGGCACTCCCAGTCTGTTACACCAGAAGGTCACCATTCCTAACCCCCTCCCCTATAACCCATCGGCCTATATAACTGCTGTAAGATTTTGTGCCCCCTTAGGATGGTTTTTTTTTGGACATTAGTCTGCCATCTTCCCTCTTGCTAGCAAGGTGTAATAGAAACGCCTTTGTTTCCTACTACCTTGCCTCTTTACTACTGGCATGTCCTGCAGTGAGCAGACAAACCCCCTTTTCGGGCGGTAACAATATGATCTTATATTTAGAAAACCCTAAAGATTCCACACACACCAAAAAAAACCTGTTAGAGCTAATAAACCAATTAAGCAGAGTTGTAGGATACAAAATCAATACACAAAAATCAGTTGTGTTTCTATACACTAACAATGAACAATCCAAAAAGGAAATTAAGAAAACAATTCCCTTTACAATAGCATGAAAAAGAATAAAGTACTTAGCAATAAACTAACCAAGAAGACTAAAGACCTGTACACTGAAAGAAATTAAAGAAGACCTAAATAAATGGAAAAATATCCCATGTTCATGGAGTGGAAGGCTTAATACTGCTATAATGTCAATATTACCTAAAGCAAGCTACAGATTCAACTCACTCCCTATCAAAATCTAAACAACTCTTTTTTTTTTTTGCAGAAATAGAAAAAAACCCATCCTAAAGATCATACAGAACCTCAAGGGGCCCCAAATAGCCAAAACAATCTTGAAAAAGAAAAACAAAATTGTAGGACTCACTTCTTGATTTCAAAACTTACTAAAAAGCTAGAGTAATCAGAACAGTGTGGTGGTGGTATAAAGACAGACATATAAAACAATGAAACAGAATAGAGAATCCAGAAATAAACTCTCACATAAATGGTCATATGATTTTTGACAAGGGTGCCAAAACCATTCAATGGGGAAAGTACAGTCTTTGCAACAAGCGGTGCTGGGAAAAGTGGATATCCACATGCAAAACAATGAAGTTGGATCCACACCTTACACCGTAACAAAAATTAACCCAAACTGGATCAAAGTTACAAGCATAAAACTCTTAGAAGAAAACAAAGAGGGAAAGCTTAATGATATTAAATTTGGCAATGATTTCTTGAACCATTTCTTGAATCAAAAGACAGGCAACAAAAGAAAAATAAATAAATTGGACTTCATCAAAATTAAAACCTTTGTGCATCAAAGGACACTATCAACAGAGTGAAAAAGACAACCTAAAGAATAGGAGATAAGATATTCACAAATCATAAATGTGATAAGGGATTAATATTCACAATATATAGAGAACCCTACAACTCAAAAACAAAAACCCAAACAACCCAATTTAAAAATGGGCAAAGGACTTGACTAGACATTTAAAAGATGCTCGGTATCACTAGCCGTTGGGACGCAAATCAAAACCACAATGATACCACTTTACACTCATTAGGATGGCTATTATCAAAAAAACAGAAAACAGCTGTTGGTGAGGATAGACAAATTAAAGTCACTGTGTATTGCTGGTGGGAATGTTAAATGGTACAACTGCTGTAGAAAATGGTATGACAGTCCCTCAAAAACTTAAACATAGGATTACCATGTTATCCAGCAATTCCACTTCTGGTATATACCCAAAAGAACTGAAAGCAGGGAATCGAACAAATATTTGTAGATCTATGTTCACAGTAGCTTTATTCACAATAAACAAGAGATGAAACTACCCAAATGCCCAATGACATATGCATGGGATAATCAAAAGGTAGAAACAACTCAAATGCCCATCAATAGATGAGTGGATAAACAAAATGTGGTATATACATGCAAATGGAATATTATTCAGCCTTAAAACAGAATAAAATTTTGATACACACTACAATATGGATGTACCTTGAACCTTGAACATATATAATATACTAAGTGAAATCAGCCAGACACAAAAGGATAAATATTGTATGATTCTACTTATATTGAGGTATCTAGAATAGTCAAATTCATAGAGGCAGACAGTAGAATAGCGATTACTAGAGACTCGGATAATGGGGAGTTACAGTCTGATGGGTATGGATTTCCAGTTTGGACTAAAAAAAACGGTCTGGAGCTAGATAGTGGTGATGGTTGAACAACAATGTGAAAGCACTTAATGACATTGAATTGTACACGTTAAAATGGTAAATATAGTGCTGTGTACGTTTTACCACACATACAAAAACTGGCGGTAAGGGGCGTCGGTAAGAGGATTGTCATGAGTTGATAATTAGTGAAGCTCTACTTCTATGTTTAAATTTTTCAATATTAAAAGTAATGTGTATATATATTCTTTCTAATCTATTTTACAGTTTAACTATTAACATTTAAAAGCTACAGATGCTTGTATAATTCAACAATAAAAAGTAAAAGTAATTTTCTCCTTCACTATCTTCTAAATAATTCCTTAAATTCACAAAATAACCTCAGTTACCAGTTTGGTGTATATCTTTCCATGCTTTCTCTTTCACATACACACAGGCATACTCCATTTTATTGCATTTTGCTTTATGGTGCTTCCCAGATATTGCATCTTTTACAAATTGAAAGTTTGTGGCGGCCCTGCATCACGCAAGTCTATTGGTGCTATTTTTCCAATAGCATTTATGTTTTTTAGGAATGAAGTTATTTTTAATTAAGGTATGTACATGGTTTTTTTAGACATAATGCAATTGCACGCTTAATAGACTACAGTAGAGTGTAAACATAACTTTTACATGCACTGGGAAACCAAAAAATTCGTATGACTCGCTTCATTGCCATCTTCGCTTTATTGCGGTGGTCTGGAACCAAACCCGCAGTATCTCTGATGTTATGCCTAGAAATATAAATGTATATACAGTCATGCACCACACAATGACATTTCAGTGAACAACAGACTGCATATACAACGGTGATCACACAAGATTAGTACCATATAGCTTAGGTGTGTACTAGGCTATATCATCTAGGTTTGTGTAAGTACACTCTATGATGTTCGCACAATGATGAAATCGCCTAATGACACATTTCTCAGAACATATCCTTGTTGTTAAGTGACACATGACTGTATATGAATGGGCTAAACATATGCACACAGACAAAAATGGATTCCTTCCATGTATTTTATACTGTAACATCCTTTTTAAAAAGTGTAACATGTTATGGCCTCTCCCAGAAAATCAAAACATCGTGATCTACTTTATTCTTAATAGGTGTCTAATACTCCATATTATAGACATAATTTATTCATCCCTTCCTTATTAATGCACAGGCAAGATGTTTTAAATTTTTTTCTCCTATAAATAATACTATAATAAAAACTATGTATATATCTTTATGTACTGTTATCTTGTATATATCTTTGTATATATTGTTATTTCTATTCATCCCATAAACACCCAGAAATGAGATTTTGGATTCAAAGAATATGTATATTTTCAACTTTGATAAACACTGTCAGATACTTTCTCCAAAAAGCTGTAACAATTAACTCTGAAGAAAAATGTATATAATGAGAATCTCCTATCATAAGATTCATGTGAAACTGAATGATAATGTATGAGATCCTTTAGGTGGCCTGAATTTAAATTAAGAACACAGAACAAAAATTATAAAAAGGATTGGAAAGGAAACAAAAAAAATTTTTTTGTGTGTGAGGAAGATCAGCCCTGAGCTAACATCCATGCCAATCCTCCTCTTTTTGCTGAGGAAGATCGGCTCTGAGCCAACATCGATTGCCAATCCTCCTCCTTTTTTTCCCCAAAGCCCCAGTAGATAATTGTATGTCATAGTTGCACATCCTTCCAGTTGCTGTATGTGGGATGCCGCCTCAGCATGGCCAGAGAAGCGGTGCGTCGGTGCGTGCCCGGGATCTGAACCCGGGCCGCCAGCAGCAGAGCGCATGCACTTAATTGCTAAGTCACAGGGCCGGCCCCTAAAAAAATTTTTAAGAGATGAGTGGGGGTATGGAACCTATTTTAGAAAGAGAAAAAAAGAAAAACTCAGTAGAAGAATACAGGACAAACATGAGGAGGAAATAGGATTCACAAATGCAGGGCTCCAAGAATTCTGGTAACATCATTGGGTCTAGTACCTCGAAGTGCAAAAATGTGAAAGCCTAGAAAAGTATAAGAATAATATGATCGCTCTGGCCCTCTCCCAGAGAAAGTACAGTGTGCTTTTTCTTGGAACGTATAGAAAATCCGTAAATATCCCAATTTCCCCCTATTCTGTTTCCAATATCTTTGCTTAGGGCAGCCTTTTTCAAAAACAACCTTTTGAGAGAGTTATTTACCACTGAGGAAAAAAACTCAGGGATGTTAAGTGACTTGCCCAAGGTAATACAGCATTTTGGTTACAACTTAGACTAAAGTGCACCCAACAACTCTTGCGTCTAAATTCAAGAATTTTCCTTCCACAGTAATAAAGACGGCTTAAGAATTTGGAGAAAGAAATTGACAAACAAGTATTCACAGAAAAGCGGTATTGAATTCCAAACATTTTTATGTACCCATTAAGATACAGCAAGTTCCCTCGAGTTTACATCAGGATAAACTTCAAAAAATTTTAGAAACACACAGGTTCAAAAATCCTAGCTTTTCCACTTAATAGACATGCAACCTTTACCATTATGCAACATTTTTGCTTCAGTTTTCTAATGAGCAAAATGAAGAGAATACTGAGTAGTGAGGACTAAAAGAAATGAAAATTAGCATCTAGTACACAGTATTTCATATAGTAGGTACTCAGGTTTTTGTGTGTGTGTGGTTTTTGTGTGTGTGTGTGTGGTGACGAAGATTAGACCCGAGCTAACATCCGATGCCAATCCTCCCTCTTTTTTTTTTTGCTGAGGAAGATTGGCCCTGGGCTAACACCTGTGCCCATCGTCCTCTACTTTATATGGGACACCACCACAGCATGGCCTGACAAGTGGTGCATCGGTGCACACCCGGGATCCAAACCTGCAAACCCCGGGCCACGGAAGCAGAACGTGCGCACTTAACCACTAAGCCAGAAAACTTGTGGTCCAATTAGTCTAAACTAAGGAAGTTTTATCCCTTCTCCTCATGAAAATATGATTTGTTAGTAAAACTGACTCCCTCAAAAAGGGCTATTTAATATTTAATATTTAATCACACACCAAAAAAATCAAAATTGGAAGCTGTTTTATAAATACCAATTGAAAGCAACTTTTAAGCTCCTAGAACTGTTAGCATTTCTATTTTAGGCTGCTTACTTCCTACTTTGATCTTTATTGCCTTAATTACCTTGGAAAGGAATCTGATCGGTTTCCTCAGTTAACTTTAAAAAGGAGGTGGGTGTAAGTTTCATCCTTAGGAATTACATTGTCATTGCTGATTTAATAACCTATAAGTTTCTTTCCTCCTTTACTATCATGGGGAAAAAACAGAATGATATAGCGACTATTTGTACATCTCTGTGTTTTCAGGCCTGCCTTCAACCCTTCAACAATTGCTCACAGGAATTGAAACAAGTTATTTTACAGTTGGTAAATAAAATATATAATGAAAATATATAATAAAGTTTAGTATATATCTGAAACTGGGGAACTTCGGCTCAGGATTTTCCTATTTAAAGACAAGACTTTGCTTTTTTTTCAGCAATTCTCCTTTGGGAACAATGATCAAGACTGCTCCCTTAATTCTAAATAGCATGTACCTCATACTATTATAAAACTTCTAAATGCTGTCTGCTTTTTTATACTCATTAAATATCAGAAAATACCTAACTATACTTTCACTTATGATTTTTCTTTTTCCCCAGTAAATTTTTTTCTCTAGATTTAAACTCTTGCCATTGACTATATATATGAAGTAGTAGCTTGTATACTCTGAACTAAGCTTAGCTATGGTCAATTTTTGACATGTCAGGAGGTATCTAAATAAACTAACTTCCATTCATTCCTAGACAACTCACACTGAAATTACAGCCCAAAGCTTTAAGATTCAATTCTTATGTGGTATCCCTGAAGGTTGGTTATAGCAACAAAAGACAGATTATCTTGCTTTAAAATCAAGATAAAAAATTTCAAGAAACTTTACCACCATTTGCGGAGATTAAAAACATGTCAAAATAAATTAATAGTGAGTGTACGGAAAGAAGTAGCTAACCTGCAATTTACAGGGAAATAAGTATTCTATTTCACCAGCTTATTCTGTATATTTTATATTCTTTTAGGCTAATTTACAACGTGAACCACGACTTTATTAACTGGGTGATCTCTATCAAAGTAAACACTACAAATAATACAGGGCATTATTTGGCCAAGGAAAGGATAATTCCAGAATCCAATTCAACACTGTTCACGTGTAACAGGTGTTTCTCTAGTTCCCATCTCTACATTTATGCTTGTAGTCATTTCTACATTATTCAGAATTATTTCTAAGCTGATTTTGGGCAAAGTAAAACTTTTTTTTTTAGAAGAACTGCACAATTTCCATAATTCTGAGATACACATTTCCCCCATCAACATTTCTAAAAACATACATCTCTTATAATCAAAATGTACATTTACTGTACTATTTCTTACCTCCCCCAAATCAAATTTGATATGTTTCATAGTAGATTATACCTTGGAATCAAAGAAACAGGAAGATCAAAACACTTCTTCCCTCAAACTCAAATTAGAAGAGCCAAATCAAAGGAGAATTATTTTTTCCTATAGTTTAGAATCTGACATTTAATTTTTAGAATAAGTTACTCCGAACTAAAATGATTTTTATTTCTAATTTGCAGGGCCCTAATGGAAAACGATGGTTTTAACAATAAGGAAGGTAACCAAGACCAGCTCCCTCTCACCTTAGCTCATGAGGTGAGAGAACAAAGCTCCCACTTGAGTAAGTTATAAGCTGTAGGACAAATGGTCCTCCAAGGGCCAAGTTTCATTCACGGCAAGGAGGCAGAAGGAATGTACTAAGAAGCAGTTAAGAATTCAGTATAAAGGAATGTGTTGAACGTGGAATGGGAGATCCAGAGGAAGCAGCGGAAAGGTTGGTGGGGTGGCCAAGAAAGGGATGAGAACCTAAAGGCTATAGGAGAGAACCCAATGCTGGACAAAGGAAGACTAAGTGTGAGGTGTGGAGGCCCTAATCTCTACAACTTCTTAAAGAAAAGAGGGAATGCTCTCATTGGTGACCTAGAAGGGAACCCCAGAGCTGTGTTTGGAGCCAGGCTTTCCTTCCTTTATACTAATATTTGCTATTTTCACATCTTTCTAAAACAAACATGTATTTTCCTCATTATGAATAACCAAAGTAACCAAAAAGCATATTGCAAAAGAGGTAAAATTACAGAGAAATAAAGTTCTAACAAGTTAATTTCCAGTCAACTAAAAACTATGTAAGTTAACATTTTTGCTCTCAGATGTTTAAATAGCCTCATCATGCACAAGATCACAATCTATAATTCAAAAGTAGGCTCCCACGTCAAGAAGAAATCCTTAAACATTTGACTAATAAGGATTTCCTCTAGTAATAATTTTTCTTTTATGTGCCCTGATAAAAACTGTAAGAACATATTTAAAACTAAAAACAATGCCAAATTTTGACTATAAAATATCCTCAGAGAGCAATGTGAAAATTACATACTGCTTTGTATGAAATATAATTCAGTAAATATTAATCACCTACTATGTAACAGGCACAGGGATTAAAAGGGAAAATAAGACAGAACTCCCACTCTCCTGGAACTTATAGACTAATAAGGGAGACAGACAAGTAAGTAAATGCTATGAGCTCTATATTTAAATACGTTTATGATGGTAGAAAACACAGAAGAATAACTTCTAAATCAGATGGGAATTAAAGAAGGTTTCCAGAAAGAGGTAACAACAAAGCTGGATCTTGAAAGATAAATAAAACCTAGCAAACTAAACAAAGGTTACAGAAAAGAAGGAACTCACAGACAGAAAACAGAGGTTTGAATGAATGCAATTTATTTGGGTAAAATACATATTCCTGGGCTTGAGGCTCACAGCTACTAAATCAGTCTCCAGGGCCAAGGCTTGGAAACCACAAGTGATTCTGATTTGCAGCCAGTGATGGAGAACCACTGACTTGCATAGTGACAGAAGGAAGGCTTTAAAAAAAAGAATTAAGACATATTTAGGGCTTAATTGGGGGAAAGCTGGGGGGGGGGGGACAGGGAAAAGTGAAAGGGAAAAATCTTAAGATGCCTTTCAGGATTTTGTTTTGGACAATTAGACTGAAGCATATTATAGTCATTATTAGTGCAGCATTTAACTTCATTTAGCTTTCTAGATGAGAATTTTACCCTTTACAGTATGATTATAGGCAGCAAGATACTTGAATTTTTCTGTTTCCTCACATATCAACTTAGCATAATACATGAACTGTGAGGAATAAACCAGATAATACTTATGAACCCTAAGCACAGTGCCTGGTACACAGTAAGTACTCAATAAGGGATATATGTATTATTTCTTTGATATATTTAATGAGATCAGAAATATGGGAAAACATGTGACAGCATAGGATGAATTAGAGTAAGGATGTTTTGAATTTAAAGCCCCTTTCAAAACTAAGTCAAAGATTCTATATCAATACAGAATGGGATGAATTAAAAATCACTTAGCCTCAATCTAGACCTTATTGGTTTTAAAAGCTAACTTTAAAAGATGGATATGAGTCTTAAAACAGGAATGGATGAATTAACGAAAACAGATTTACATTTATATACAAGTGCACATGATCTGTTCCTATGTACAATGCACTGTAGTAAAGGTTTAAGATACAAAGATTTAAAAACAAGTAATTCCATTCTTATCTCTCCCTACATACACATACATACTCATGTGCATACATACCCATACAAATCCATACACATACCCTCTATCTAGGTGGGAGAAACCTAAAATTTACCATTTCATTCAAACATGCTATAATGAAGATATGCACAAGGTAATACAAGAGCACACAGGAGAGGCAAGAAACAGACTGTTATGGATCAAGGCAAGTTTCCCCATGAAACGCAAGCTAAATTTTGAAAGATGAGTAGGAGTTCAGAAGTACTCCCAATATTTTCAATATAGAACAAATTTTAACCTAAAAAGTTGGCCAATTTTCAACTTTCTTAAATTAGAAATATAGCACCTTGCTTCACTGACCCTAACATATGTGCAGTTCTTAGCTGCACATCACCATACCAAGGTGTCTGTTGTGAATGGTTGTTACCATGAGGACCCTGAGCAGTGTATCCAAATAGGCAAGGTTGGTAGCTAGACCTACTGCATCTCCTTACGCTGACCTTCTGGTTGCTCAAAGCTACCACAGTAGCAGTTTCCCTAAAGTGAGAAGGATTTGAATCTAAGACAGTTTTGAACATGGCTCCAGAGTCTGAGCCATGTGGCAGCTTCTTGGAATGTTCTCTAAGAGGAGAACATTCCTTCTTGCTCTTTTCTCCCTCCTGCCGGCTGGAATGTAAGGACGATGCTCAGAGCTGAATTAGCCATCTTAGACTAAGAAGCACCTTGGGAAGAGAGAACATGCCCAGTTAAGCAATAAAAAAGGAAGCACCTGGGACACTGAGAACTTAAAGCAGAGCTATCACTTCAATCCAAGACTATTCAACTCTGGATTTTAAAATAGAGGAAGAATAAATTTCTTGTTTAGACACTGTTATTTTAAGGTTCCATTACTTATAGTCAAATATAATCCAAACATAAATATAAATAAGCAAGACAGCAAATGTAAACAACAAAAACCTAAAAGTCTTATTTTAGTAAGACAAAGGAGAATTAAAAACACAAACTAGACAATAAAGATATGCTTGTCATGAATATTAATGCACCAAATAACATCATCAAAATACATAATATATGAATTGATCCAAGGAAAGAATTGGGAATTCAGTGTTGTTTTTGCTGTGTTTCCTTAGCTTCTACTAATTCTGTCTCTCACTTACAAACTTTTATTTATTTGCAAATTTCACATGCCAGAGCCAAGAATAACAATAGGAACAAAACTCTTAAAAATGCATAAGGCAAAAACTTAGAAAAAATGAGAAGAGAACATTCATAGCGAAAGACTAACAGGCCTCTCAGATACTGATAAACCAAGTGGTTAAAAAATGAAAATGATCTGCATAATTAATATGCTTGGTTGTCAAAAATAAATTCAAAATTTCTACCTACAGAATAAACATATTTTTCAAATACCTATGGAATACTTATATAATCTGATCATATATTTGGCTGCAAAGAAAATCAATCAATACTGGAAAACACAAAAATCTACAAATCATATTCTCTGACTACAATGCAGTGAAATTAGAAATTAACAACAAAAGAATAATACAATCCATCTGCCCATGTAGATAAAACAGTATTTCCTCTCAATTCCTCCTACATGAAAAACTACTCAAATACAAACAAAATGAGTACTATATACGAAAACCTAAGAGATATGACTAAAGTGGTGTTCAGAGAAAAACTTGTGCTTAAAAAAGCCTAAAGAAAAGAGATCAACCTTTAGAGTGGCTCTTGGTGAAACTGTAAACTGATCCAGCTTTCCTAAGGAACAATACGGCAGTCTATCAAAATTTAAATGCACATGACTTTTGACCTAGCAATTTCACTTTTAGAAATGTACATTACACAGTTATATGTGTGCCTAAAAATACAGGGAACTTAAGCATTGTTTGGAACTGTGAACATCCATGTCCATCAATAACAGACTATATAAATCATGATAAATATATACCATGGAATACCATATAACTCCAAAGAATGAGGTAGCCTTTATGTACTGACACGTGTATATGCACAATATATTAAGTGACAGGGAAAAAATATTCACAGAACAGTATTTAGAGCATAGTACCATTTATAGAAAAAAGAAATCTACATGGGAATGACCGGTGTAGTATATAAAATTATAGAAAAATGCCATTAGACTTGTAACTACTTAATAATGCTTGTTGCTAAAGGAAATGGGACTGAAGGAGGGACAAAAAAGGAACTTCACTTTTTTACTAAATGTCCTTAGAATTTACATTTTTTAGAAAATAAAAATGTTTATTTTGTATAAACTTTTCTATTTTAGGGGGGAAAAAACATGTGGGAAAAAACAAAAAGGGAGTACAAGGGTAAGGTTGGTAACATAATGACTCTAAAGGGTACTAGCCTCAAAATAAATAAAAAGGAATGCTGAATGCAGTGAAGCTATGTCTGAGTTTGGACATTAAATTATTAATTCCTACTTATATCTAATGGAGTAATATTTCCATATGAAAATGTAAGATATCCTATAATCATAAGACAAAATATAGCAGCCTTGTCCTAGTACTCACAAGGTAACCTATAACTACAATCAATTATTGCTCACTGGCTTTACTAAAGGGAAAGCAATAGCTGACTCCCAGCGACCCTGTATATGGCAGAGTGGAACCCTGCCCGGTCTTTTTGAGCCATCCTCTCACCTTCTGACACTATATCAAACAATGCTCTGCTGCTATTCACAGGGTTTTCATGGCCAATTTTCTCAGAAGTGGGTGGTCAGGTCCTTGATCCTAGTCTGTTTTAGCCTGGAAGTTCCTTCTTCCTAGTTTGTCTTAGCCTGGAAGTTCCAGTGAAACCTGTCCACCATGGGTGATCCGGCTGGTATTTGAAATACTAGTGGCACAACTTTCAGCATCACAGCAACACGCAATCACCACAGTATGACAACCAGCAGACAGTGCAAAATAATAGCTATAATTAGTGCCATCAACTGGAACTCTACTTAAACACAGAATTTGTGGAAACAACCTCAATTAAGTTTATCTCTGCATTATTTAGTAAACATTTAAGAATAACAATTCAGAGTTATACATCCTAGCTTAAGAAAAAATTATTCAATAACATATAAACAGAATGCCTACGTGTAACATTTTATATTTCTTTATAACTAATATTTTAAGATCTGTTAAGTGATCCAAATTAATGACTATTTTACATTTATTTGACTTTGAAATGCACTATATATGTTCTGCAACAAAGTCATTATCATTCCCTCATTTTACTGAACCTTACAGGGAAATAACTGGATTAAAACTTTTTTTGGGGGTGGGGGCCAGCCCCGTGGTGTCGCTGTTAAGTGCACACGCTCCACTGCTGGCAGCCCAGGTTCGGATCCCGGCGCACACTGATGCACCGCTTGTCAGGCCATGCTGTGGCAGCGTCCCATATAAAGTGGCGGAAGATGGGCACAGATGTTAGCCCAGGGCCAGTCTTCCTCAGCAAAAAGAGGAGGATTGGCATGGATGTTAGCTCAGGGCTGATCTTCCTCACAAAACAAAACAAAACAAAACAAAAACTTTTTTTTGTCCTCGTTAAAATATTGTAATACTTACAATTTAAGACGTTAAATACTTTATGAAAATTATAAAGTAAGAGTAACTAACTAGAGTCTGTAATACTACACCTACACTTTAACATTATAAGCAGGTTAAAATAATCCACGTCCTCTTTATCTTTGAGGTCTAGCCCATGAAAGCCATGCATATTCCACCATCATTCAAGAATATTACATTTTAAGCCTAAGAATAAAACATTCATGAAATATTTGCTCATAAGGTTTTGAAGAAAGTCACATCAGTAATTGCTTATAACAGTTAAGGTCAGGTTCCTTTAGGTCCTTGAGATTTAAAGGCTCTGAGAAGTCCTACAATTAAAGATACTGCTTAGCTTTGTTTTATCCAGCGTCTCCACAGCTTTTCAGCCTTAGATTGTTCCCCCCAACCTCCTAAAATATCTATTAACATCCAATACACGAAACACACTTTGAGACATTATACTGTATAATTCTTTGGCAAATTATTTTTCCTTAAGCATATATACTTATAGCAACTAATATAAATAATAGTATTACATTAGTTAAATAGAAAATTCATAGACAGCTTAAACCTTGAGGATCTTTCATTTGTATATTGTACCATAAACACAATCACAGATGCTCCTCCTTAGTTTTATCATTAGCGGTTTGGAAAACCCCACTTCATTACACAAACTGCGTAATGAACACACATAATGTGGTTTTATTATCAACATCATTTTGCTCAATTATGTAGAGTCTCAGAACATTAGAACTGGAACAGTCCTTAGAGATACAGATGAAACCACTTTAAACATTAGAAAACTAACTAAAGAGAAGTTAGCTGACTGATGCCAAGAGCACAGCTAGTTAAAAGTGGCAGAGTAGGGGGTGGCCTGGTGGCGTAGTGGTTACGTTTGCATGCTTCACTTCACCAGCCCAGGGTTCACAGGTTCGGATCTCAGGCACGGACCTACGCAGCGCTTATCAAGCCATGCTGTGGCAGGCGTCCCACATATAAAGTAGAGGAGGATGGACATGGATGTCAGCCCAGGGCCAATCTTCCTCAGCAAAAAAAGAGGAGGATTGGCAACGGATGTTAGCTCAGGGCTAATCTTCCTCTCACACACATACACACAAAAGTGGCAGAGTAAAGGGGCCAACCTTGTGGCATAACGGTTAGGCCAGTGTGCTCCGCTTCAGTGGGCCCAGGCTTGTGGATTTGGAGCCTGGGCGCAGATGTACACCACTCATCAAATTATGCTGTGGAGGCGACCCACATACAAAATGAAGGAAGACTGGCACAGATGTTAGCTCAGAGCAAATCTTCCTCACCAAAAAAAAAAAAAAAAAAGTGACAAAGCAAGAACCAGAACACCAGTGTTCCAACCGCCAGCCCTGGGATTCTGTTATTCATGTAAATTTGCTTCTGAACGAAGTCGCTGAGAATCTCCATGGGACCCTCTCATTGGGAGCGGCTTTCAAACTTAGTTTACCACAATTAACAGTAAAAAAAACAAAAAAGCCTCCTCCACACATACATTTTGCATCAACACTCAGTATACACATACATACACATATATTTACCTGTATTGGATAAATGTGTGTGTGCATAAGTGAAAAAGTTTCATAAAACAATACTCTTCATAAGTAAAATGCACTCTATATTCTAATCATTTCTATTTTTCATTTTTTAAAATGACACACTAAATTGATTTAATGATCCAGTTTGGAAAAATAGTCTGCCAAGGAGCATCAAGGTTTCATTCAGATGAATAATCTCACTCCCAACATCCTATAACTTCTCCATCCCAATAGCTATCCTCCAATGGACTAATACAATTGACAGAAAACAAAGACAAATAAATTCGTTTTATGATTATTTATTCATAATAATCATGAAATGCTAGAACTGGGGACATTTTCGCCCTCAAAAAGGTTAACTTTGTTGAGAAACAAGCTACATAGTTCAACAGAAAGTACAGTGGGAATACATAAGGAACACCTAAGTATAGCTTGACAAATCAAGGAAGGCTTCACAGGGCAAGCAACATTTCACTGAGACATGCATAGGAACTAATCAAGCAAACCAGTGAGCATCTAAGTAATGCTTAGATGTGGAATGGCTTTTTTAAAAAAGGCCAGCCCAGTGGCATAGCAGTTAAGTTTGCACGTTCCACTTCAGCGGCCTAGGATTCACCGGTTTGGATCCCAGATGTGGACCTACTCACCACTCACTAAGCCATGCTGAGGCAGCGTCCCACACAGAGGAACTAGAAGGACCTACAACTAGGATATACAACTATGCACTGGGGCTTTGGGGAGAGAAAGGAAAAAGAGGAAGATTGGCAACAGATGTTAGCTCAGAGCCAATCTTCCTCAAAAAATAAAAAAATAAAAAAAGGCAGTTTAGCATTTGGATGAAAAGGAAGGAAAATATAGGAGGATAAATAAGTTTAGAAGTAAAGAGGATCAAATAATTAGTTTTAGAGAAATAAAAGGCATCTAGTAAGAGCTAACAGGCAACTGAATATAGTTTTAACTGGGGTGAAAATTATTTAAAAAAAATCAAGGAGTCTACTCACACTGTTTCGTAAGTATCAAAGTTTTTCACTTCTCTTGAAAAAATGAAACTAGAAGTCACAGGCAATAAATTATAGGTATAGCTTTATTAAACAATGAAGACAAGGGGCTGGCCTGGTGGCGTATTGGTTAGGTTCATGCCCTCCACTTCGGCAGCCCAGGGTTCTCGGGTTCAGATCCCTGGGGCAGACCTATGTGCTGCTTATCAAGCCATGTTGTGGCAGGCGTCCCCCATATAAAATAGAAGAAGATGGGCAGATGTTAGCTCAGAGCCAATCTTCCTCAGCAAAAAGAGGAGTGGCCACAGATGTTAGCTCAGGGCTAATCTTCCTCACCAAAAAAAAAAAAGAAAGAAAGAAGACTTGGAATGCCACTGAGCAAACACATAATCAAAGAAAAGGCCTATATTCCCTTAAAGGATTGGCTAATGTTTTGTTAAAATAAAATGGTTATGGTATCATAATTTTGATTCCCTGCTCCGACAGTTTTCATTAACTGACCAACTACACTTGCTATCAGATAAGAGGGATTTATTATGCTGTATTATGGTGTAATAAACACAAGCAGACATGGATCCTAATTCCTTCTCTGTCACTAGGAGCTTAATGGCAGGGACCATGTCTTGTTCATCTCTAGATTCTCAGGGACTAGAACAATACCTGGCACTTTATAGGTGGTCATTAAATTATACTGAATAAATGAATGCAAAGATAAGATATTGTCTCTCCTCTCAAAAATCTTAACTATGGTAGGAGAGGTAAGATATGTAAATAAATAATGATAATACAAGGCAGAATTTGATCAAGACCATGAATGAGATAGCCAAAAGCAACAGGATTTCAGAGAGCTGAGAGAGCACACCAGCCTAGAAAGGGGGTCATATTTCACTGAGACTTTGAAAGATGGGAGTAGCATTTCAACTACCTGCAATATTTGCAGGCATAAAAAGCCACTTTTACCATCTTGCAGCAATAGTGTGGGAAAGCAAAGACGGGATTTTAAAAATAGGATCTTTAAGTCCTTTCCGAATGTCTAACCATGTTAGAGTTTAAAGAGGAAAGCCTGGTGCTTGAGAGGAGCTGTAGACCACATTGTGGAGCTTTTGTATCTTGTTCCTTGCCTTCCTACTCTCGCTCTGCTGGGGTTTGAAATCAGTTTTATCCAAATTCACATCCTAAATCAATCACAATACAAGTATGTGACCTTGATCAAGAAAATCATTTTATTAGCACAGTGACATAAAAAAAGATCTCTAATATTACCTATTATTAAGATATGGGTGTAAATTTCAGCCGAGGTAGAAATGAGACTGTGTCAAACTATAGTTCTTAATCAGAATGCATATTAGCGTCATTTAAGGAGCTATTTCAAAATAGATGACTATACTCCACCCCAAACCTAAAGCCCAGAATATTCAGGCAAGTATTTCCAGACACATTTTGAAGAAGCTTTCCAAAATGATTTGAAAGGTGGATGAAATTAAGAAACTCTAGTAAGTAGAAGATGACATACGGCAAAAATGCTGAATTACACCAACATTTAATGATGGCCAGTGGAAAGGATCCTAAACAACCAGATAAACCAGGACACAGTATCCCAAAAAGTGAGCAAGAATTGCAAGGAAAATGTAGTCAATGATACCAAATAAGAGATTAAAGAAAAAGTGACCAAGGGACAACGTGAAGGCCTTTTACTGAGCTTTAATAAAAGCAGTTTTGTATTAAGCAGAGAAGCCAAATGGGGAGAAGTAATGAACGGAAAATTTCAAAGTGCAGATTTATTCTTTATCTCTGGTTGTAAAATGAAGAGAAGATATCACCAATGAGGTAGATAAAAATACGTTATCAAGGGAGGGTGCCATTCTTGGTTTTGCTTTTTAATATCCTTATCTCTGAAGATTTAATATATCAGGAACAGTCCAGACTACATTAGATACTGATTATTTCCAACGTATTCCATACATATGTGATCTGGGATTTGCTATAAAACTATTTCATCTCCTCAAAATCTATTAGGGTATCCTTTGACATACCAACTGATGTACATGCTAATCCTAAAATGCAAGCTAAACAGGCTCCCTATGACCTGGCTCTGCAATTATCTAAACAAGGTTTACTTACTCTAACTGTAGTAATTGACCACCAGCACTAAGAGCTAAGTAATAATTCTATTGTACAGCTAGTAGCAAACATTCCAACCAGCCACTCAATAATTACCTCATTCACCAAGTCAAAAAGCTTTCACTTGCTATGCGTCTAAAGCTGGGAGGCCTTAAGGAGGATGTTTATGATGTTTCTTGCTTTTCTCAGAGATAAAAGTATTCTTTACACAGCCCAGTTCAAGTGGATTACTATCTTTTTTTTTAATCCTCATGTTACCAGAAAAACATAAATACCTATTTGGAAAATTGTTTTCATGATTAATTATTCCAAAAATCTATTACTACAATTTTCTTGTTAAAATGTGCTGCCTTACTTAGACTAGGATCTGCAGCCTTTCCTAGGTTGTACACCAAGTTTCTCTAACTTCTGCTAAACTGAAAAAAGAGCTGAAATCGATGGTCAGATACTATTTATTAGCTCTCCCTCTATGTTTCTCTAATTTCTTCACATTATTGCCTGAAATCCTAACTGATCATTCAATAAATATTGCCTCTTAAAAATCAAGTATTCTTGGGGCCAGCCCTGTGGCCCAGTGGTTAAAGTTCTGCATACTTTGGTTCAGCAGCCGGGGTCCGCGGGCTCGGAACCCAGGTACAGACCTACTCCACTCGTCAGCCATGCTGTGGAGGCATCCCACATACAAAGTAGAGGAGGTCTGGCACGGATGTGAGCTCAGGGCTAATCTTCCTCAAGCAAAAAAAAAAAAAAAAAAAATTTAAAACAAAAATCAAGTATTCTTGTGAATACTGTTAGTCTTTCATATCTTGGGGGGGGGAAATCATATTTTTCCTCTAATTTCCAGTTGTGGCCAGCATTCACAAAGGAAGTAAGAGTTTTAATTTAGAGAAAAATAGGGCTAGTTTTAAAATTTATGTGTCAGAGAAAGTAAAGATTTTATGGAAATATCAGAGTGGAGGGCTCTATGAAACTAAAGGTAACTTAAAGCCAATGGCCACACTAGAGGGTAAGTAAAAGGAGAGATATCAGGAAAAGAGGTAGGAGCATACCAAAGAAAAGATTTTACTTGGGTATCTAGTGGATAGAAGAGGGGAAACAAGGAGTTGATTTATTCTTGAGCAGGGAGCATGTTCTACAAAGTGGTGCTAAGGAGTGGTTTTCAAAGCTGAAGTAGGCAGACTTCAGTCGTTTGAATCAGATGACTCACAGATTCTTTCAAGTTTTATAAATCTCATATACCAAAATTTATATCCTAAGGATCAGTGGTGGATTGTATGAATCTGTCTCACCAATATTTCTTAAAAAAAAATACATGAGTATGCATAGTTATAACATTCACAATAAATAAAGAAAATTGTCTTTAGTGGTGTAAATATGCTTACAAAAACCTAGACAAAAAAACTTCAAATCAATAATCAAAGGCATGCAAATTAAAATGCGGAAGCTTTGTCTAATACTAAATTAGCAACATCATTTTGCTTTATTTGGCATTATAAAAAGATTTCTACTCAATACTGACAAGGAGATAAACGAGCATTCACACACCCATGGTAACTGCATAGGCTGGTATAACATTTTCAGTTCATATCCTTTACCATGTCATCTACTTTTGGGAATCAAACACATAGGGGAAAAAATATTAATAACAGTAAAGAAGTATTGGCAGGGTGACTTTTCAAGTACCACAACGGAGACAGGCTAAGTACACTATGATACATCCATAAAAATAATATCAATCAGCCATTAAAAATTACTTTTTTTTTGGTGAGGAAGATTAGCCGTGAGCTAACACCTGTTGCCAATCCTCCTCTTTTTTGCTGAAGAAGACTGGCCCTAGGCTAACATCTGTGCCCATCTTCCTCTACTTTATGTGAGACGCCTGCCACAACGTGGCTTCATGAGCAGTGTGTAGGTCCGCGCCCAAGATCCAAACCTGCGAACCCCGGGCCGCCAGAAGCAGAGCACATGAACTTAACTTACGCTACAGGGCCAGCCCCTAGTTTGTTTTTTTTTTAGTGAGGAAGACTGGCCCTGGGCTAACATCTGTTGCCAATCTTCTTCCTTTCGC
Source organism: Diceros bicornis minor (assembly GCF_020826845.1). Lineage (NCBI taxonomy): Eukaryota > Metazoa > Chordata > Mammalia > Perissodactyla > Rhinocerotidae > Diceros > Diceros bicornis. The sequence continues at coordinate 59,262,386 of NC_080742.1, read as the reverse complement.
TTGAGGAAGATTGTCCCTGAGCTAACATCGGCACCATTCTTCCTCTATTTTTTGTATGTGGGACGCTGCCATAGCATGGTTTTATGAGCAGTGTGTAGGTCCATGCCTGGGATCCAAACTCGCGAACTCCACGCCGCCAAAGCAGAGCATGCAAACTTAACCATTAGGCCACTGGGCCAGCCCCTAAAAATTAGTTTTTAAAAACCCATCTGACATAGGAAAATGCTTGCCATAGCATTAGATGAAGAAAGTATATAAAAATGAATATGCTATTACAGCTATGCATAAAAGACACAGAAAATACACCAAAATTAACAACGGTGATCTCCTCTCTTTTTAAAAATTCCATCTATTCCTCTGTATTACATTTCTAATGGAAAACCATGTTGTAACAAACAAGTAGTAGTTTCTATAGGAAGAATATTTTAAAACTATATATCTTAATATCAGTGTTATATCAAAAAACATGAGTTATCAAAAAATACAACTACATTTCAAAGAAATATATAATTTGATTCCTTTCTCTTAATGCTCTTTAAAGAGCAGTGCTCTTTACACTTGAGAATGGGGAGTAAGTGGCAGCTCTTGTCAAAATGCAGATTCCCACATTCCCAGGAATGAGCATCTTGAATAGGCAGCTCAAATGATTTTGATTAAAGGGGTCAAGGAAATACAGACTTAGAATAATCAAAATGTTCATTTATTTCTTCACTTATTTGGCCTTTTGGATGACTAAAATTTTATAAGTTCTTCCTTAGAGCAAAATTATCTATATTGATGGCCTGAACCAAGAAATACTACAGCTAACTCACTGATGAATGACATTAAACCTGATTTTATTAAAACATGATTCAGCAACCACAAAAGCAAACACCAACCTATATGAAAAATTTAATTCTGAGACTCAAAATTAAAATATTACTGTCAACCTTTAATGAAAAAATCCCTAAGATTCTCTACATCACTGACATTAAGTATCTGACACGCTCAAGAGAAAATAAGATACTCAAAAGATTTGCAAAGGACAGCATAATATTGTAGCAACTATAAAGCAAGTGCATCCTTAAGACTAACTAATGGTGTCACATAAGTAACATGAGCAAAATACTTAAACTTCCTATCTTTACTGAAATGCACAGAATAAGCAAGTACAAAAATCATTATTTGTTAACAAGATGCAAGCTACCTAGCTAAACCTTGTTTATAATGAGAAAAGAAAAGAACAAATTCTCAACCATCTTTCAAATTATCTAAATCTGACCCACCAGAAAAGAGCTTTGCCCGCAATCTATACTGAATTGCAAGGTTAAGAGCACAACATGTGGGCCCTAAATGTTTATAATCAAGGGAGTTCAACCAAAGCAGAAGTTCAAAGTAAGGATTAATCAAGTATTTAACCTATTAGCTGCCATATCATTCTCAGCCATCCCTGATCTCTCTCTTCATCCCTGGTGTTTGGATTTTAAAACTAAGTCATAAAAATGCCCTAACAAATATATGCTCAAAATTAACATTTTATTTAGTTTACAGATTTACTAGGTACAGTATATATACAAGGCACATTCATATACACAATTATCTCAAGCCCTTTGTGAGGTAGGGATAGTTACACATAGCAGACAGCATTATTGTCCAAGCGTCTCCACCCTACCACCATCCCACACCCTCATGTTCTTAGGGGGTATGGCTCTATTTTTATATTTCTTAATCTCAGTGCAGTGCCCGGCTTTAGAAAGACTAGGTAAATGTTTGTTGTGATAAGGAAATTGAGATTCAAAGTGATCTGTCCAAGGTCAGAAAGCTTGTTTGTGGCAGAAAGTGGAGTTCAAAACTAGGCTAAGTACAATATTTTTTTTAGCGTAACAGCTGCTGTACTAACTTAGTATTATACGGTAGGTTTAAGTTAGTTTAAATACAGAAGGTTGATTTTCACAGTATGCTAAAACTTTAAATAAAAATCATTAAGTATAACTAGCTCTTTTACAAAATTGCCAAAATAAATTATTCATTTGAAATTTTTTAAGCACAATAGTGAGTTACTGGTTTCAGGACTCTAATCTGTCCTACCAGGCAAAAAAGATGTTATCCCCATTAAGCCCAAATAACAACTCCCTCAACTCTGTACATGACACTTTAAATGTAGACTACTAAAGCATTTATTAAATTAAATTGTAATTAGTAGTGTGTGTTTCCCTGGAAAGTACTTTGAGGGTTGAAGTGGTCGTTTTCATTTTTATATCATCACCTTGGTCCATAATTCCTAGCACTTCACTGCTGATCAGTGTATGTCAGCTGAATTACTGATCATTCAATTAAAATCTGTTCTCAGGACCATGACAAGAATGCTATGGAAATCTCATCATTATGTTATTACTATAATTACTACCACTGTAACATAATAAACAAGTTATAGTCTTCTATCATAAAAACTTGAGTTAGTTAAGAATGACCACAAATCCTGCTTTACATTTGATTCCTTGACACCCCTAATGACTTGCCGTTTATCACTTGCTTGCTTGAGAGTGCTAGGCAGTGCAAGAACAGAAGCCCCCAAGTCAAAAGCTTTCTTCCCTCTAAATATTAACCTATTTGTCTCAGTTGTTAATAAATTTGGAGGCCATTCAAAAGTTCTCCAAACTCAGTTTGTCAAAATATACATGAATATAACCAATGGTACCTCTACAACACTATACATACCTGCAAATAACTTTTATTTCCAAGCTAAATTTTTCCCGAGTTTTATCTCCAGTAGTCATTTTTTTCCCTATGGCAGCCCAAAATTACAATTTTACCAATTTTTCCACTTTTTTTCCCCCTGAGGAAGATCAGCCCTGAGCTAACATTTATGCCAATCCTCCTCTTTTCGCTGAGGAAGACCAGCTCTGAGCTAACATCTATTGCCAATCCTCCTCCTTTTTTTCCCCAAAGCCCCAGTAGATAGTTGTATGTCATAGTTGCACATCCTTCTAGTTGCTGTATGTGGGACGCAGCCTCAGCATGGCCGGAGAAGCGGTGCGTCGGTGCGCACCCAGGATCCAAACCCAGGCCACCAGTAGGGGAGCGTGCACTCAACAGCTAAGCCACGGCACCGGCCCCCCAATTTTTCCACTTTTAAACATCAAAACAATCAAATTATTTCTTTTATTCATAAGACAGTTAATTTTATGATACAGTTAAATCTTAGTTTTTAAACCTTTCAAAATTATTTCAGCTCTTTCTCTTCCACTTTCCTTCCTGAAAATTCAGTCCAAAAATCATTATCTGGGGCTAAGGAAGACACATAAACATGCTGGAGGGAGAGCCACCATGGTCTAGAGCAGAGTACCAGAGTTGGAAGAAGATGAGGAAGGCTTCCAAGGGGGCCCAGGAGAAGGCTGAACCCAAACAGGATGAGGAGGGCATGTGCATGAGAAGAGTGGCACAGGGTGTCATAGCACTTGAGAGGGGTGAGCAGGGCCACAGCATCAGAAAGGGGACAGGAGGAGCCTGGCGCATATGGCAGATTAGTTACAAACACAGAGATTGATCAAATAAATAAACATACTAAGAATAATGGTTTCTCACCATCAGAAAGACATTCCAACTACAGAAAAGATGAAAAGTAGAATGTAATATAGATGTAAATGCATATATATGTGTGTCTGTATGTATACAAACAGAGATTTGTTATTTTTTGATTCTGATGGTATATTATAGTTACGTAGGAGAATATCCTTGAGGAAGGGAAACACACAAGTATGTAGGGGACAATGGGGGATCATGCATCTCAAATGTTTCAGAAAACAAACTGTGTACTGTACTTGTAACTTATGTGTTGAGAATTGTTTCAAAATTAATTAAAACATTATTTCACAAGAATCACTATAAACCAATGCCACATGCTTCCAATTAATAAAATACTACCCATATTGTTATTTTATTTATTTATTTTTTTTGCTGAGGACGATTCATCCTGAGCTAAAATCTCTGCCAATCTTCCTCTATTTTGTATGTGGGTTGCCACCACGGCATGGATGCCAATGATGGTGAAGGTCCATGCCTGGGAACTGAACCCAGGCTGCCGAAGCGCAGCGTGCCAACTTAACCACTAGGCCACAGGGCCAGCCCCAGTTCTCAATTTTTTAAGTGAATAACAACTCCTTTGAGAATCTAAATATGCACTCTCTCCTCAGAAAAAAAATACATGATAAAAATCTCAAGTATATTTCAGAAAGTTTAGTCAATGAATCCATTTAGTGCCCCCTTTCCCCTAAAAAATCTGCTTCATGGTCTTCAGTAGCTTAGCCACTTTCAATTATCACTTTCAATTTCAATTATCACTCCTATATAGTAAAATATGTTGAAAGGACTCAAATGTAAATGCATGAAAATTATAAACTTAAAATGTGTTCCTGTTTATTCAAAAATAAAACTTGGGTAAAATTAAAAAGGTTGGTAACTTTAACCACCTTTGTAAGGTCTTTCATGTGAGACAGGTTCTCTCTCTCCAATCTTTAAAATAATTCTGAGGTTCTCTAGTTCAGTGGTGAAATCAGTATAATATATTGGCATAAAACTATCTTTCCAACAAAATCCACCTGCTGTGTACCAAAAAATGTAATGATAGAAAACTTCACTCAATCTACAAATGCACTGGAGAGAAAGATGGATTAAGACTATGAAGAGGAAATTCTGACCTCCTGTGGTGCTGGGCTGTCTGTAGTCATAGCTAGGAAAAAGACTATTTCATATTTAAAACTATTTCAGAGACATATGAAGCAGCTAAGAAAAGGATGGACCCACTTGACCAATAGTATTTGATCTCCATGTCCTAGATTAAGAAAGATTTAGAAAGTGTCCCTTAAGGATCAAGAAATAGCAGCCTACCACGCCAAGAGGAAAAGCACACTAAATTAATCTGCTGAGTGAGAATTCTTTTTCCATCTGTAAAGAAGTTACATTGACAAGTGCCTTCACTCCCTTGTCTTTCAAGTCCTAAGCACCTTTCTTTGAATACAGTGCTCTGTCTTTCTAAAATTTAACATCAATTAGACTATGCGACCTTCTCATTTCTGTCCCAAAGTCTAGTTAATTAAAATCAACAAATGTTTCACAATTTTTATTTCAGTCCACCTAGCCAATGAATCTTGAGTATATTCAACATCAAGAGAACAATTCCTCTATGCCTGAAAAACATCAGCATTCTCACCTTACTTCTTTAATTTAGCCCATATACTACGAAGTTTATCTTAGAGCTCTCAAAAAGGCTGTTAAAAGGGTGGCTGTGTTTTCCAACATTAGAGTATCTTAAATGATGTATTTTCAAAGATCCTATTAGGATAGAACATGTATGAGAAGCAAAAATAGATTAAGAATTATAATTCAAGTATTAACCTATATATATTTTTAAAACCACATTGAATGACTTGGGTTTTTTTTTCAGCTCACTAAATGAAACTGGGATATTATCCAGATTACATTTCTTATATATGTCAATCCAGGCATTGCCCCTGTTACAAAACCAAAAGACTCCCAGTCTATAAAACTGTTCTGTTTGTCTGAATTATACTGTTCCATGATAAAGACACTGAAATTAAATCAGATAAAGAACTAAGTGTATAAAACATTAATATACGAATTACTGAAAAAATCATGCACCATTTTTCCATGAATTTATAGTAGATGATTTAAGATGGTGGTATGCTTTTTAGCTATGAAGTCTTATTTCTCTAAACTCCCATACCATTTGGTTTATACATTTCTTATGCAACATCACATAATGATTCATAGCGTAGTTAAGTTGCATACTTTTGTCTTCCTCCACTATCCCTTATAGTGTCTTCATCTACGTTTGCATTCTTCCCTCAAGCATCTAAAACATCTCACCTTCAAATATACCGTAAATCTCCTCAAATTCAGGCAAAAAATATTTTCTCTTTTTTAAAAGTATAATATTTAATAGCACAAACTTTTAGGAAAACAATTTGCCAGTATGTGTCAAGAGCCACAAAATGTTCAAACACTTTGCTACAGTAATCCTACTTCAGGGATTATAAATAAATAAATAATGATACTGCCCTCTGCTCCCCAACACACATACCCAAACTCTGTGTTTAAAGATCTTCATTGCTGTGTTATTTGTAACAAGGGTAGGGGTAAAAACAAATTTAATGTCCATTAGTAAAGAAATAAATTACAAAAATTATGGTACATTCAATCACAGACTGGAATATCATGCAGCCATTAAACAGCATAGTTAAAATGTTGACCAAAATTTCCATTACGTAAAATTTTTACTGCAGCATTATTATGAGATCAAACACAGCAAATCATTCAAATGTCAAATGAGAAAGCAATGGCTAAAATTTGAGATAGCCACAGTTGGAAATATTATGCAGCTATCAAAAGGAAAATATTGAGGAAAAATATAGCAAAATGTTAATGATAATCCTCTCTTGCTGGTAGGTCATTTTTATTTTTCTCTATTTTTTTTTTTAGTATTCCTTAATTTTCATGTATTTCAGGTATTATTATGGAAAAGTCTCCTTTTCAGAGGGGCATGTCTTCCCTGATAACTCTAAGTAGATCCCATCATGTTTATTTCCTTCCTAGGAAATAACATAATCTGTAATTATTTTACATATTGTCTGCTTGTACCTATCTCTCTAAATTAACATAAACTGCAGTAATCTTCCTCCACAAGTAACAACATAATTACTGTAATTTATAGCTGTGATAATGTGGTATTTATACAGGAAGAACTATAGGATGAACCAAACCAAAGGTTGAGAAAGAGAACCAAGTACATATATTTTAAAAAATCAAGTGTGTAATAAATGGTTTTGGGAAGACTTGAAATAAAATAAAATAAACAGATTACTGCCTCATCTCTCACATCAAAAAAAATCCACATGGATTTAAGATTACAAAATAAAAAATTAAACCTTTAGTCTATATATTTAAATACAGTGGAATCCCTAAAACCTTGAATCAAGCAGGAGGGTATCAAGGACAAAAGCCATAAAAAAAAAGATTTCATGGAGAATATAAAAATCAAGTTAATACATAACATCACACAGAAAAAAATTCCAGAAAAAAATGCCAATATCCAACAACAACAAAATAATAATACCCTTAGAGTATCTATATATGATTTATTAAGGAAAAAAATGAACAAAGGTTTTTTAAATTAAAGTAGAATATACTATGTATAACAGAACCAATACCAAAGATAAATAAATATGAAAAAAATAAGTTAACGAGTAACAAGAAAATACAGATGAAAATAAGATACCAATTTTAGGCATTAAACTGGCAAAGACAGACTATAATATCTGGTATTGGCAGTAGGCAGAAAAAAGGGTACTATTAACATTTGGTGAGTGTGCAAAATGATACACAACCTATTTTAGGGCAATTTGGTATTATGTATTAAAATCCTTAAAACAATGCATAAGCCTTAAAAACACAGCAATTCAAACTTCCAAAGCTTTATCCTATGGAAATAATTAAGAATACAAGCACAGATAACTATAACTATGTTCATTTGTAACTATCTTGATGTTGAACATGGCAAGCTATGATATATCCAATCCACACAAGCCATTAAAATCTATGACTCAACCATAGTATGTTACCAAAAAATATCTAACATCAAAAGATGACCACAATTTACTGCTAAATTTTAAAAGGCAATCACAGAACATTAAAGATACACGCAAACAAGAATACTACGTGTTTTGATGCTTAAGAGTTATCTGGGTAGCAGATTTTGGTAACATTTACATTGATTTTGCTTTTTTGCATTTCCTAATTTCTAACAACGAAACATCACGTTAACTTTATTACAAAAGCACTTTTTAAAATATGTAGATAAAAACCTAGAAGGAACACAAAAAATTAAAATAGGGGATATGTGGAATTATGTGATTTTTTCCCCCTAATCTTTCTCTGCTTTGGTTAAATTACTTGTTTTAAGTCAGAAAGAATTCATATAACATAAGTTCACCATTTTAAGCGTACAATTCAGTGGTTTTTCTATACTCATTATGCTGTGCAATCATCATTGGTTAAATTACTTTTATTACTAAAGTTAAAATAAAAATACAGAGCTCAAGGAAGAAATTTTTAAAATATTACTCAAAGCATTTCAAGTAGCCAACACATCTTTGTTTTGTTTTGTTTTGTTTGTTTTTTTGTGTGTGTGAGGAAGATCAGCCCTGAGCTAACATCCATGCTAATCCTCCTCTTTTTCCTGAGGAAGACCGGCTCTCAGCTAACATCCATTGCCAATCCTCCTCCTTTTTTTTCCCCCAAAGCCCCAGTAGATAGTTGTAGGTCATAGCTGCTGTATGTGGGACGCAGGCTCAGCATGGCCGGAGAAGCGGCGCGTTGGTGCGCGCCTGGGATCCGAACCCGGGCCGCCAGTAGCGGAGCGCCCCGACTTAACCACTAAGCTACGGGGCCGGCCCCAACATATCTTAATCTCAGAATTAAACATAATACCACTAAAATGCCCAATACCTTAGGTACAAAATGAGCCAGTATTACCTACCAACTTCTTCAAATAATTCTGGATGTTATTACATGAATTCAAACACCAACAAAAAGGTTAGGAGAAATGATAACTATGACAGTCGTTGTATATCCTATCACTGGCTAAATACCTCCTAAACTTTTGCTAATAAGTCATATAAAAAACACTATGATAAACTTTGAATCCCAAAAATGGCTAAACCAGCACATTCTAAACTCCCTTCCACTAAAAAAAACGAAACGCCAACCTGATACTAAAGGCATTTTGTATAGGTCAAACACATTATTACAAATCACTAAATAAAGAAAATCTCTATCACAAAAATTTTGCAAAGCTCAAGATTATAGAAATGATAGAATGGTGGATTTTAGTTTCAAAGAATTCAAAACAATAGATCTAACATCACTTGTTTTTAAAATATTTTCTGGTTAGATAAAGCAATCTACGATCTTTCTGAGCTCTACCACCTTGAAGGATTCTAGTAAAATCAGGATTTTACAACTAACATTTTATTCTCAGAGCATAGTCAAGTCTAATGAAAGAGCACACAAAGGATAGTCAAGTTCCAAGCCCAAACAAGTTTCCCACTTTGCTGAATTAGAGACCTAATTGTCTTTGTTATTTGATATGCCGCCTGACATTGGGTTTTAAACTAAATTTTTTTTTAGTTTTATTTTTATTTTAAATCAAGCATTCCAATCTCCTTATCCTAGCGGTAATCAAGGTGTTCAAAGTCTAGGCTAACCTACCTGGGATCCAGCCTTATTTCCAACTATTATAAAGTTACATATTAGGGGTGAGATCCTAAAGTCAATGCATAGTGCAAATTAATCTTGAAAACCCCCTATATCATCCATAAAGCAGAATTACATATAAACTGTCAAACTGTTTTTCTTCCTGCATTAAAATAAACACCTGTATCTCTGAGAAATAAACAGTAACTAGTTTATATTAAGGTGCCATATTTGTCACTGGACAAATATATTCAGCAACGTGAGATGCTCACACTTTGAAGGTATGTGGAAGCTGGAAAGTACTGGAGAAATAGAAAATTCACCTCTCCCACTTCACACCCACCCTAGGCCAGACACTCATTCCAGTGGAATAGCAGGAAAAAAACCGCTCACACTAAATTCTCTAATTCTCATTCATTCATTTCTTCTGTCTCTTTCTTTCATTTTTTTAGGGAAAACACCACCTAGTTGAAATCATATAAGTTCAAGGCATATTGGATGCAGTCATGAACTCTGCACTATATCCAGTACTCCCAAATGAGTCTCCACATAGTGCTTAAAAACACACCAGACTAACTGAGAAACAGACTGGGTTTGGTTCTGCCATCTGCTAGCAGTGTGACCATGGGCAAGTAACCCAATCTCTCCATGCCTCAGTTCCTTCATCTCTAACATGGGGGTAACAATAAGACCTACTTCATAGGGTTGTTGTCAAGGATTGTATAAGTTAAGTATGAGTACTTTACGTACTTACAACACTGCCTGGCACATAAGAAGTTATGCAGGTGTTGGCTATTATTTTCCCAACTGGACTGCCCCCTCAATGTCTATTCCAACTCTGGTCTTCAAAACTCTGCCCTTATACCTCCTCCTCAAATAAGGCAATAATAATCACCAACCAGGGACAAGCTCTCCTACATTATTAAATTTCTACAGCTCTTAATTTTTGTATGATTCTACTGATTCTGTATTTACTTCCTGGAAATGTTACTTATGTTTTAATGTGTATTTTATTGATTTATTTTTTCTCCCCAAAGCCCCAGTAGACAGTTGTATGTCATAGTTGCACATTCTTCTAGTTGCTGTATGTGGGACGCGGCCTCAGCATGGCGGGAGAAGCAGTGCGTCGGTGCGCACCTGGGATCCGAACCCGGGCCGCCAGCAGCGGGGTGCGCGCACTTAACCGCTAAGCCACGGGGCCGGCCCCAATGTGTACTTTATGTTGTGATATAAATTATAAGCTTCTATAAAAGAGAAAATATGGGAATACACACTACGCCTCTTTGATACAAAAAAGTACTCAATAAATATTGCCGATGAGGCAAAGTTACTGAATAAAGGTTTACCAACAAAGGACAGAGTTTCATAAAAAAAATCAACTGTTAAATATAGATTCTCAGTTTATATTAATGTGTAAGTCTTAATCCAAAAATTGTTATAAGAGCCAAAACTGCTCTGAGTTTAAATCTCAAAAGTGAGGACTTAGCTCATAAGGAATAGCTTGTTGTCTCTAAGTTAAGAATATTTAAGCAACGTTAGTTTTAGCTTTCCATGATTTGCAAATGATGCTGTTTAGATTTGGCCTATAGTCTGAAAAACAGATGAATATATTAGACGCTTACTTAAAAGGTGACTATGTGTTAGACTCTGCAACTATGCAGATGAAAAGATTTAGTCCCTGGGCCGGCCCCATGGCTTAGCGGTTAAGCGCACATGCTCCGCTGCTGGCGGCCCAGGTTCGGATCCCGGGCGCGCACCCACGCACCGCTTCTCTGGCCATGCTGAGGCCGCGTCCCACATACAGCAACTAGAAGGATGTGCAGCTATGACATACAACTATCTACTGGGGCTTTGGTGGAAAAATAAATAAATAAATAAAATTATTAAAAAAAAGAAAAGATTTAGTCCCTGCACTCAATAAGCCTATATAAAGATAACCAATTAAACGATAAAGTTCAATCTACCGGGGGGAAAAAGAGAGCAAGGATATTAACACCCATTCTCCTTATCCACAGCTGAAGTCTTATCAAGGAAAAGAAAAAAACAAAAGCTGTAGTCACAAAAGTACTGACCAGGAAAACTGATAAATAAGATACATTCAGAAATTGCATACTTCCTCTAAAAATCAAGATCAGATGACTATTAAAGTTTTTTTCATCTGGAAAAAGGTCACAGAGATTTTTAAACCAAGTATCTGGCCTTGGTCTCCAGATTATTCTACTAAGTATATGTTCAAGAAGTTATTCTTTACACTAAAATTTTAATATCAAAAATTTTTTGAAAATTGTTATAGTTTTCTTAATGGACCTATGAAGTTTTCTCACAAATTAAAAAATGATCTTATATTTGTCTACAGTTTGTCATTTAAGATCACTAACATTACATATGTAAAGGTAAGATGTAGTATTTCTTCACATATAATAAACATATTACCAAGAAGAAAGGTATGTTCTGCATGTTTAATCCATCTATCTAGGTCCACCTCTGCTCCACGGCAGCAATATGCAAGCTAGGTATTTCTACTCAACCAGAGACAGGCAAGTTAACCAACTCTACTAAGTATCAAGTTTGCAGACTTTGTACAATGTTTTAACTATGTGAACTATTACATGCAGATAGTTCCAAAAAGCCACAAACTAACCATTAGCTAAAATATTCTGGTCAACTGATAAAATATTCTTCCCTTCAATGAAGGAGTATTTCACAGCTAATTCAATTAATCTAATTCAACACCAAAATAAAAATACCAGGAGTTGAATGTAATTAGCAAATCTGATGCACACTACATACATACTCAACTTTCTTTGTCGACACAACTCAATTTTGTCAAGGACAGTCAATCCACTATCCTGCCTTTTTTTAAAAATATAAAGAAATACAACAAAGTTACATTATACTTAGGATTTAGGTTCTAAAGTCAGCCTACATGAAGTGAAAATATTATAAAATCATTTAAGATTAAAACTGTCATTTGAGAATACTAATCTCATATATGGTAAAGTGTTTCTTCATATATAATGATGATGCTACCAACCTACAGTCAAAATAACCCTTGACAATCTCTTAAAATGGACTACAGGCAGGGTAAGACATTCATGGGATAAAACACATAGGAAAAATGAGACTGAATTAGAGAACAGGGAGAGTCACATTTCACTCACTCCAGGGCTTATACTCAATGAATGAATTTTGATCCTCTACCCTATCCTTCTTTTTCAAATTCAGAACACATATGCTTAAGTTAAAGATTCATGTGATATGACTCCACTGTAGTATATAAACCAGAGAATAAAATTATCCTGGAGTACAAAGTAACCACCAGATGCTGTTTCTTTTTGTAGCATTATCAATTGAAGAGTATTCTATTCCACCACCACCTCCCACCGCTTCTCAACTTTTACTTAGTGTCCAAAATTGTGCCATCTTAAAAAAAAAGAGGCAAGGAAATACATAAATACCATTAAGCCATCAAGTTAAATTTAAAAATGTTATTTGCAGAATAAGAGAAAATATATGATCTTTGCAGATATTTGGGCTATTATTTCTTAAATTCATTCAGTTGATTAATAGTTTAAAACTTAGATCAAAATTCAATTTTAGTGAGAAATCATGTCTTACCCACAACCATAAGTGTGAATTCAAACCCTCTCTTCACTGATTTTCGGTATACTTGATTTGGGAGATTTGCAAACCCCACATAGCCTTCAAGGTTCTTCTGTTGCTGAGGAAAGCAAAAAGGGCCAAGTTACTTATAATCAACAAAACTCTTCTGTCACATATTTCAAATTCCCTTCATTACCCTATTTTAGTAAACTACACAAACTATTACTTGTGGCAAATCAAACTGATTTTATGGTGTTACCAAGGAAAAGTATTAGTTAACTGTGGCAACAGACAAAATGAATTGAGCATGAGTTGACTGACAATAAATAGTCAATTATAAAAACCCAAGAGTATAAAATAAAAAGAAACCTGCCTCAGAGCAAAGACTTCAATTTATAGCAAGTTAGTAACTATAAGATTCTGACCAATCAACTAAAAAAATCAACACAACAAAAAAATTCAAATCCTCTTAAAATTATATTAAGAACTCTTTTAATTATCCCTTTTGCTCACACTGATTAATTACTACAGGTATGAGTTTCTTGAAATCTGTCTTCTTATTCATGAAACGAAATCAAAATGTTGAGTTTAAAAGCAAGTTTTTCATAAATTCTTGAAGGCTCTCATGATCAATGTCAATGAGTAAACAGTTATCTTTTATGCTGTTATACCAGGTCTAATTATGTCACTTAAGGTTTCACATGATATTGCTGCCTCCATGATCAGGGACATCAGATTTATTCAGATTTTAACGTAAATTATAATTCAGTCTTCTGTATGGTTTTTGTTTCTTTGACGACCTCAACAATAGTTTCCTAAGTAATTCAAAGAAACCTACTGCTAAATCGGTGTAGTAAATAAGTCTCATTTTTAACTTACCCATTGGTGAGAAAAACTGTCCATAGTTTAGACCACCTGAGTGAGTAGAGTCTTAACTGGTTTATTTTACTTAGAGGTAGGTCTTATTCATCACTAAACTATAATGGCAAAATATTCCTAAGAGGTACACACTTCTCTTAAAAGTTTTTGCCACATTTAAATCCTCATTAAATAAAAATTCATATGAGATCAAAGCATTAATTCAATACATCTGGATGTAACAAAGAACAGCAATCTGCATTCCGCACTAGTATCACATAAGTAACTAAATATTCCATCCATAACCTTTTACCCTGTGTTTTCATTCATATAAACTAATTCTTAAGCCAAATGTTGAGAAGGTAAGCCAATTAAATTGAAAAGCTAATTTTAAATATACTAATAAGGATACTGATCAGAATATAGTATTTTAAAATAAAATACTTGAAAGCCTATTACATCTAGAGCTAAAAATACGTATTCAATTCAAGGCTTCCTTGGCTCATATTTCATCCAACTGTAAGTTAAATTTAAGTTAACACAGACTGAAAAAAAGTCTGTATAAATTATCTAGTATACTCACAGCTACTTTGTAAAGAACACATTTCCATCATTCCAGTGTTCCAGATTCCAAGAGAACAGATCCACAGAGGAACAGTAAACGAGGAATTCCAAGAATTGTACGTGACATTCAGTCCAAACAGGAGAGGCAAATTCATTGGAACATAGTAAAAAGATAGAGGGAAAAATGAAAGTTACTTACATGTAACTCAACAAATAAGAGCAAAATTACAAACAAATTTAGGGCTTTTTTCCTACATATCAAAAGAATACTTTTTTGTGGGATATAAAGCCCAGTGAGTTTTAATCCATTTTCAGCAGCTCTCCTGATGAAATATAGAACAAAAGATCTCCTATCTTTTCATAAAGGCCAACTACTATGCCCTGCATCTGAAGTCTTACAAGAAATGGTGGAAAAGCTGTAAAGTATGAAGTTTCAGGAAGGTACACAGAGACCAAGTTTAAATCCCCAAAAGAAAAAAAAGGAAATTTCATACAATTTTGCTTTGCTGGTCACTAGATTAAGATAGCCCAGATCAGATAAAAACAAATGTTTTAGCTAAAATCTTTATACAGTGCTGTGTTTCAAATTCTATTAAATTAAACTAAAGTTCAGAATTGGAAGAAATGCACACTTGTGGATACAGGAAAGGGAAGGAAGCTAAAGATGGCAAGCAGTAACAAACCGAAAGATGAAGTAAATGCGAGCTGTGAAGACTGAAAGGCAACTAATGAAGCAGAGAGAAGAAAACAGACTACCCTTGGACAAAATGTAAAAAGTGTACATCTTTATTCTACATTGATACAAATCTATGAATTATATCACAACTTGGAACAGATGATGATGATGATGATGATGATGATGATTCAAATGTCACCTTCACAGAGAGGCCTGCCCTGACGACCCTTTCTAAAATTACAACCCCACTTCCTCACCTCAGCACTTTGCTGCCTTATGTATGCTTTTCTCCTTAGCACTTAACATCATCTAACGTACATTTTACTCATTTTGTTTACTGTGATCTCCACCCCATCCCAGCTCTAACTAGAATGTAAGCTCCATCAAGGCAGATATTAAGTGAATTACATAAATTGTGGCATCAAAAAAGAAAAAGCCTTCTGAAAAACTTGAAGTTTCAGAGAAAATATTTTAGGTCGCATAGTCAAGGAACCCACCAGACAAACGGCATAAGAAAAATGCCTGAGTCTGCCCCTGTGTCTTATTCACTGCTTTATCCTCAACTCCTAGAGTAGTTTTTGGCATATAGTACAATTTGGGGCTTGAATTAAGAAAAAGAAGAAAAGTATTCTAGGCAAAGAAGTGGGCACTAAAGTGGGGATGAACTTTCCCCACAAAAAGAAGGTACATGAACTACAATAAAGTGAGGTAGTGGACCAGGAGATAAGTGACAGAAAACGAGGTCAGGAAGGCAAGGAGGGGCAGGTCATGCAGGACCCAGTCAAAGTAAGAAATTTGGATGTTATTTTAAGCATGATGGGAAGCCACTGGAGGGTTTTGCACAGGCGACTGACCTGACCTGATTTGTGTTTTAAAGATAGCTCTCAGTGCTAAAAGAAGAAGTGGAAATAAGAAAACTAGTAAAGGAGCCTACTGCCATAGTCCAAGAAAGCAAGGATATACTACTGAATTTAGATGGTGTGGAGGCAAGGAGACATAAGAAGGACGCAGAATATGTTTTGAAGGTAGAATTGTCAGGACATTGCTGATGAATTTGATGTGACTGGTGAAGGAAAAAGAGATCAAAGATAACTCCTAGGTTTTTGGCTTGAACAACTCAATGGCTAGTGATATCTCTTAGGGAAATAGGGAACAATAGGGAAGGAAAAGATTGGGCAGTGAAGGCCAAAATCACCAAAATCAAAACCAGCTTTGAACATGTTAAGTTTAGGATGTCTATTATATATTCAAGAGGAGATGTCCAGCAGGCAGTTAAATACATGAATCCAGAAATTCCAGGGTTGAGGGTGCTGAAAATATAAATTTAGGAATCATAAGCATATATATAGTATTGGGAGAGGACTGGATTCCCAAGGAGAGACTATAGATAAAAGGGGGTCTAGACAGAGTCCTGCCTGGAGCATTCCAACATTGAGATGTTAAGCAGATAAAGAGTGAGAAAGATTAGGCAGTGAAGAAGGAAAACGAGGACTGGTTCAAGGTCACTCAACCGTGTTAAATGCTACTGAAAGGTCAAATGAAATACCAAAGAGGTGACCAGAAAATTTGGAAATAAGGTTACCGGTAACTTTGGATAAGAGCAGTCTCAGTAACTTCCTCAGTAGTGAGGAAGAAGAGTGACTAGGTTGAGAGGAGACAATTTTTTGCATATAACTATGATAAAATTTTAAATAATTTTACCTTTTAAATTAAATTATTTAAAAATTAAACATGTTACTTGTCAGTTCTCCCATATGACTGATTTCCCAGAGAGAGAGAACCATATCATACACATCTCCATATTCCTAGCAAAGTGCTAATACACAGGAGCTATTTTAAAAAGCTGAATGACTAAAACATACTTTCAGGAAAATTTCTTCTGAGCAAGAAACTGTGTCCAAAGACAAAAGACAGACTTATAGAATATACTAATAATGTAACATTGGTTGACTAAAAACACATAGACCTTTCACATTTCATAAGAATCTTTCCTGGGGCCGGCCCCGTGGCTTAGCGGTTGGGTGCACACGCTCCGCAACTGGCGGCCCAGGTTCGGATCCCGGGCGTGCACCGGCACACCGCTTGTCTGGCAATGCTGAGCCGGTGTCCCACACACAGCAATTTGAAGGATGTGCAACTATGACATACAACTATCTACTGGGGCTTTGAGGAGAAAAAGGTAAAAAAAAGGAGGAGGATTGGCAATAGATGTTAGCTTAGGGCCGGTCTTCCTCAGCAAAAAGAAGAGGATTGGCATAGATGTTAGCTCAGGGCTGATCTTCCTCTCTCACACACACACACACACACACACACACACACACACACACACACACACACACAAAGAATCTTTCCTTACTCCAAATTCTAAAATCAACCACAGTCTGTAATCCAGAAGACTTAACCACCCCCTGATTCTTTTTCTGCACAAATAAAATGTTCACAGTGCCAGTGTGAAATACATTTTCTGGATAAAGAAATATTATTTTTAGATATGCGTGATATAACTGTGACATTTAGAAGCATGTAACTATAGATAAAAGTATATTCACCCAGGCTTCTACCAAAATACCTTTAGGTCTAAGAGTATTACCTGATTTCAAATATCAGTTATACAAGAAGAAATCATTATTAAATCTTTTCTAAAACATATATTTACAAAATTTTTTAGTTACTATGCCAAATCTCTACGTCAAAATTCGTATTTAAGAAAAACTACAATCCATTGCTTGTTGTTTCACTGCCTGTGAAAAGTCAACTTAAATACAATATCCAGTAATTTCAGTGTTTAACTTATTTAACTTTATTTCTAGAAATTAATTATATTCGAAGAACAAGATGCTTCAAACAGGTTCCAACAGATTATTGGAACCCTTAAGAATTCTTTATATTCTCTTGCCATTTATTTCTATTCCAAAGAATAAAGTTACCCAAATCTTGGCATCTGAAATCCCATTATTTTTAAAGGTTTGAATATTAATATTTGCTTTAATAAATTTCCCAAAGAGAAAAGCAACAACTTATTTTGAAAACTGCTAAATAGCTTTTCAGTAACAACAACAAAATTGATCAAAGGGAGTTGTAACAGACTGGAAACCTGACAAAAAATCATAATTTGAGGAAAATTAAAACATATTCCTGACAGGATCTATTACAAACCTTCAACCTCCCCCATTCTTTACAAAATGAGATGTTCAGCTCCAAATTACCCTAATATGACCAGAATTCTATTTCTCCCCTTAATAACTGCAATTAAAAAAAAAATCAGGTTACAAGGATCCAAAGTTTACATCAATAACTTTAAATTTCAAAGATAAAACATTTGGTCTTTCCTAAATAACTTCAAGTTCAATCTGTTTTGGATTTTAAAACAGGTATACTGGTTTTTTTAGGTATACTGTTTTATGTTGTTTAGGTATACTGTTTTATGCGCCGATAAAAATAATTAAATTTCTTTCCCCTAAAGTTTAGGTAATTCTAAATACAAAAAACAACTACACACTCCAAAAGAAAAAAATACTAACACATAAATTTCCTTGTCTATTCTTCAGTATTCTTAACAAAAAGCCTAATATCTAACTGTCTAGCACTTGCTTAGTCAAATTTCTACCATCTCTTACATAACCCAAGGGAAAAGTTAAAGAACTTCACCATTTAAATGTTTTAAATATAACTGGTATAAAAATATCTAGATTTTAGATTCAATATGACAAGAACACTAAAATGTTATAAGATTACATAGGCATATCCTAAATGTTATCTTTGATGTCCCCTCCCCCAAATGTTTTTAAACATTCACTGTCTTAGTTTACATGCCCCTAGCTCCTTCCTTTTTACTGAGATGAGCAATTGTGTACTGAAGGAACCAACTTTTATTTTCTTAATCCTATTCTGGATTCTTGGTTAATCTGTTTAAAAGATTTTAATATTTAATTCTATTAACACAAGTAAGAAGGAGATAACTTAAAATTTACATAGGTTTTTCCCTTTGTTCTGAACCTGAAATTCAGACATCTATTTATAGACTTACTGATCATACTCTCTCATTCATTCAACATAGTTATTGGACCCTTATAATGTATGTACTACTGATTAAGAATGTAAAAGCTAATAAAAACAAAGTCCCTGCTTATGAAACTAAGAATCTAAGGTCAGGTAACTTAGAAGGCAATTTTAATAACAGCAATAAATACTATAATGTAGACAAGCACAGAAGGATAGCTATGAGAACAAAAAGGAAGGGTGCTTCATCCTATCCTGGTGTCAGATCCTTCAGATCCTGAAGAACTAGTAGGCCTTAGTCTGATGAGAAATGTGGGTAGGTGCTAGAGAATATGGGTCTCAGGCAGGCTAGTTGCAAAGGCCCAAAAGCAAGAGGAGAGCATGTTTTTTTTACCGGAACTACAAACCGTTCAATACAACTCATTTTCAGGATCTAGGAGCTATGGCAGCATAGGAAGGTTAAGCAAAAGCCAGATCATAAAGGACTTTGTTAGCTAGGCTAAGGAACTTAGATTAGACTTCATCTTGAAAGCTTATGGAGAACATTAAAGGATTTAAAGTAAAACAATGCATAATCACATTCATTCATATGCAGAGTCACACCCATATTTTAGAAAATTACTACGAACAAGAATACTGAGGATAAACTGGAGGAGAGAACGGTAGCAATCCCAAGAGCTGCTGCAGGAGCCCAGGGAAGAAATCAGGACTTGAACCAAGACAGAAGAAGTAGAGATGAAGAGAAATGTAAGTTAGAACTCTATTGTCCATTAAGGTAGCCACTAGCTGTACGTGGCTATCGAGCACTTGAAATTTAGCTAGTCTGAACTGATATGTGCTATAATTGTAAAATACACACCAGATTTTGAAGACTCGTTGGAAAAAAAAGGAATGGAAAAAAATTTTAATTTTTATATTGACTGCATGTTGAAATAAAATTTTAGATATATTGGATTATATAAAATATAATATTAAAGTTAATTTCACATTTCTTTTTACATTTTTTTTTTTTTGAGGCAGATTAGCCCTGAGCTAACATCTGTTGCCAATCTTTCTCTTTTTTTACTGAGGAAGACTGGCCCTGGGCTAACATCTGTGCCCACCTTCCTCTACTTTATATGGGATGCCACCACAGCTTGACTTGATAAGCAGTGAGTAGGTCTGTGCCCAGGATCCAAATCCATGAATCCCGGGCCGCTGAAGCAGAGCGTGCGAACCCAACCGCTATGCCACCAGGCCAGCCCGTTTTTTTACTTTTTAAATGTGGCTACTAGAAAAGTTTAAATTACATATACAGCTTGTATTAATTTCTATTGGACAGCACTGGCTTAGATATTAACGAAATGAACTAACAGGTCTCTAACTTGTATTGCGGGTGGTAAGATTCAGATTTCTGAATTTAGGTTTGAGCAACCAGATTAACGGTGGTACCAATCATTAAAAGCAGGACTCATCTGAGTCTAGGGTGCTAACTGGACTTTTGGGAGACAAATGTCTAGTAGGCAGCTGCATATATAAAAGTTAAAAGTTCTAGAAATGTCTAGGTTAAACAGATATTAACATTTAAGTCATCAGCATTTAAATGGTATGAAGTCCATGGGTATAAATCCAAATAAGGTATACAAAGTAGGAAGCAGGCCAAGCCAATACCAACATCCCACCTCAACCATCTCCTACACAAACCTAGGAAAAGGTGAGAGTGAAGAAGAATGAAGAAAGTAGTTCACAGAAGCAGTTCAAGGAGGTCAATTGTAGTGGCCTCCTTCAAGAAGTGGTCGATTGCACCAAATGCTCTGGAGTGGTTAATATCAAGATACAGAAGGAACTATTTATTATCAGGGACCATTGTCAGAGCAGGGAAAAAGGCGAAGAAGACAGATTGGAAGTAAATAAGCAGTGAAGGCAGTGAGAGTAAACAATTCTTTCAGATCGCTTAACGCTTATCTGTGAAGAGAAGAGCAATAAGGTAGAAGCTAGAGGATAACACAAGATCAAGGGAGGGTTTTAAGAATTAAATATAAAGGAGATAGCGGCACTTGTTGAAATGCTAACAGAAAAGATCAAGAAGACAAATGGCTAAAGAAAGAAAGGTAGGTTAGGATATAGATAATGATCTGAAGTGAAGAATGGAATTTTCTCTAAGCACCAGAGATAAAATCACCTGTTAATCCAGAAAGGGGAGGAGAGAACTAGACAATTTTGAGAAGTAAAGATTTGAATCAGCAACCACAAGAACAGGGAGAAAAGCTAGGAATCCACAGCAGGCAGCCAAGTAATTCTGTCCACTAGTTAAGGCTGAAGACCACAAATCTGTGTAAATGTATCCCTGAAGCAATGGGATCTTTTTCTCCAGCAGCAATTCGTAACTTGAGTATAAACCAACAGGCTGTAGGATTCATTTGAAACTGTCATTTTGCAAAAAGGGTGCACAAAAGTACAAGGGATCAAGGGAGCTAACAAGTACAGTTGAAGTGATTCAGTGAACAAAAATGGAGAGGGTCAAGGATGAAACATAGGAAGTAAGGAAGTGAGACAGCTAAAACAATGTGAAGTTGTAGTTAGAACAGGCCATACAATTAAGATTTTAGAGGTGGAACGTAATTTCCAAATGATAACCACATGGGACCATTAAAATGATGGCTCAAGCACAATCCAGAAACTGTGACGCTCAATTATTGAATGAATTATACACATGGACACTGAAAACACCCCAGAATGATGATAGAGCTTGTGGAGGAAAGGAAAACTGAGTGTTCAGTGCCATCTTTAATGAATAAGGAGAAAACAGGGATGTGGTAACCGACAAATTTAAGAAGGATGAGAAAATACTGTTGTTAAATAGCATAACCTTTAAAGAAGCAGGTTTTTTTTTAAAAGGGAGAATGGTCTAGGGTCTAGACCAGTGCTGTCTGATAATATAAGGTGAATCACATATGTCATTGTAAATATTCTAAAACATTAAGGAAGTAAGAGTAAACAGGTAAAATTAACTTCAATAGTACATTTTATTTAATCCAATGCATATACAATATTATCATTTCAATATGCAATCAATATAAAAAATTATGATTCATTTTATGTTATTCTGCATTCTTTTATTTAGCAATAATCTTTGAAACATAGCACATTTATGACGAGTCACATTTCAAGTGCTCAAGAGCAACAAGTGGTTAGTGGCACCATACTAGCTATAGATATGGAACATTTCATAGATTTAGGACATTTTCATCATTGTCAAAAGATATACTGGAGACCGCAAATTGAAATGAATAGCAGTATCCAGTACTGGGTGAGGATGTGGGAAAATAGGCACTCTCCCACATGCTTGGTGGAATAGAAACTTAATCCACTTCCCTGAAAAGCAATTTGGCCACGCAAACCAAAAGCTTAAGTTTTCATGCTCTCAGACAACAAATTCCACTTCCACAAATTTATAATCTTGGTAATATACAAGATTTAGATAAAAAAACATTCAACAAAGCATTGCTAATAATAGTGAAAAACTATAAAAGTTTTTCAAGTTCCAAAAACCAGCAAAACAAATATTTTAATATAGGACTCCCATATGTTAAAATATCATGCAGCCATTAAAAGTAAAGTTTTAGAAAAACAGACATGACAGATAACAATATATTGAATGCAAAAACTATTATTAGACAGTTGGCACAGTATTATATACCTTTAAATAATCTCCTGCGTCTACATCCCTAAAAGGATATAGACTGGAGTGACATTAAAGAAACTAGCAAAGTCAAGACCTCAGAAAATTCTCTCCTTCCTTAAAAGCAATGAGAAAACTGGCAAAATTGTCAAAATCAACTTCCTCAGAATGTGGAAATTAGCAAAAGGCCTGCAGCAATCCAAAGAGCACTTATTCAAGAAAAGGGCTGAATCTCAGTAAAAACAGCAGCTCTTGTTGCATTTTAACTTGCCCATTCTCACTGCCCCTCCCCAGCTCCACAGTAGCCTTGAAAACCAACAACACGCAATCATGACAAAAATCAGCAGCCTGTCAGCAAATGAAGGAGGAAGAACAGGCTCCTTCAGAGACCCATTTCCAAAGAACTATCATTATTTGACCTGTCTGGTGGTTCCCTGGAAGACCCCACAAATAACCACTAAGATAACCAAACAGAGACTTCAGTGATGACACATGGCAAAGCAAACAGACTTTGCCTAATTAGTCTCAAAACAGTCACTAAAGAAACAATAAACAGCAACAATAAACCCTGGTGGTGTGGGTGGGGGAAAATCTGACCAGACTTGCTGTATTACTTAAAATGTCCAGTTTTCAACAAAAAATTATGAGACATGAAAAAAAAAAAGAAAGTATGTCCCACATTCAGGGGAAAAAAGCAATCAACAGAAACTATCCCTGAGAAAACCCAGACATTAGGCAAAGACTTTAAATCTGCTACTTTAAGTATGTTCAAAGAACTAAAGGAAATCATGCCTAAAAAATAAAGCAAAGTATGAAAACAATGTTCATCAAATAGAGACTATCAATACAGAGACAGAAGTTATTAAAAAGAATCAAAAATTCTCAAGTTGAAAAGTACAATAACTAAAATGAAACTTCACCCAGAGAAGCTCAACAGATCTGAGCTGATAGAAGAAAGAATCAGCAAACTTGAAGACAGGTCAAATAACATTAACTAGTCTAAGAAAAAGAAACAAAAAAGAACATGAGAAAAAACAAACAGAGCCAGAGACTGCAGAATAAAATCAAGCATCCCAACATATACATAATGGGAGTCCCTGAAGTAGTGGAGGGAAAGAGACAGGGAGGAAAGGAGACAGAAGAGGGGGATAGAGGGAGGAAGGCACAAAAAGTATGTTTGAAGAAACAATAGCAAATTTTAAGAAAAACTTTGTCTACACATCAAAAGCTCAGCAAACTCTAAACCAGATGAAATCAAAGAAATCCACACCTAGATACATCATAATTAAACTGCCAAAAACCAGAGACAAAGAATCATGAAAGCAGCAAGCGAGTCAAATAACCACATACAGGGGACTCTCTTAACATCCCATCAGAAATCACAGAGGCCAGAAACTAGAGGGATGACATATTCAAGATGTTAAAAGAAAAAGACTGTCAATCAAGAATTCAACATCTATCAAAGGCCATATTTCAAAAATGAAGGTGAACTTCAGACATTCTCCAATAAACAAAAACTGAGAGAATTCCTCACAAGCATATCTGCCCTACGAGAAATACTAAAAGAAGTCATTCAAGCTGAAAGGGAAGGACCTTAGACAGTAATCCAAATCCACAAGAAGATATGAATATCACTGGTAAACATAACAAGTAAAAATAAAAGATAATATAAATACAATTTTTGTTTGCAACTCTTTTCTTCTTCTACTTGATTTAAAGGACAACTTCATGAAGCAGTAATTATAAAATTGTGTTGACAGGCTTATAACGTATAAAGATGTAATTTGTATGACACTAATAACACAAAGGAGATAAGAGAAAATGAAGGTACACAGAAACAAAATTATTGTATTATAATGAATGAAACTAAGTGGTAATAAACCAAATTACAATGTTATAGACTAAGATATGAACTGTAATCCCCAGGGCAACACCCCCTCCCCCCACACACACACACAATCTCAAAAGAACATAGAAAAAAATTCCAAAAAAACCCAGGAAAAAACCAGGGAATTAAAATGGTATGTTACAAAATACCTATTTAGCAACAATTAAAAAAGGAAGTAATTCAGGAATACAGGAACAAAAAAGAAAAAAGAAAAAATGAACAGAGCCAGAGACTCTGTTGAGATAGGATATATAGAAAACAAACAGCAGAATGACAGATGTAAATCTCACTTTTCAGTACAGTCATGTGTCACCTAAGAGACTATGTTCTGAGAGATGCGTCACTAGGCAATTTCGTCGCTATGTGAACATGAGAGTGTACTTACACAAATCTAGGTGGAATAGCCTACCACACACCTAGGCTATATGGTACTAATCTTATGGGACCACCCTCATATATGCAGTCCATTGTTGTCTAAACCATTTTATGCGGTGCATGACTGTACTTAGTTTAAACGTAACAGGATTAAACATTCCAAAATAAAAGGCAAAAACTGGAGGAATGGATTAAAAAAAAACATGGTCCAACTATACAGAGTTCACAAGAGATACTTTTTAGAATCACAGACACAACAACCAACTTGAAAGAAAAAGGACAGAAAAAGCAACAAAAAGAGAGTTGGAATGGCTACAACACAGACTTTAAGACAAAAATTGTTACCACAGACAAAAAAGGATGTTTTATACTGACGAAAACATCAATACATCAAAAAGAATAACAATTACAAACCTATTTTCCCCTAACAACAGAGCCCAAACATTTGCAAAGACTGACAGAATGGAAGGGAAACGTAAGACAATTCAACAATAATAGCTGGACTTCAATACCTCACTTTTAAAAATGGGTAAAACAACTAACTAGACAGAAGATAAACAAGGAAATAGAAGACCTGAACAATACATATACCAATTAGACCTAACATATCTGTGTAACACTCCACCTGACAACAGCAAAATGTACTCTTCTCAAGCACATATGGAATGTTCTCCAGGACAAACCATACATTAGACCACAAAACAAGTCTCAATTTTAAAGGCCTGAAATAATCTTTCGTGGATGTTCATCTACAAAAGAATGAAATTATAAATGAATAACAGAAAGAAATTTGGAAAATTCACACATCTGTGCAAGTTAAACTCTACACTCTTAATGGGTCAAAGAAGAAATCACAAAGGAAACTGGAAGATACTTTAAGGTGAACAAAAAAGAAAACACAACATATCAAAACTTATTGAATGTAGCTAACTCAGTGCTTAGAGCAAAAGTTATAGTTGTAAATGACTATGTTAAAAAGAGAACAAAGATCTCAAATCAATTACTTAACTTCCACCTCAAGAACTAGAAAAAGAGCAAACTAAACACAAAGCAAACAGAAATAACAAAATAATGAAGATTAAAGCAGAAATAAATGAGGTACGTAACAAACACAATAGAGAAAAACAACAAAACCATAAGTTGGTTCATTGAAAAAAATCAAAAACATTGACAAACCTTAGCTAGACTAACCAAGGAAAAAACAGAGAACACTCAAATTACTAAAATCAGACACGAAAGAGGGCAAATCACTACCAACCTTACAGAAACAAAAAAGATTATAAGGAAACCTATGAACAACTGTATGCAAACAAATTAGATAACCTAAAGGAAGTGCAAAAATTCCTAGAAAGACACAAACTACCTAACCTGGCTCAAGAAGAAGCAGAAAATTTGAATAGTCCTATAACAAATGAAGAGATTAAGTGAGTAATCAAAAATCTTCCCACAAAGAAAAGACCAAGCCCAGATGGCCTCACTGGTGAATTCTACCAAATGTTTAACGACTGCCCAATCCTTCACAAACTATTCCAAGACATAGAAGAGAAAGAAACACTGTCCAACTCATTTTATAAGACCAGTTTTACTGATACCAAACCAGACAAACACATAAAAAGAAAACAACACACCAATGTCCTTTACACAGATGCAAAAACCATCAACAAAATACTGGCAAACTGAATCCAGCAATATAAAAAGGATTATACACCAGGACCTGTGGGATTTATCCCAGAAATGCATACATTGGTTCTATATATGAAAATTAACCAACATAGTACACCATATTAACTAAATAAAGCAAAAACACCATATGATCATCTCAACAGACACAGAAAAAGCACCTGACAAAAATCCAACACCCCTTCATGATAAAAACACTGAACAAACTAGGTACAGAAGAGAACTTCCTCAATCTCATAAAGCACATCTAAGAAAAACCCACAGCTAACATCATACTTAGCAGTGCAAGACTGAATGTTTTCACTCTTCAGGAACAAAACAAGGACGTCTACTCTTGCCACTTCTACTCAACATTGTTCTGGAGGTTCTAGCCAAGCCATTTGGCAAGAAAAAAAAAAAAAGCCATCCAAATTAGAAAGGAAAAAGTAAAACTATCTCTATTCATAGATGACATAATCTTATAAACACAATATCTTAGCAAATCCACTAAAACAACCCATGAGAATAAAACTGCAGAAAACAAGATCAATATACAAAAACCAATTACATTTCCATACCCTAGCAAAAACAATCCAAAATGAAATCAAGAAAATTCCTTGTAATAGCATGAAAGAGAATAAAATACTTAGGAAGAAATTTAACAAAAGAAGTACAAATATTGTACACTGAAAGTTATAAAACACTGTTCAAAGAAATTAAAGACCTAAGTAAAAGCTATCCTGTGTTCATGGATTGGAAGGCAATTTTGTTCAGATGGCAATACACCCCAAATTAATCTACAAATTAAAGGCCGTGCCTATCAAAATCCTAGTTGGCTTCTTTGCAGAAACTGACAAACTAACCCCCTAATTCATTTGGAAATTCAAGAGACCCAGGATAGCCAAAACAACCTTGAAATAGAACAAAGTTGGAGGACTCACACTTCCTAGTTTCAAAATTTACTTACAAAGTTATAGTCACTAAAACAGTGTGGTACAGGCATAAGGATAGACATAAAAATCAATGAAATACAACTCGCAATCCAGATATAAACCCTGTGTTTAAGGTCAACTGTTATTCTAGAAGGTTGCCAAGACAACTTAATGGAGAAAGAACAGTCTTTTCAACAAAAGGTGCTGGGATAACTGGATATTCACATATAAGAGAATAAAATTAGATACCTACCTCACACCATATATAAAAATTAACTCAAAATGGATCAACAACCTAACTTTAACATCTAAAACTAAAAAACTCTTACAAGAAAACAGGTGTAAATCTTCATGACCTTGAATTAGGAATCATTTCTTAAATATGACACCAAAAGCACAAGCATATATTAAAAAGATAAATTAGACTTCATCAAAATTAAAAATCTGTGCTTCACAGAACACTGTCAAGAAAGTGAAAAGACAACCCTTGGAACGGTAGAAAATATTTGCAAATCATCTATCTCATAAAAGACTTGTATCCAGAATACATAAAGAATTGCTACAATTGAACAATAAAAAGACTACCTGATAAAAAATTGGGCCAAGCACTTTAACAGACATTCCTCCAAAGCAGATATACAAGTTGCCAAAAGTACATGAAAAGATACTCAACATCATTAGCCATTAGAGAAATGCAAATTAAAACCACAATGATACCACCTCACTCACTAGGATAGTTAAAACAAAAAAGACACAATAACAAGTGTGGATACCGATGTGGAGAAACTGGAACCCTCACACACTGCTGGTGAGAATGTAAAATGCTACAGCTCCTTTGTCAAAGTTTAGTAGTTCCTCAGAAAATTAAACATAAAGTTACTCTATGATTCAGAATTTCATTCCTAGGTAAATATCCAAGAGAACTGAAAGTACAAGTCTACACAAAGACTCGTACTTAAATGTTCACAGTAGCATTATTCATAAAAGCCAAAAAATAGAAACAACGCAAATGTCCATCAACTGATGAATGGATAAACAAAACGTGGTATTATCTACACAATGGAATATTATTCAGTAATAAAAAGGAATGAAGTACTGATACATGCTACAACATGGATGAACCTTGAAAACATCATGCTAAGTGAAAGAAGCTAGTTGCAAAAGACCAAATATTGTATGATTTCATTCATACGAAGTGCCCAGAATAGGCAAATCTATGAAATGAAAAGTAGATTAGTGGTTGCCAGGACCTGGGAAGAGGAAGGAATGGGAGTAATTGCTAATAGGTACAGGGTTTCTTTCTGGGCTGATGAAAATGTCCTAAACTTAGTGGGGATGGTTGCACAACTCTGTGAACATACTAACAATGACAGAACTGTACACTCTAAAGGGGTGAATTTTATGGCATGTCAACTATATCTCAATAAAGCCGTCATAAAATCAAGTATGTAGTGTCTATTATATAGTACCTTTCATATATAATTTTTGTATCTCCTTTCTTACATGTATCTTCTCATTTGTGCAAAAAGAAAGGAAGAAACTAAAAGCTAACCCAGAAACTAATGAGATGGTTACCCATATGGATGAGTAGGAAAGTGGCAAAAAGGGGGAATGAGACTAGGGTAAAAAGAGATGAGAGGTGGGAGGGACACTTCTGGACATACTGTTTTATAGAACTGACTATTAACACCATAGAAATGTTTCACATATCCCAATAAAAAAATAACCAAAATCAGCCAGGACGGGAGAAGAACTCAAAATGGATTAAAAACAGTAACAAATGAAACTAACTGTATTTCTTTTCTTTTCTTTCTTTTTTTTTTTTTGTGAGGAAGATCAGCCCTGAGCTAATATCCATGCCAATCCTCCTCTTTTTGCTGAGAAAGACTGGCCCTGAGCTAACACCCGTGCCCATCTTCCTCCACTTTATGTGGGATGCCGCCCACAGCATGGCCTGACAAGTGGTGCGTTGGTGCACGCCAAGGATCCAAACCCAGGCCGCCAGCAACGGAGTGTGCGCACTTAAACGCTAAGCCATGGGGCCGGCCCCAGAAACTAACTGTATTTCAAACGAGTAACATAACCACACTAAACATGGTGGAGAAGAAAAGAACATAAGTAACTTTAGAAAACAGTATTTTGACTGTATAGTATAAAAATAAAGACAAAAAGAAGTATATACAAATACTGCACTCTAGTAAGTAAACATATTTATAACAGCAATTCTGAAACTACATTTACATGTACACCAGAATGGAACAAATATGTAAATAAATTGTGGATGAGCCAGGTTTTTTACTGTTGGGGAAAGGAGTTACAAACAAGAAAAAGAGTAAGGCTAGACTGAAGCTTGTGTTAGTGGAATGGAACTGGTGTATCAGTATGAATTCATGGTTTTTAACATACATATACATATATATTTACATACAAGTAGATACATACAGAAATAAATATAGATGTGTGAATGTATATAAATGTCTAGTTTCCTAGATCTATCTGCTTAAAACACCTAGAAAAAATGACACCCCACAGCAATAAGCACTTCTAGTGCTCAGATCTTGGTTTCCAAATACTATTCTCAAATAAAAGGAACCAGGTCTCCTTGGAGAAATGATTGATTCCAGGGCTTAGGGAGGAAAAATACAAAATGAACCAGAAAGTAAGGAAGTATTCCAAAAAAATGATGAGGCATGCTGAAAGGATGAATAGGAGCCAACTTGAAAGAGCTCCCAATGGTAAAATCCAGGACAATCTGGGCAATAAAACAATGATAAAATTAATATTCATGTGTCAATACCAATATTAATAAATACCTGAATGAATGAATACATGAAACAGAACAGCTCTTCCTTAGAAAAGAATTACAAATAAAAAATGTAGAATAGGGCCAGCCCCAGTGGCCTAGTGGTTAAGTTCAGTGCGCTCCGCTTCCACAGCCTGGGTTCAGTTTCCAGGCATGGACCTACACTACTGTCAGTGGCCATGCTGTAGCAGCAGCCCACACACAAAATAGAGGAAGACTGGCAACAGATGTTAGCTCAGGGTGAATCTTCCTCAGCAAAGAATATAATAACACTAAAATTAAATTTAATTTTAAAAAATGTAGAATAATGGAAACAGAAAATCACTATTAAGGCAAACAGCATAGTAATAATTGTGACGGGAGAATTATTGACAGTGAATAAAAGTATGATGAGATTAAGTTATTTGCACAGTTTAACAAAGGACTAGTATCTAAAATACACAATTCAATAAGACAAATATCCCAACTCAAAAATGGACCAAAGATTTCAACAAACAACTAAAGACATATGGATGGCAAATAAGCCATGATAAGATCCTCAACATCATCAGTCATTAGGAAAATGCAAATTAAAATCATGATGAGGTATTCTACAATTCTACTAAAATGGCTAAAATTAATAACAGTGACCATCCCAAGTGTTGGTAATTATGTGAAGCAATTAGAATTCTTATACACTGTTGATGAAAATGTAAAATGTCACAACTATGGTGGAAAATAGTTTGGCAATTTCTTAAAAAGTTAAACACACACCTACCTATGACCTAGCCTAAGTATTTAAGCCAAGGGAAATGTAATCACGTGGCACCATCATTACAGCTTTTTAAAAAGTTTACAAGAAAAAAGCCAAAAAGAAAATATTTCCAAATTTTAACACCGGTTGTCTTTTGCTAACTGAACTTGAAGGTAATTCAGTTTTATATTATTTTCTATTTTCCAAGTTATTAATAAGGAACCTGAAGCATTTCCACTAAAAAAAAAAAAAAAGAATAACAGAAAGAAAATGAAGTCTTGTTCACCACAAGTCAGTAAGGGTTTTCTTTTTAATCAATAAGTCAGATGTTCCTTATTTCCCATTTCTGACAAGTTCATTAGATTGCAAAGGAAGAAATAATGGGAGATAATTCTGACAAGATTTTAATCATGATGTGAATATGGGCAAGGTAGAGAATTAAAGGCCTGAATACTAATAAAATAAGATGAATTAATAGCTGGTTAGTTGTATGTCAACTTCAGAATTATACACCACAAGGATCCATCCTTAACTAAGCCCAGATAACATTAGTCAATACTTTGACGAAAACATAAAAGAGACGCCTGTCAAACCTGCAGATGATAAAAGCTGAGAAAGTTACCAAATAACTTCATATGACACACTCAGAATCCAAGCGAAATTTAATATGGAAAAATGTGCATTCAAACCATGTCCTTTTTCCCCACCTCCAAACCAAAATCTGAAAGACAAAGTTTCAGTTAAGATCCGAAATATACAATAGCACTGCAAAAATAAGGAGGAGGTGGTGGGACACATTTCACCCAATCAACAAATTCTTCTAATAAAAAAAAAGTGTTGAAAAAGGAAGATAAAACAATAGCAGAACAAGAGGAAAAGGTAGAGACATCTCAGTTGACATTACACTCCGAAAGTCAGTAGGACAATAAGTAAATAAAGTTACCCTAAAAGGTAATTTAATTTTAGGCCTCAATAACAGACTTATATAGCATGTAGAACAAGACAAAAGACTGATGTATTCTTTTATTTTTTTTCCAGTGCTTTTTTTTTTTTTTTGTGAGGAAGATCAGCCCTGAGCTAACATCCATGCTAATCCTCCTCTTTTTGCTGAGGAAGACCGGCTCTGAGCTAACATCTATTGCCAATCCTCCTCCTTTTTTTCCCCAAAGCCCCAGTAGATAGTTGTATGTCATAGTTGCACATCCTTCTAGTTGCTGTATGTGGGACACGGCCTCAGCATGGCCAGAGAAGTGGTGCATTGGAGCGCGCCCGGGATACAAACCCGGGCCGCCAGTAGCGGAGTGCTCACACTTAACCGCTAAGCCACGGGGCCGGCCCAGATTGATGTATTCTGATCTGTAATTTTAAGATCACAAGATATCCAGTTCCTGGTGTCAGCAGGGATATGTACCAAATGAACAAAGTTTAGAGGGCAGTAACTGGATGGCTGGAGGGATATAACCCCCTGCCATATAAACCTTGTAAAAGAAATGGAAAGACTAAAAGTCTCTATAAAAGACTCAGAGTTGTCTTCAAACTATTATATAATAACATTAAAAAGAAAAATTAGACTCATCTTTTTGGTCTCAAGGAGTAAATGAGAACTTCTGAATACAAATACCAAAGACAGACTTCAGATATATCCCAAAATAGGAAGAAAAAAATTGAGAGAGAGCTATTCAAAGATGAAATGTGCTTCCTCAGAAGGCAGTGAATTTCAAACACAGGTTAGACCACCTCTGTCCATCAGAAATATAATACAAACCACATATGTAATATTAAATTTTCTAGTAGCCACATTAAAAAAGCAAAAAGAAACAAGTAAAATTAATTATAATAATATATTTTCATCAACTCAATATACCCAAAACATTATTTCAACATGCAATCAATATAAAAACTAGTAAGTTATTTTTTGTTTTTCAAAGTAAGTCCTTTCAAAATTCTCTGCATATTTCACCCTTATACCAAATCTCAACTCAAACCAGCCACGTTTCAAGTGCTCATCAGCCATACTTGCTCGTGGCTACAGCACTGGACAGGGCAGGGTTGGACAGCCACTTGAAAGGTACACTGCAGGGGGAACATGAGCACCGTTTGCATAATTAGATTAAATGACAATACATTTTCCGATCCTGAGATCTTGCAAAAATATCAGAAAAATTAGAAAAGAATATGAAGAACATACTTAAAATTGTAAAATGATTAACTTTATTCCATTTTAATCAGTCACTACTATGCCTTGTGCACTCATGACTTACATATCACTCCGTATTTTACTGTAGCATTCATTCTGAACACAACATAGCAGTTCTGTCAAAGAATTCAGGTTATTTCCAGTATGTAATATGTATCTCAAAAAAAAAATTTGCTTCTTAACAACATCAAAGCCATTTGTCAGAATGTCGAATCTCATGACTCAAAATGTTTGACTGGGGGCCGGCCCGGTGGCGCAAGCGGTTAAGTGCGCGCGCTCTGCTGCGGCGGCCCGGGGTTCGCTGGTTCGGACCCCGGGCGCGCACCGAAGTACTGCTTGGTAAGCCATGCTGTGGCGGCGTCCCATGTAAAGTGGAGGAAGATAGGCACCGATGTTAGCCCAGGGCCGTCTTCCTCAGCAAAAAAAGAGGAGGATTGGCGGATGTTAGCTCAGGGCTGATCTCCTCACAAAAAAAAAAAAAAAAAAAAAAAAAAAAAATGTTTGACTGATATTCAATCTTAGCATTGTCTGATAAAAAGAAATATAAGTAAAAATAAAGTATTCATTACCTGTTTCTAAAAAAGTTTTCTATAGCTTACCTACATTACAACACCATATAGGAAAATAGAAATTTGATTCCTGTTATGGACTGAATTGTGTCCCCCAAAAAATCATGTTGAAGCCTTAACCCCTAATGTCACTGTTATTTCAAGACAGGGCCTTTAAGGAGGTAATTAAGGGTAAAGGAGGTCATAAGACGGCCGGCCCCATGGTGTAGCGTTAAGAAGTGCGCGCGCTCCACTGCTGGCAGCTTGGGTTCGGATCCCGGGCACGCACCTGACCGCTTGTCAGGCCATGCTGTGGTGGTGTCCCACACAAAGTGGAGGAAAATGGGCACGGATGTTAGCTCAGGGCCAGCCTTCCTCAGCAAAAAGAGGAGGATTGGCACGGATGTTAGCTCAGGGCTGATCTTCCTCACAAAAAAAAAAAAAAAAAGGTCATAAGAGTGGGGGCCCAATCACATGGAACTGGTGTCCTTTCAAGAAGAGGAAGAGACACTAGAGATATCTTTCCCTCCACGCATGCACAGAGGAAAGGCGATGTGAGGACACATTGAGAAAGCAGCTGTCCACAAGCCAGGAAGAGCCCTCACCAGAAACCAAGCCTGCTGGTCCCTTAATCTTGGACTTCCAGCCTCCAGAACTGTGAGAAAATAATCTGTGGTTAAAACCACCCAATCTGTGATATTCTGTTATGGCAGCCCTAGCAGACTAATACAGGTCCTAAGAAAGTACTTTTAAAAAATTGTATTGCAAACCGAATTAAATTACTGTTGAAATTATTAATAAATTATGATAAATGTTTCTGTATGTTTATAAATTTACTCTACAACCAAAGATTTGAAAAGCGTGCCTTGGTGAACTACTGAAATAACCAAAATAATTTGATACCTCAAAACCGCAAATTCTAATTTTATCCAGAACCAAGGTCTTCAACTTATATTTCATTATAAAGACAACATTTTACTCAAGATCAGTACTATATACAATGAAGCTAGAAATCAGTGGGGAGCTCAAAAAGCATGCCACCCACTGCAATACTATCCCACCAACAATTTTTATAATATTAAATATAAACAATAACTAACTGATAACACATAAAAAATTGACAGTGTTGTTACGTACTAAAAGAGTAGTCTTAACAGTTCTAGGTAAGGGAACTTGAACTCAAAGTTCAAAAGAATCAGACTCAGACAGTTGGGAAAAGTTTCCCATAGTGAGTAGTTTTGAGCTAGGCTTTCCTTAATGGATGATGAGACTTCAAGGTAGGTAAAAGCAGCATAAGTAGAAGCAAGAATGCAAAACATGATTTGATCTGAGTATAAGGAAAAAGCCAAACCAAGGAGGCCCTAAAATGTCTGCCTAAGTTTTTAAGGAAAGAACATATGAAAGAATTACAAAGCAGTATATGAATAGCTAGAATTCTGAATTCCAATATTTGCTATAACTTAGAGCTACCCTCTGGTGGGTAAGTTATATAATCTTTCTGAGCCTCAGATTGGGATAGCATCTTTATGAAGTTATTGGAAGGTACATATGAAATATTTAGCACTTCATGTACAATAAGTTCAATAAATGACAGTTATAGCGGTTGTGTAATAGACAACAGCTATTATTAAAGCCTCTGGGCTTTCATCTTGCAGATAAGTGATTCCTAAATGTGGCTGTAATCAGAAGAATCCAGGCAGCTTGATGAAAACAGATACTGGGGTCCCAGCCTAGAAGTACAGCATTAGAATCTTGGAGGTAGGCCCCGAAAACAGTATTTTTAACAAGAACCTTAGAAGCCTACACCATAAATAACAGAAAGATATTTAAAGTTCTACAATAGGTCAATTATTTTATGAAAGTAGTGTTTTTGGTACAATAATCTTACAAAGAATTAAATAAAGTGGGAAGAGACTGGAAGCAATAAGACCAATGAGGAAACTACTTGATAGGAAAGAAACTCCTTTGTTTATCTTGGTTAGATTCTAATTTGTTAAACGGAATCCACTAGTGACTGACTATACTTAGAACACCCATCCTTCAATTAAAAAACAATGGAATCTCTCAGCCCTACCCAAAAACTTCCAACACAGAGTCAACTAAAAGATGTTTCCATCAAGCATAAAACTTCTCCCTTATTTGCTTTCTCCTGACCAGTACTAATGTCAATGGTGTATTTATTTCATATAACATGTTGTATTTGCATGTCTGTGCTATTATTTCTGCACTTCCTCCATGTTGACCAAATATTTAACGTTCAATAAGATAGGGGCTGCAACTTTTCAGCAAGTCTAAAATTATTCCAAAATTTCAAAAAAGAAAAAAAAGGAACTACAACCATGTATTTATCCTTCTAACAGCACAGTACCATGGTCCAACACAAACTTAAGTATCTGCTGGGTCCACTTGCCAGCTAAGTCATTCTACTTATCTTTCTGGCTCACAGCTGAATTAATCATCTCATAAAGTAATTCCTAGTTGTTCTGTATTAGACCAACTTTTATCTTCTATACAAAACCTAAGGCAGGCCTGACTATAGTTCTATCTAGGATCACTAATTTCATCCTTTTGTGCCAAGTTCTCATGTCTCCAAACAAACTAGAGAAATGTTAACTACTCGATTCACCCTTCTCAGCAACGAAAAAACCAACAGACTACAAGTTGTCCTCTAAGCATCAATGGCCTTTGCAAATTATACAATGATTACATGTTTTGGTTTTTGAGGTTCTTTTCTATTTGCACACTATTTTATACATCCATAGAACAAGAATGATTTCTACTTAAATTTATTTCCCTTTCACTCAGCTTATCAATTATACAGAATACAGCTGGGAACCAGAAATGGAAATCTTAACTCAGTGCTTAACAGATAGCAGGCCTTCAATAAAGAAATGAACCAGGAAATAAAAACTGAGCAATAAAATACAAAAATTTATAACAGCAAACTGGATAGCTACAAAATTCAAGGAAAGAAGAAAGTAGGTACATCCATGAGAGCAGAAAAATGTGAAAAGCTATGTATAGTTAAAAAACAAAAATGACTCTCATATTGCATTACTTAATAGTCCCATATTGTAAGTCACAGCACAAAACCAAACACTCCAATCACTGATGGTGATTTTAACAAATTCATGATATTCTACTGAAAGCAGGGAAGCTAATCAGTTTATACATAATAAATATCTCTCTCCAGTAATATAAGAAATGTAAATTAAGACAAGTTTCAGATACCAAACTAACAAATACCCTAGGAAAATAACTGGGGAAGAAGTGTGTTTAAAGATACTCTTTAAAATACTACTTATAATTCTAAAATAGGGAAACTATGAAATGTCTCAAAATAATAAAATGGCTAGGTAAATTAGAATATCAACACTGGTTCTGTATTACAGAGTACTTTTACATATACTGCACCTCAAAATATAGAATTCACACCTGAGGTTATCAACCCTGGCTGTTCATCAGAATTACCTAAAATACCTAAAACGCAAATTTCTGAACCTCATCTCACACCTAGTGAATTAATGAGTTTCCAAGTTTGTTAAGCACTAGAAGTGTTTCTAATGCCTGACCAGGGTTAAGAACCACTAACCACTAATAGACCACTAATTACAACCATGAAAAAAATATATGTAATTAAGAAAGAACACAAATTAACCTTCAGTGATTGAAATAATTTAATGGTTTTTTTTCCTCCTGGTTAATTTGTTTAAATTAATCATAAAAGGAACTAAGTATATCTATTAAACTTTTTAAAATTAAAAATGGTTTAAAATGTTGATGCTTGAAGGTATACTAGTTACTGAAAAAATTTTCCTTGTTTAGATCACCTCACATCCCAGATGTCAAGGTACCACAAATGAGGTGGTACCTTGGGTATTTTAGTAACAGTATAAACACAAAGCACTAAGATAAAATTACTATGAAGACTTTGCCTCCTTTTACACAAATAATGATCTCACTCAAAATATTTACAGTATTCTCTAAAATTGATTGACAATATATACCAAAATCTTCCTCAAAAAGAAAGAACTCTGATTACAATCTGAATGAACAATTTGAATATATAAGAATACAAAATGTCATTTGTGTAAAGAAACATTAGCGTGACCCTTAGTTTGAAACAGCTACTGTTGTGAAATGTACCAGTAGAAATTTTAAATAAGTAAACATTTCAGTACTACTCAAAAAATGGTGACCTCAGTCCCTCCAACTTTGAAGTTTCACACAAATCACTTTATTCCAATTTCTTTTAATTCTGC
This sequence comes from Diceros bicornis minor, assembly GCF_020826845.1. NCBI lineage: Eukaryota > Metazoa > Chordata > Mammalia > Perissodactyla > Rhinocerotidae > Diceros > Diceros bicornis. The sequence goes on along the minus strand of NC_080742.1, from coordinate 59,224,379 downwards.
TCACCAAACTACAAATACCAAGCCTTAAAAAACAGTACTAACAAATTTACTGACCAAACTAGAGTATAGCTTTTGTTTAATATGGCAGATTCAATTACTAAACATAAAAATTCTAAGCACAAATGAATAATTTACAATAATATTAAAATGTTTATTTTCCATCCTAGATGTCTCTCCTAGTATTGAGACTTTACCAGACATGCTCACTTAGATATCTCCAGGCCTCTCAATTTCATGTTTTAAATTACCTATCTCAAGAAACGGTACCTACTTATCACCCATTCACTCAAGTCAAAAAGTTCAGATATTCTGAATTCATTACTTACCACCTACATCCCCTCACATACCAAATACCTCACAACCATCCCCTATACTTCACCCGCTTTGCCATTGCCCTAGTTCTGTCCTTCCTCTTTTAGTTAGGACTGGCTATATTAACATCCCTCAATTCACTGGCCCTAGCTTGGTGCTCTATCTAACTCTACTGGAATAATCATCCAGGTGCTCATGGTTACCATTCTTCCCTTTTAAAATCCTTCAATAAAGATTTTTTAAAAATTCTCAGCACAGCAGATCAAATCTCTGCTTACCTCTCTAGACTCAGAACCTACATCACCATGATTTCTCAGCCTAAAATAAGCATCCTTCCTCTTCTTCCTCTGGCTAATCACTCCTACCCACCTTTAAAGATTCACCTTTTCCAGTTTGGAAAAGGTATCCTGCTCTGTACTCTCACTGTATACTCTACATACCTTTAAATCATAAATGCCAGGTTGGGAATACAAAAGTGAACAAAACACAGTCCTTAACTTTAAGAAACTTATAAACGGAGGCAGAAAAGTAAATAGTCAATTGCCATATAGTCTAACTCTTCTGTTTAAACTAACATCTAAGTGCTTGTTATATGCCAGGCTAAGGACTTGCCATGTATTATCTCATTTAATTCTCCAATAACTTTATGATTCTCACTTTACAGAGATGGAAACGGAAAAGTTTTGTTACTTGCCCAAGGTTCAGTTAAGCTTTAAGGATGTGAATCCAGGTCCGACTCCAGAACCTAAACTCTTAATCACTATGTCTTCTATTTCTACTGTCACAGCTTTTAACTCAGTTTCCCCAGTGCCCAGCATATAGCAGGCACAAGACATATATCTGTTAAATGAATAAACCTGAGTGTTGAAGTCCTAAGCTAGTAATGACTTAATATCAATACTACCACTTTAACTGATAATGTCTTGTATCGAAGTGTCCAAAAGCTCTGAGATACTAACACATGAGAAATGATCAGTGTCCCAAGTTACTCATCATATCATGGTTTATAACAGCAAAATACTGAAAATGAATGTCTATCAGAACACGTTAAACAAATCACAGCCTATCCATATGATGGAATTATGCAGTTGTATAAAAGAGTAAGAATGCTCTTCATGTACTGATATGGAATAATCTAAGATACACTAAGTGGGAAAAATTAAAAGGTGAGGAAGAATGTGTGCGTGATGCTACTATGGGTGGGGGCAGGAGGGATATACATTTTTTGCTTGTATACGCAAAAATCATCTCCAAAAGCACATATAAGAAACTGTTAAATAGATTGCCTAAGGAGTAGGAAACTGGGTGACTTGGGGATAGGAATAGGAAGATTTCACCACACATCTCTTTTTAACCTTTTGAATTTTGAACCAAGTGACTGTATTACCTATTTCACAAATATATTAACTCCCCCCAAAATAAATAAGTATTTTCAGAAATCATAATACAAACACTATGTAACATCCATAAGGCCAGGGGCCATAGCTTTCTTGATTGCTACTGTTTTGCAGTGTCCAACACTTGTTGGGAGTCAAATATTCGTTACATTAATGAAGTTTACAATAATCTCCAACTGCCACTGTGAGAGTATTTCAAATATATTTTACAAAGAAAGTAAAACTGGAAAAAAATGGTTTTGATTTTTCCAAAAAACATTCAGAGCTCAATCCCAAGCCTACTGTTTATCAAACTCTGGAAGACTACTAGAATCTGTTATCCTTCTAAAAGTAGCAAGGTGATCATTTTACTATTGTTTCATGTTTCCCTCACATTTCAAATCTTTCACAACAAAGAAGTTAAGGGGGGAAAACTTGAAAAAGCTACTAAGAAAAACCACTTTACATGAGTCAACTGTATATGGATTATATCTCAATAAAGCTGTTTAAAAAAAAAGAAAACTAATCTATGGATATTAGAAATCAGATCAGCAGTTACCTGGAGCAGTAGGGCGATAATTGCATAGGGGCACAAGAAACTCAGAGGTGATGAAAACGTTCTGTATCTTGATTGGAATAAAAGCTACATGGTGTATGTCAATCTTCATTGAACTAAACACTTAAAATACGTGCATTTTATTGTATGAAAACTATACCTCAATAAAGTTACTTTGCAATAATTTGGAAAACATTTGGAAATGCAGATTCCTGGGCCCCCTCAGAGTCTGCAAATCACTGGGTCTGTGGTGGGAACCAGTTAACCTGCATTTTTAACAAGGGGCCCTGGGTTGACTCTCATGCATGAGGTTATCATTTATACTTTGGAAAACACTGACCTAGCATAATGTTGTATGTCCAGTAATTACTGATCACGTTTTTCAAAAATTCATGAATTAAATGATAAACTCACACACAAAAAAAAGCTACCTAGGTGATTCTGATTCCCAAGTTTGGGAAATGCTAAGTATCAAACGGTAGGAGTTCTAGGAGGAAGACTTATGGACCAGATGGTTAACAAAGACATCTTTCTTCTCCATCTTCTATGATCCTTCAATGGCTCTCCACCACCTAGTACAGTGGTTCTCAATCTGGGGTGATTCTCCCTGCCAGGTGACACTTAGCAATGTCTGCAGACATTTTTTTTTATTATTACAACTGGGGAAGGGGAGTGCTACTGGCATCTAGTGGTTAGATGCCAAAGATGCTGGTAAACGTACAACGCACAGGACAGCCCCTCAAAGAATTATAAAAATTCCAAATTGCAATAGTGCCGAGTTTGAGACACTCTGATTTGGAGCCTCATCTCTCAAATGAAGCTACCAAAAGTACAGTTGTGGCCCCAGAAATAAACAAAATAACAGAGTTAACATGTTACATCTTCAGGAGAGTCCATTTTTACTTCCAGATTGGGGAGGAAGCAGGAGTGGGTCATCTTTATATTGTATATAAAGCAAACAAATATAAAATGCATATGTCACATGAGTACCTAAGATTTTTTTTAAAAATTTCAAAATAATGGAAGCAGGAACAGCTTCAGACTTTACTCCTCAACCTCAGGGGTACTTACTTACTCTCCTCAACCTTCAAAGTATTTTGAAGGTAAGAAACACTTGCCTAAAGCAAAGTACACAAACTTTAGATTGACAGGCAAGACCTCATCTTTAACTACCTCTACTAGAATTTTTAGGGCTATTTGTTACTGCAGCATGATCTAACCCAGTGCTATTCAAAGTGTGGTCTGTGGACCATTGAGCCAGTCTGAACTCTTTACCAGTTTATATCAGAGAAGTACAGAAATTGAGAGCATAAAAATGGAAATTTTTATAGCAGACTACTTTTATGTCTATTGGATCTAATAAAAAATTAGGGCATGTATTTTGCCATATTTCACCTTGATTTTTTAGAATTTTGCAGTACTTTGTATTTTACAATGGTATCAGTCAACAGTGGATTGGAAAGAGAAAGAAAGAAGAGGGAGGGAGGGAGAAGGAAGGGTCCTTCATCAGTTTGAGAAGCACTAACCTAACCTATCTTGACTGACACATCTAGTAAATGGCAAAGCCAGGATTTGTCAGACAGCCAAGTCTGTCTGACACCAAAGCTCATATTCTTAATCATTATACTATATTTCTCTGTTATCACTAACACTTTGAACTTAAACACCTATGTGTAATCCCGACCTCTGGAGAGCTGGGTAGACTGCACCACGTAGGAATCACAAGGACTTTTTGTGTGTCTAGCCTAAGGCCTTCAACACTGAAAGCAAACCAAGCTGCCTCCTTGGCCCCTTTTCCCCAGGTTCATGCTCAAAACTTGGCTCTCTTGATCTCTGATGATGCAAAAGGACAAGACAAAAAAAAAAAAAAAAAACATTTCTCCTCCAGGCCTAGAGCAGAGTCACTGAATGATACTATCTTCTTTTGGGACCCACCCTGATTTCTACCTGGTTTTGGGAAATGATCTCCTCCAAGCAGAAGTATGCCCCAGACCTCTCTAACCAGACTAGCTATATGGAGTACAGAATAAATGAATTCAAAACAAGAAAAAGCGACATGGACTTAACAGCATTTAAAGTCTTCCCTTCTCACACCAAGACCTCCAACCTCTACCATAAGATTTAAAGAACTTTGACTTGACCCATCCATATCACATGTCCCCCAAGTGTTTTTATAAACTTTTTTAACCATAATCCTTAATAAAAAAGAAATGTTATATCCCAATCCAATACACAATACTTTAAAAACAAAATTTCCCCCCAAAAAAATTCATACTAAATGCAATATATTAATATTTTCTATTTCTTTCCTACTTTTTAAAAAGTATTAGCAGAAATCCACAAAATTTATTTCAAGACCCACTAATAGATCTCAACTTGCAGTCTGCAAAACACTGGTGAAGAGATCAACAGTCTACATTTAACAGTATGCTATCATCTGGCAAGCCTAACCCATAATCATGCTACCTTAAAATTCTTCTCAAAAACACATTTTTTCTACATCAGTTTCATTGCACAATAAATTTTGTTATTTACAGTCCAAACTTAGTACAGAAAGAACATACAAAAAACTTTCTCAAAATTTAGTAAAATGCATAAACGTTACAATAAAAATTTTCAACCTCTAACGAAAAACTGAAGATAGCTTATTAGCTCAAAATATGAAACATGGTTCTCAGCTGATAATTTGGTCAGGTAACAACACTCTATTGGTAAAACCCAGAAAAGTCTTTAGTGAATATGTATACCATCAAATTATAAGAAGTTGGAAGCCAACCTGCTCTACCACTATCTTCACTCAGACTGGTCTGGTCATCTGACCACCCCGCATTATTGAGACCTTGGAAACCACAATCTAACTCCTCCTCCTCTCCAAGCGTTTTTGTTTTTGTTTCTGTTTTTTTTGAGGGGGGGAGATGTTTGTGTTGTTGTCCTTGTTAACCCTCTACAATTGCTCTAAAGTCTGTCAGGAATCCTACCTTGTCTCAGACTAGCTCAAAAGTTCTGGCATGGACTTATTTAAGAGTATTTCTAAGGGAAAATGCACAAATCCAAACAACTAATTTTTCTAACAAACTTCTGAAACATAATCTATTGATAACACTACCTTTCATGTAGTTATGTATTGAATACCTTATCTCCAAATCAAAACTGAAACCAAAAATTCTTAACTAAATTACAAAAATATAATATTCTTTCTGTAAATTAAAATCTACTTGATGTAAACACAAAATAAATTTCTATTATCAGTTATGAACTTCAATTCTGTAAGCCTAAGAGTGCACGTGACATTTTTAGTAACTGTATTAAGAGAACCTGGCTCCATCATGCTGTCCCATCACAGAATGACCATACAAACCATCTATGCAGCTTCCACATTTATTTCAAAGCTCCTCTCAACCCTGTCTCCTCTAGCCCCACCCACTGAACAGCTGGGTGGGATGAAAGATTGTTTCCTGCCCTCCCCCCTTGCTCCTTCCCTTGCTATTTGAAGGAATAAGGGATCCAAGCATCAGTAACTGGCTTAATAATTGTTTATATCGTGCTAAGGGACCATCCTTCCAGTCTATCAGGATTCCATAAGTTTCACCCATACCTGTACACTTAATGCCTAAAAAGTTCCCTCCTCAAATTGCTTATAAACTCGGGGGGCGGGGGAACTGATATACTCATCACCTGTATGTACATAAACATGTGAAACAAGTCAAATGCTCCTGATTCTATGTTATCTGCTCATTCAGATTCTCAAGGGCACTCAGGAAGATGTTTTTCCATTTCATCAAAATAACAAAGCAAAAGAAATCAGAGTTCAAGTTGAACTCGAACAATAAACTTGCAGGAATAAGTTTTTTCAGTAACTAAGCAAACACTTAGACGTCACAAATTCTTTCCCTACACTACAAAAACCCAGATTTGAAACAGCGTACTCTCAAAATGTAACTTAGCAAATGGAAATGTGTTAGAAAAATCTCAGACGCTTATTTTCTACTATACACACAGTATGAAATGGAACTCAGGAGTGGAAAATGTGAATGAAATGGCCTGTTCTTTTTCCAATATGTGGGGGAGGAAAGGAAATGAAAGGGCTTCTTAAGAGAATAACTGAGAATACTTAAATATTTTCAAAAATTAATTTCCTTAAACATCACCAGACCGTATCTCCAACTCCCTCCCTTTTCCAGCGACCCTTCCCACCCTTTCCACTCCTCGGGAGGGCGCCCTTCCCAGATGTTCTCTTTCTCCTTTTTCCTAAAAATTAAGCCCAAACCAGGCTCCTTATCCTCCGTACGGCAGCCTCGCCCACCATCCACCGGCCCTCGGGGTCGCGGCTGGGGAAGGGAAACTCCGAGAGGCGGGGAGGGGGAGCCAGGAGGCGACGCGGTGGCTGGAGCCGCTGCAGCCGCCGCCGCCTCCACCGCAGCTTCAGCCTGGTGCATCCTTCTTCCTCCCTCCCCGCCGCCGCCCTCCCGGGGCCGGCCCACACAGCACCCTCACCCGGGCGCGCACACACATCCCCACCCTCCCGGCCAGGCCCACTCCCCCACGAGGGGAGCTCTGCCGCGGGGGCTGCGGCCGCCGACCGAGGAAGCAGGGCCGCGGGAGCCGGGGGCCGGGCAAAGACGACCCCGCTCCGGCGCGGCGGCGGAGGCCGCGGCTCAGGTCTCTCCGCTCCTCGGGCCCGCCCGCCGCGGCACAGGAAATGCCGCCGCCTCGGCTCTCCTCACATTCAATTCAAACTGTCACCGCCGCCGCCTCCCCTCCCCCCGGGCCCGCCGCCGCGCCCCGGGCCCGCCGTCGCCCCCACCCCACCTCCCCTCGCCCCTGCCCCCCGCCTCGCCTCAAGGCGTTCCTCCCGCTCGGTCCGGCGGCCGCAGAGCCCCCCTGCGTCCGGACCCGCCGACCCGAGTCGCGGCGGCCCAAAGCTGAGACTCACCCATGGTGCTGCTGTTGACGCTCCTCTCCTCAGCAGCAGCGGATCTCGCACTGACCGACATCCCCTCCCCCCTCCGCGACCAGCCTGGGCGCAGCGCAGCCCGCCGATTCTCCAAAGCCGCCTACGCCAATTCCGCGGCGTAGCCGCCCGGCGTCGCTGCCCTGCTTACGCAGGCGACAGCAGGCAGACTCCTCCACTGGCTCTCTCCCGACTCCCGCTCTCTCCTCCGCCCCCCGCCCCCTCAGACGAGGCTTCCGGACCGAGAAGAGGCTGGCTTCGATCTCGCGAGATTACTCCCTCCCTGCCCCGCCGCCTTGCTCCTCTTCGAGCATGACTTCATTGGTGTGAGCACTCTTTTGCTGCTCGGGTTTAGCCGCCATGTTTAATTTGGCGGGATTTGGCACCTCCGGGGTCATGAATAGTCAGGCCTCTGTGCATGTTTCTTCAACACTGCCTCTAAGGTTAAAGCGCGTTACGTTTGTCGGTGAAAAGCCTGGAGACGCTGAGAGGGAGTGGCCGGTGGGGCACGAGGGTGGGGTTTGCCCGAATTAAAGATGGCCGCCGTCAGTGCAGCCCCGCGCAATTTCACGTTAGGTTTTGGAGCTGCGGGAGCCGCCCGTGTGGCCTTAGCGCCTCCTTACGGAATTGGCGTAAGGGAAAGAGGCGCCGCTGGAAAACGCCAGACTGGGATGCACTCTGGGCGGGGGCCGCGTCCACGCCTCGGCTCCTAGCTTCTGACCTGGCAGCATTGTGAGTGCAAGTGAAGAGACACTTCGAGGCAGATGACTGTGGCCCCATCCATCCCCGTTTCCTCAACTTCCTTGACTCTCGGGGTGGAAAGTGAGAATAGGCCCTGGTTGCCCCAACATTCCCCTCGCGCTGTCACTTTCTCGTGGCCTGACACAGCCAAGGGGTCGGCTGCTGCAGCTTCCACTGCGAACTCTCCACGGTCACGCTTGTATTGGCTCACCTTGTTGGTGACCAGTTCAGTCCCCGTGGAGCTCATACTCTAGTTGAGGAAATGAATGGACACAACGTAAAACTATTGGGTAACAGTTAAAGAAGTAATAAAGGGCTAGAACTGTGTCACTGGAGCCTTTCTCCAAATGCTTTCTGGTGAAAGTAGCTACACTTTGATCAGAACAACCTATGGTCTTTTGTACCTTTCTTGAAAACTAATGGCTGTCTTCGTTGTATAGTTCCTGCGCTTATATTATCTTTTCTGTTAAACTTGACGTTAAGGAATTTTATATATAAATATATATAATTATCATGAGCGCACGCAAGAATGTTCATAGCAGCATTGCTTATATTAGTGAAACAATTTACATGTCCAGGTATAGGAGAATAGATGAATAAGTAACATTATTGGACAAATTGACATACACAGAATACTGAACAATGGAAATTAACTAAAGCTACTAATATTAATATAGATCGAATTCATTAACATAATATTGAGAAGAAAAAAAAAACAAGTTGCAGAAGATGCGTATGGTATACCATAAATGAAAGTTTAAAAATAAGAAACTGTGAGATCAAACTGTGAAAATCATAAAGGAAACGATAAATACCAAATTCAGAATAGTGGTTACCTCCAGAGAGGAAGAGAAGGGAATGTAATAGGGAGGGTTCCCTTGTATCTGTAATGTTTTATTTTCCACCAAAAATAATCTGCAGAAAATGTGGCAAAACCTTAAGGCTAGGTGAAGGGTGTTAAATTGTAATTATTTTCTATACTCTTCGGTATACTTGAAATGTATCCAAGTAATGTTTTTTAGTGAAGGAAATTTTATCTAAGGAAACAGCTTATTTTTTGTCTTGATACTTACTCTAGTTTCCTAAATCTCCATTTGTGCTGAACTGCTCATAAAGTCTGTTACAACTCATCTGTCCAACCAATCACTGTGTTAAATTTCTGAATCTTCAAATGAGCACGCACTTTGGGAAATTTCATTAAATTTCTACTTTGAAAAAGGCAATGTAGCAGGGAGTTTAAACGTATGGCCTCTCGAGTCAGATTGCCTGGGTTCAAATCCCAGCTCTACTATTTACTAGCTATACGCCCAAGGACAAGTTACTTAACCTTTCTGTGATCCAGTTTCCTCATCTATAAATAGGAATAATACTTAACTAACAGAAATTTTTTGAGTTAAATGTGCCCAGTCCATAGTAAATTCTCAATAAATGTTACCTACATACAGATCATTTTAAAATATGAAGTTATCCTGAATACTGTTATTGTTTAATATAATCTAATAGTCTATAAAGAAGAAAATCTCCCATCTCTACTGATATATTTCTTTGACGGGGATCTCTTAATGGATATGAAAGAGGTGAATTTTGTTATTTTGCACTCTGAAAATGAATAAATCCTTAATATAAACAATATTAATAAGTTCTTTGCCTAAGCCTCACTACTTCCCATTGAAAATTACGTGGAGGATTACAGGCAATGAGATAATGACACACTATGGAACTTTCTCCATAAGGAGTTCTAATAGTCAGTGTTATATAATGTGTGTGTGCGCGCACACGTGCATGTTATAAATTATATGTTGGGGAGGTGGAGAGAGAGAATTATTGTATTCATTTTATAATCTCTACTGCACTGTCTGCAGTATTATATTTGCTAATAAAATATAGTCTAGACCTTAACCTTCTGATTCAGAAACAGGTTTTTAAAAAAAAACATCTGAAATTCTGGATAGACCATGTAGATTGCTTCCACTTCATCTTTACAGTGTCCAACCTCAAATGGGCCTTCAACTTTACCAAGCAAAGCTTGTTTCTCTGTTAGCTCTCTTTTCCACAACAGCCACTTCTGATTTTGTTCATTGTTTTCAAACCATCTCCCTCATTTATTCTCAGCAAAAAATAGAACTCGTCAGAGAGGAACTCCAACAGATTCCTGCCTCCACATTCATTAGGCTACCTGCATCCACACCCATCCTTTCAAACATCACAGTGGATCAGGTGTCCCCCGCAATCTAGGATACATATTTCTACATGTTCTCTGTATTCTATCTCTTTGTGCCTGTTCTCTGGCTTCTGTCTCCTCCTGCCTTTCTAGGAACTTCATTCAGTGGATTATTTATTCAGTAAGCTTCTGGGTTCTGTCCCTACCACTCCACTGAAATTCTCAACAAAGTCACTTAACAACCTCTTTGTTCAGTCCAGTGGACCCTTTTTCTTATTTTACTTGACCTCTCTGCAGCATTTGATACTAGTGACCATGGCCTGCTATATTTACATCCCTTAATTTGTGAAACTACACTGTCATAATTTTCCTCATAGATCTCTGGCTTCTTTATTTTACCTTCCAGGACCTTCATCTTCTGCCTGTCACTTAAATGTCCATTTACCTCAGAGTTGTGTCCTAGTCAGTTTATTCGTATCTCACTTTTTATACCTCCTTTGGTGATCCTCATTCACTTCCATGGCTTCAGTGACCATATATATACTAATGTCTCCTAAATATAAATTTCTAGTCTAGTTCTCTCTCCTTACTACAAATCTGCATACTTGATGCCTTCAAAATATATGTTCTGATGTTCGAAGATATCTCAAGACAATATATCCCAAATTAAACTCCTCATTTTTGTTATACTTGTTTTAATGTTCCCAATCTCTAAATAGTATCATCATCCAACCCAGTTGCCTAAGGCAGGAATACGAGTATTATACTTAGCCCCTCCCCCTCTCTTACCTCCTACGGCCATCAGAAAGTCCTGTCGGTTTTTCTTTCTCATAGATCTCTCATCTCTCCATTTCTCTCCATCTCCACTCCTAGTATTCTAGCTAGACCAATATTCTCTCCTGCCTCAGCTGTCTGCAATAGCCTCTCTGTCTGGTGCCTTGTTCTACTCACTCCAACTCATTCTTCACATTGTACTCAGGTTGACCTTTCTCAATTTTAACTATGTCAGTCCCTTGTTTAAAGTCTTCAAACTTTCTCTCAGGAAACTTACATGATACATTTCCTCATTTCTGACCAATCTACCATGCCTTGCTCTCTAGCTAAACTCGAGCAAGCCTTGCTGCTCCCTCTGTCTGGGACACTTCACTCTCCTTTTTACACTTGCATCCCTTACCTGGCTTTCTCCTTTAACTCTCAGCTTAGCCATCATTTTCTCTAAAAGCCTTCCTTAATCTCCCAAAATTGGGCAAGGTACCCTCTTACCCCCCATGGTATCTTGTATTTACTCCTATGATGGTACTAATAATACACTTGTGTCAATACTTGTCTCTTCCATAGAGTCTAAGCTTCTTAAGGGCATGGACTCTTGTCTTGTTCACCTGTGTACCCCCAGCACCTAGGACAGGGTATGGTATTCATTATCTCATTCAGCAAATATTTCTTGAGTCATAACTGGGTAACAGGCACTAACACAGTGGTTAATGTGTGGAATGGGGAACCCTTGGCAGAGGTGTCCGAGATGCTAGGGGATCCATGAGCTCAAAATTATTTTAATTATAATACCAAGAATTTTTTTACCTTTTTCATTCTCATTCTCTTACAAGCATGTAGTGGAGTTTTCCAGAGACTACGTGAAGTGTGATAACTGCAACAGATTGAATGCAAAAATACATAAATAATCCAGCTATCTAATTTTAAGCCAGACATTAAAGGGATTTGCTAAAATGTAAAACAATGGGGGCCAGCCCCGTGGCGTAGCGGTTAAGTGCGCACGCTCTGCTGCTGGTGGCCTGGGTGCGGAACCCCGGGCAAGCACCGATGCACCACTTGTCAGGCCATGCTGTGGCAGCGTCCTATATAAAGTGGAGGAAGATGGGCACAGATGTTAGCCCAGGGCCAGTCTTCTTCAGCAAAAAAAAAAAAGAGAGAGAGAGAGAGAGGAGGATTAGCATGGATGTTAGCTCAGGGCTGATTTTCCTCACAAAAAAAAAAAGTAAAATGTAAAACAATGGCACTCTTCAAATTAATTTGTTTTTGTTTTGGAAGATACCGTTATTTTCATAAAAATATTTATAACTGTAATGGATTTATTATTTTTAATGAATAAATAATATTTTTAATTTTCTCAGTTTTAACTTCTAATGCAGTAAGTATCAATAGATAGATTCCACATAAAAACTCTTTGGGGTCCTCAATAATTTGTAAGAATGTGATCGGATCCTGAGCCCAAACGTTTGAGAATTGCTGCACTAGCACGTATTATGTGTTCAATGTGTATGTGTTAAATAATTAATAAATGTCAGTTTGCCAAAACTCTGGCACAGAGCTGCTTAATGTTTCTTAATCAAAGCTTCCCCACAAATGCCCAGAATTAATATCTGTATAGGCAAAAAAAAATACCCAGGCTTAATATCTGAATATACATAAGCGAAAGTATTCTTTAGGTGAATGTGCTTTGTAAACTATGGTGTGTTATACAAATACCGTTGTTTTGCTAATTGTCTGTGATAATTATGGACCAATGTTCTAGCTTTGGTACAGAACTAAGACTACCTATAATAATCTGATGGCTGATTCGAAGATGAGAATTTTTATAGTCAGCCATTTCATTAGATTTCATATCTAACCCATATAACAATTTTGCGAAATAGATATTGCCCTCATTTTTTAAATAAGGAAACCACGTTCAAAAAAGTGATTTACTTGAGGTCTCAGAATTTGTAAGAACCTGAGACAAAGTTTAAAGACCTCATGCTTTTCCAATACACAAGACTTCAGATGAAGTGATTTGTTCCTCTGTTGCCCTGAATCCTATCCTCATTTGCTAGACATTTGGTCTGGTAAGAGGGTAAGATGGTTTTTACAATTTTCAAGTACTTTTACCTTTAATGTAAGAAGAAGGACATGTGAATGGTATTAGGTCTATGTGAAGGTTTTCCTTGAGGGCTAACTCGGAACGTGACAGTATAAATGAGATGGCGCTTCTCATAGAACAAGTCTGTCTTGTTTTCTACATTGCCAAAACTTAGCAGACATGGTCAGGTTGGGTGGTAGGAGTGGAGCTTGAGATTTCAGATGTGTATTTTATGAAGTGGGTTAGGCAATCTGCAATGTTTCCCTGTTAACAGTAAGATCCAAATATCCAAAAAGCCCTTGAGTACTTTTTAGTCCTCTTGTGAAGGACAGTGGAAGAGGACTGAGAAATGATGTGAAAAATAAAGAGGCACTAATAAGCTAAAACTTGTTTTCTTGTGAAAATTAAAGATACATAACTTATTCACAAAGCTGAAGCTAATTTAGTTTCATATGAATTGATGTGTGAGTATATTTTCATCAAATTTAGAATATGAAACCTCATAATTCAAGATATTTCTCAAGAGAAATATTCTACCATTCACACAATCTCTTTTAAGTGTCATGAAATACAAACACAGGGAATCAAGGTAAATATGGTTTAAATATTTTTGTATTTCACTTTTAAATAGTTGAAAGCTAATAGTGCATTCTAGTGTTAAATTCATGATTAAATAGCATAGTTATTAGAGGAAAGTTTTGTTGAGATCAAAAAATCTAACTAAAATAATTGACAGTGTTAATGTTCTGCAAATGAAATGGAATAGATATTGACATGCCCTTTTATGGATTAAGAATCTATACAGTACAGGAAGTCAAGTGACACTTGCAAGGTTATACAACAAATGAACAAAAAGTCACTTGACAGCAAATAACTCTCGTTCTTAAATTCTTTACCTTAGAAGGAGGGGTTTTTGCTTTTCCCACCAGCCAAGGAGGGAATAGGGGAGAAAGCAGTGCAGAAATAGGATGTCGGAGTCCAGACTGCCCCGGGAGGCCCGGTTTATCTCAACTTATCACTGGAGGCTCAAGGAATTTTCAAATTCCAGGCCTCTCCTGGAAACTTAATTCTCATACAGATGACAGCCTCACTTCCCTCTAAGGACTCCTTGTCTCTGGTAACAGTCTTGTAGCACAGTTGCCTCTGGGACTGAGTGAAGGGAGGAAGCCATTTACCTCGAGGTTTTCTTTCGAATCAGCACCTTGTTGTAGAGCCATCCAATCTGATTACAAAGTAAAAATACCACTGAGCACAATACTGGAGAAAAATCCAAAGTACATAAAAGAAAATCTATTATAAGTGTAAGAGGCCATTGTTGCCAACTCCCTTTGGCGTTTCCTACCACTGAATCATAAACTGACTGAAATAGGAAATAGGGACACATGGTTTTATGGGAAACCAGCTGCCTTCAACAACCGGTCTTAATATATTGACTTTGGCAATGATTGAATGCCTCCTGCTATATAAGAGGCTACTGAAAGTGAATTCAGTTGAACTTAAGTAAGTTTATGTAGGTGGAACGTGTTAGATCAAAACAAGGCTATCATTTTAGCAAGCAGTAGGAACATACCCTCTCCAAACCATTCTTCCTAGCAGACCTCTGAGTGAGTGACTATTTCCTGAAGGTGCTCCTCAGAGACCTCATATCCAGTAAAACAGGAAATTCAGAGAGGAAGCAAATGCCTGTGCCAGACTAATGTGCTTGCTTTACATGAAGCAATTGCATTGGATTACCGTGGAGACTGACTGGTGAAGGACAAATGCTTAGTAATAGTTAAAATAGTATGTCATTACTCCCTTCCTTTGTGAGGCTCTCAACAACTTATAGACTCTTTCTTATACTATACCTCTAATTATTTGACATTGATTAGATCCTATTTTAGGGAGATACTTAAATGTTTGATAAAAAATAAAAGAGCAAATGATGGTGTTTGTGATTCTTACCCTTGATGTGATCCATTTCATGGAAGGAACCATGATTGAGATTTATTTATGGTTTCAGTTGATACTCTTTTTTCCTTGATTTGCTTCCAAAAATTTGGCAGTAAATGATAACATCTTGCCAATCAACCGCTATAAACAGATTTTACGAAACCAAAATAATGGCCACCTTTGTCATCCAAAATGGGAGCAATATGGTATTAAACACTAGCATTGAACTGTAGATATTTTCTTCTGGAGTTATTATTCCAAAAGTCTACATTTGTGTCCTAATAAAATCTAATATCTTAGGAGTTGGAGGAGACCTTATTACTCTCTATCAGCTACCTACCAAATTCAAGAACATCTTCAAATATTATTTTATTGATGTCAGGTATAAGGCTACAGTACCAACTATTGAAACTATAAATGTTAGAATTTGAATTTAAATGAAGCAGAAGTGTTGCAGATGATATTATATCACTCTATAGCCCTATAATTCACATATGGCATGGGTGTAACTCTCGCTTTCCCTTTTAAGATTTTTGACACACAAGCAAGCAAACTCTTCTGAAATTTTTGTTTCTGGTAAAAGTTTTCATTTAATTGCTTATTATTTCAAAATATGTTTTTTGTTTGAGCTAAATGTCAGTGACATGTAGATGCTATCAATGAGCACTAGACAATTAAGATGCTTTCTCTTGTGAAGTTTAGCTATTTTTGCAAATCTGTGAGCAAAAATGGCCATGAATTACTTTTGCCATGAGACTGCAGACCCTGAAGATAGACTAAATCCTAGCTATTTTTTCATCTTGTGCAAACCTAGCATAATGCCTTGCACATAGCAGGCACCCAAATATTTTTTGGAAATAATTGCATCTCCTTTTAGGGTTTATACATGGCTTAGGAAACTGAATAGAGTAGAAAGAGCAACACCAAAAAGGGCAAAAAAAGTGGAATTTGAGTATTGCAAATAGGAAGAGTTTATTATATTGTCTTTATATTTCCTCCTTAATTTATCCCCAACTTCTGTTGCACACACATGCAAACACATTAAGAAAAAGGTCCGGGAAAAAACCCTTTCCTATACAACTTGCCCCAGATTTCAATTAACAGAGATTTCTCTGTTTTTTTAGCATCACTGTGAGACTTCTGTGTTTGTGGGTTGTTTTTTTCTTTTTTTTGGCATCTTTGACAGTCAATCAGCTGATCCCGCCATTGGCAAGGTTGAGCAAAGAGAGCAGGTCCACCCTTACTTCTCTTGTTTCAGCCTAGCTGCTTCTCGCCCTTCTCCCTCCCTCCTGATCACTTCTAGATAAGAGGTAGGCCTGACTCGCAGCTTCCCAAGATACACTAACTTGTTGGGAAAATGTAAGCACAAGCCTTCCCAAACCTATGGTACGTAAGCAACCAAAGTGAACTCTGAAGAGAAACCAGAGAAGGGCAGGAAGAGATCACAACAGTAAAACTCTCGTTTCAATCACTGGCAGATACTCTCCCTCTTCCTCTCCTTTTGTCACCAATGCACAGCAGTCTCCAGCAAAGCAGTCTTTCACTTTACAAGTAAAAGGAATTGCTGAAGGAAGGAAGAAATATTAGGAGACCTTGAGACCAATTATTCCAGCCACTGTGGCTTCATAATTCTGGGTGAGTCACTCTTCTTCAGGAAATCCAAAGAATGTCAAATATGTGAAGGTTACTGAGGATGGCTGTGGAGCAGAATGTAGATCCTCAAGTAATTTCAAGTTTCCTTCCTACGTTTTTCTCACAGAAGCACACTCATCAGGTGTATGAAGGCTGAGGGAGGAGGGGTGGGCAGGGAGAGGGAATGTGTTAAAACGCAGTTTTAAGGGGTAAGTTAACTCTACCCAGCCGCTAGGTTGATCTAGTGTGATTTAATTATCTTCATCTAAAGATTTATCTAATGAATTTAAAATAATCTACAAAGGTGAGCTATTTACTCCTATCAGTCAGTGGAAGAAATGTGAGAGAAATTATGCTGGAAAAATTTTCTTCTCGTTGTTTCATAGTTTATAAAATGAAAATAGAGGATAATTCATTGGGAAAATACTTTAATAACTTCTTCCTGTTATCTCAATGCCACACCAGAAGGAGGTACATCAAAAAACAAATTGTTCACAAACATCCAAAGATCTTTGAAATTCTCCAAGGTTTGTAATAAACATCCCTTATTAAATAAACTGCAACAAGCAAGGAAAGTAAGACAATGAAGGAAGGGACAGAGAGAGCATGGAATCAAGAAAATAGGGCCCAAGTGGCTAGAACAGCTTGCTCATGCCACATGGACCTCAGCTCAAAGCAGAAGGGCCACAAGGCTTTAAGAATAACTCCTCTGTATTAGTTTGCAAGGGCTGCCGTAACAAAATACCACAGCCTGGGTGGCTTAAACAATAGAAATTTATTTTCTCATGGTTCTGAGGCTAAAAGTCCAAGACCAAGGTGTCAGCAAGTTTGGTTTCTCCTCAGATCTCTCTCCTTGGCTTGCAGATGGCTGCCTTATCTCTGTGTCTTCACATGGTCTTTCCTCTGTGCATGCACATCCTGATGTCTCTTTGTGTGTCCAAATTTCCTTTTCCTCTAAGGATACCAGTTAGATTGGATTAGGCCCCCCCTCAATGGCCTAACTTTAACTTAATCACCCCCTTTAAAGGCCCTGTCTCCAAATACAGTCACATTCTGAGGTACTGGGGGTTAGGGCTTCAACATATGAATTTTGAGGGGACACAATTCAGCCCATAACACTCTCCTTGCAAGTTGGCAGAGTCTAGTTAATATGTGTATCCTTTGACTTGGCTATTCCTCTTCTAGAAATTTGTCTTGGAAAAATAACTAGCATATATGCCAAAATGATATTTACCTAGGCTGTCCATTGCAGCACTGGTTGAAACAGCAAAACTTAGTAAATAACCGAATTGTCCGTTCATAGAAGATTTGTATTATAAATTACAATCTAACTATACAAATAGAATACTAGGCTTAGAAAGATGTTCAAGATATTATGTCAAAAACTCAAAGTACAGAACACTCTGTATAGTACAAACTCATGTTTAGAAACTGTATCATATATTTGTATAAGCCTAGAAAAAGTCCGAAAGGATATATATGGAAGTGTAAGAGCGGTTACCTCTAAGGTGTGAATTTTGGAGTAGGGCTTTTCACTTTTTATTTGAACACTTATGGAACTGGAATTTTTGCAACAGATGTGTTTGCTTTTGTAATAAAAAATGAAACCATTAATTTTTTAAGTATTCCCTGAGGTACATGGGGAAAAGTTTAAAGCCTATAAAGTTTGTAACACTGTAATAAATAATAGAAACTACTTTTATTGAGCATCTACTACTTGTTCATTCAACAAATTTTTTTTTTTAATTTATTTATTTTTTTCCCCCAAAGCCCCAGTAGATAGTTGTATGTCATAGTTGCACAGCCTTCTAGTTGCTGTATGTGGGACGCGGGCCCAGCATGGCCAGAGAAGCAGTGCGTCGGTGCACGCCCGGGATCCGAACCCGGGCCGCCAGCAGCAGAGCACGCGCACTTAACCGCTAAGCCATGGGGCCGGCCCCAACAAATATTTTTGAGTCCCTATATCCCAGGCGTTGTTAGGCAATTCACATATATTACACCCAATCCTCAAGAAAACTTCTCAAGGCAAGTTTTACTACTTTGATTTTATCATGGCAGAAAACAAGGCTCAGAGAAGTCAAGTAGTTTGCAAAAGTTGCACAGTTGATTAGCAACAAAGCCAAGACTTTTGTCTACTTTATCATACTGCCTTGTAAAATTACTTTCTTCTATTGTGTATACAGGATGCAGAAAATTGTCATCCAGCTTGATGTTATCTTAGAATCACATACACAGGTCATTACTGTAGTCTCTCAGCAAATAAACTACCACCTCTAAATCTAAGTCTAAATCTATCTACCTACCTATCTATCTATCCACATTTCATATCCCCTAATCAGAAGTATTTGCTTGAACGATTTTGAAATTATAAGTGATTTTGATAAGTAAAAGAAAATTCTATGATCTTGGGCTCTCATTGAATGATGATTGGGGAGCGGGGAGGAGGGGGAGTACCAGGAGAGCCACTCTTGTTTATTGTAGGGTAGGGCAGTACTGGTATTTGGAATACTAATAAAGCAGTGTCTGGGTCTGTAACTTCAGTTATCAAAAGAAAGAAGCCTTGATGGATGATGCCCACTGATTACCGTCTCTGTGAGAAGCACACATATACGTATTGTTTTCTGTGAAAATGAGAACTTTGTAGACATAGGCTGGTACAGTGGCGTGAAAAGTACTTCAAGAGAATCTCTGAAGCAGCAAGACTCTTCACCATCGCATCTCCTGAAATTTATCATTTCTCTTCAGATAGCAATAGGATCAATTCGAATGTGCTACAGCCCATCTACGAGTGTGATTTCAGGGAATTCAGCGTATCTTCCAAATCCTTCCTAGCTCCTGCCTCTGATATCAACTTCATTCCTCTAAGTGCCTGCTCTTTGTTCCAAAGCAGTAGGTCCCAAAAGCAGAATGCTTTCATCTGTCATCAGACATGTAGTACTTGGTGTGAATGGAGGGAAAGAGCGTGAGGACAGTAGGCCCCTCCTCAAGGATTCGAGAAGAAACAGGATTGGGGAGGCTGGGGGCACAAAGACAAACTTGCCGATTTCACTATGTTGCCTGGGACATAATGTTGGGAGTAATGAGAACCCTGTCAGTCAGGAGTCACTGGGAGTTTATTTTACCCTCTAGTGAGTGGAGTGTGGAAATAGTTAGCTGCCTGATGCCTCATGTGAGCAGAGCCCCTTATACTCAAATGGTCTTCCTAGCTATCTCCCCTGGGTGAAACTGAAAAGTCTTTGCCCCAGTTCCTGTAGGCACCATGGAGGGACGGAAAGAGTATAGGCTTTGCAGTGAGAGTAGAAGTAGGTTCAAATACAACTCATCCACTTGCTGGCCGTCTGCCCTTGGGCAAATCAACCTGTCCCACAGGGCTGTCATGAGGATGAAATGAGATTATGTAAGTAAAGAGCTTTGCACAGTGCTTGCTACACAAAGGGGACCCAGCATACAATCAGTCCTTTCTGGGTCCCTGCTGAGAACTCCACCAGGACCACAGCCCAGCCTTGAACCTAAGCCCAGTCAGCTCTGAGTCCTGACTGCTTGCCCCAGTCCTGCCGAATGCTTTCTCTAGGCTTGCACCCTGCTTTCACAGCCTTTTCCACATCAGGATGCAGCTTCAAACACGTATCCTGCCTGTCTTACACCCACCAACTATGCTCCAGGCATGGCAGTGCCACCTCCACCCAGACTAGATGGCCTGCTCTGGTCCCCCTTAGACTGGTGGTTTAGCCCGGTGGTTCTCAACCCTTCTTGGGACCACCCCAGACCTAAACCCCTCTGTGTGCAGAGCCCAGGGAGCTGCATTTTTTAAAAGCTCCTCTTCTCTCACTGCAAGGGCCACCTCACTGGTCTTCACCCATTATTGCTTCCATGCAGAAGTTTCCAGTATGCTGTGTAACCAAGGTCTTGGCATCTACTTTGCAGATAATGGGTGCTTAATAAATATTTATTGAGCAAATGAAGGCTTTCTGTTGGGTGCTATTTTTTTCTTAGAAAGATATTTGGCCATGGAAATTAAAAATAACATTAAAATAATGGCACATACTAGTTGTTCAATAAAGATTGGTTTATGAGTGATGAAAGCCTGTTTTTGGGGGGATGGATTTTGGGAGGGCAACTGTTTGAGAGTACGCCTGTAAGTACAGAAGTTCCGTGGAGGTAAATGAAATGACAGCACATGGAAGAGTTTTACGAAGCGGAAGGAATATGGGAAATAATAATGACGTTATACCATCCAAATCTTAGCCTCAGTACACTCTAATTTGTTCTGGAGAAAAGGAAACCAGGGTAAGCAACTTCTCAAAGGTTACAGTGTGTGTCAGCAGGAAGGAAAGAAGCAAGAAAGAGGTCTCATTACTTCTAGCTATACAAGCACAATAAAGAGACATCTCTCTTTTTTTTTTCTTTTTACCTTTTATTATGGAAAATTTCAAACATATTCAAAGTAGGGAGAAGAGTATAATAAATCCTCATAACCATCACACAACTTCAACAATTATCAACATTTTGTCTATATTGGGCTAACCCGTGTGATGCAAAATAGGGCTTCTGAGTTTATTTTAAAGATTGTTTGAAACCAGTGTGTAAATACATGTTGTAGGACTAGGTCCACATTCTTTGGGAAGATTTAGAGATAGCATGTACTCCCAGAGCCCATTTACATATATTTTTCAACATCTAGCTAACAATTCCTCTTTGAGTTGGATGATTACAACATCCCAAACTCTGCACAATCTCCTAATGAGTATATATAATAGAGTCACTGTACTTGTCTCTAAAAAAAACAACTTATTTATTTTTAGAACCTTAGAAAATTGTGGTTGTGTCCCCATCTGGGGTACAAAGGACCAGTGAGCCCAGTTTGCTGTGGTCCTTGCATTCAATGGCTCCAAATGTGCCACTGCCAAGCCAGTCTTATGACAATCCGGAGGGAGATTTGGTGAGACAGGCTGCAGGTTTGGGTTCATTGGCTGTAGAAAGTCTCTGAGTGTGAAAGTTTATATTCTAAGGCAAAACATTAAGGAGTGATTAGCAGCTTCACGTTGAATACGAGCCATTTCTTGGGCATCACTGTTATTAACTTGGTTCAACCATTTATTTAAGTATATGATGATGTTACTGGGTTTAGCTCTCCTACCTTTTTTTTTTCCTTTCAAGTAACTAGTTTGTATTTTCTACTTTTAGTACAAGGTTATCAGGTGCTCAGTTGTACTCTTTGACAGTGGGAAGTAAAATCTTAAAATTAATTATGCCATTTTTTAAGAGAAATCCACCATATCATGCTTATTGCATATAGTTTCACGTTAAGCACACGGATCAATACATATTTGTTGAAAGAATAACGTTGAGTGTCTTCTTTCCAAATATTTTTCTAGCTGCTCATATGTTTTAAAGCCACATTAATGTGGTTTTTGTCATATAAAAAAATCTCAGTTATAACCAGTGTATTCTTTAGAATTCAAAATCCGTGTTGATAATCTTTCTAACTCTCCCCCTTATCAGGTCCTTACCTTGATCTCTGTGACCCATTCTACCTCAGATCTTCTTCAGCGTAGCCACACCTTAGTTTTCACCAACATTTACAATGTCTCCACATCTGAGACTCTCAAACATGAAAAATTGCCTCTGACCACTACCTATCTGTCTATCTCTCCTATTACCTCACTCCTTCTGACCCACTCTTCACACTTTCAGACCCACGCCCTTTGCCCTTTCTCCATCTGCCAGCCTTCCTGGCCTCTCAGGAGATCCCAAGGCACCTCACGAATCTCAGGGACATTTTGTCCCACTGTGTTCACACTTGCATTCCAATGACTCCTAACTCACTGATCTTCTGGCACACCTGACCTGCCAATCTCCAGCCCTGGTTAAGACAGCTATCTCTCTCTTCTGCTCTCTTTTCTAGGTGGCTGAACATTTCTGGAGAAAGTAGCATAAGTAGGTGGATTGGATGCCCTAAAATATATTCCTTCCAATTTTTCTGGGAATAACAACACTGGGAATTCCTTTTCTCACCTCTTATCAATTCACTCTTAAAATACACATAGGGCTGGCCCCATGGTTAGCGGTTAAGTGCGTGCTCTGCTACTGGCGGCCCGGGTTCGGATCCCAGGCACACACCGATGCACCACTTGTCCGGCCATGCTGAGGCAGCATCCCACACACAGCAACTAGAAGGATGTGCAACTATGACATACAACTATCTACTGGGGCTTTGGGGAGAAAAAGGGGAGAAAAAAAAAGGAGAAGGATTGGCAATAGATGTTAGCTCAGGGCGGGTCTTCCTCAGCAAAAAGAGGAGGATTGGCGTGAATGTTAGCTCAGGGCTGATCTTCCTCAAAAAAAAAAAAAAAGAAAGAACATCCTTAAAAAAATAATAATAAATGAAATACAATACACATAGCTGTTCTTCCAATCTTCTGTACTCCCATTAAATTTCTACACCTACCTGCACCCTCTTTTGCTACCTACTTTACAAGAAGCTGGAGGTCATCTGATACGAATACTATATAAATTTCATTTTGTCCAAATTATCACTCATTCCCTTATCTTCCTTCTAGTTTTTGAAGAATCTTCCTGATTTCCTTCTAAAGCCAGTGTTTCCATCTATCCTTTTCTCTCCTCCCCGCCTGTGTCCTTCTTGACTTTGCTCCCCTTCCATTTTCTCCCCTTCATCTACTTCCCTTCCATTTTCTTGGCCTCCCTCCCTTTTCGTCTCTCCCTTGAAACCTACAAACCTCTTCTCTCCTGGCCTAATGCTCTTCCTTGATTCTAATTTCTGTTCATGGTGTTTCTGTCTCTCTCCTTCCTCTTCATCCACAAACTTCATCCACCTTGGCTTCTTCTCCCTCTTGATCTTCAGCACCATCAGCCTGCGGAAAGTCCTAAAACCAAAAACCTCTTCATAGACCTTCTGCTCAAATTCTGCTGAAAACAGAATTGACCGCTCTCTCCTTATTAGAACTCTCATCTCCACGGGAGCCTGTGTTACATTCTTCTAGCTCTGCTGCCTCATGGACTGCTTCTGTTTGGTTTCCTTCCCGGGTTCCTTTACTTCCCTCCCTTAAAACAAGCCCTTAAATATAAGCTTTCTGAAGATTCAGTGTTCAGCCCTCTCTGTTTTAAATCTTGACAATCCTTGGTAATCTCGTCCTATTTTAGAGCTCGATCGATCTAGCTATCCCCTTTATGAGAATGACTTCCAGCCCCATACTTTAGCCCTCATCTGTCTTCCCCTAATCAGACCCTGTTCCTAACTATATGGTGATGTATTGCAGATACCTTAAACTCTAATCTAAATTAAACTCATCACTTTTCACTCTTGTGTTTTTGATCTTGGCTAAAAAATCCAGTGGGGTCTCCTTCCACCATTATCATTCAAATCAATGTCTCTTCTGTTCACTACCCTTCTTCAGAAACTCATTAACTCTTGCCTGGACCCCTGCATAGCCACCTAAATGGTCTCCCTTCTTTCAGTTTGTTTTTCCTCCGTATAGTAGAATAATAGCAAGTCAACCCTGCTATTCACATGTTACGTGCTTTTGCATTTAAAAAAACTCTATCTCATTCTTTGGCTGATTTAATTGTCTTTCCTCACCAATATGTACCTTAAATTTTAGCTTTTCTAACACTACTGCTGGAGTCATCTTCCAAAGGTTCAGATCTGGGCATGTCACTTCGAGCTTAAAGACCTTCCTTTCCTACCCATTGTCTTCTGTAGTCAAAGCCCTCCATGATTTGGTCCAAATTCATCACTCTAGCCTTATCTCCCACTCAACTCTTGCAGCCTGGTCTATGGCAAGTCCTCCAAATAGGCCTTGTGCTCACTTGCCTTTTCTTGAACTATTGTCTCTGTCAGGTGCCCTTCCTTCCAGATCAGCTTTTGCAAGTTTATCTGATCTTCAAAGCCCAATTCAAATCATTCTCCCCCAAAATTCTCTCTCCCCACACCAAAGTCAGAACAAGAACCTTTCCATGTTATTAAATTCTTGGTTGATATCTAGAACACAGAATTTACCAGAATCTGTCTTGCCATCCAATTATTTGTTTCTCTTTTTCATATATTTAGAAGAGAGGGACAGTAATTCATTTTTGTATCCAATGAATTGAAGCACTGCCATAGTAAGTGCTTCATTGTTTATTGAATTGTTGAATTCTATAGCAAGAGTTCCCTTGATTTAATTTATACAATTAAGAATAAAATTTAGCTGATTTTGGGAAGCAAGATTTTTATCTTGTTTTACTCAATGATTTGGTCTTTATTGTAATACAAATTTTTCATTCGTAATAGAACTTTGATAATAGGAATTATTCAATGGACAAAAATTCATGATATTCATCATATCAAAACAAGTCATTGGCTAATATAGCAAATAATAACACGTTAGAAGGAAGGCACAGTGCAGGTGACAGAATATATGCAAATATCAGGGAGAGTTACTGATTATAATTAAAAGAGATAGTGTGTGTAAAGTGCTTATGCATTATCTGGTACAGAGTAAGCGTTTGGTAAATAATATTGTATAGCAAATAAAGTAGCTGGAAAAAATAATTTCTTTTTTCTTATGTAGTCTACATAGTTTTGTGTGACAGCTGATATTAACTTTGAACTGCATTTAGTTTTAAGTCAGTCAGATACATCTTTTTATGATAATTTCAAGAGCAAGTAACAAAGAATAAGGCATGTGAGGAGCTAGCATGATGTAATTAACCATGTGCACTATTGATGAGGACTTGGCTTCCCTCTGTACCACTTGATATTCAGTGAAATAAATAATGGTGATAATTGTCACATTCCTAACAAAGACATCTGCTAAACCAGGCAACTCAAGCAAAGCTGTTTGCTACTGACAGCTTGCTTCAAATGTGAATGTTGCCATTAAGAAAAAATAGAGTTTCTGTATTTATCACATTACCGAATATGTTGTGTTGGCAATGCTTCTTCTGGGGACCAAAAGACCTATGCCTGACAATTAAATTCAACATTCAAACTTCCATATTTGCTTAGGGAACTATTAGAAGATCTTTAAGTTTTTTTGCTGTTTCCATGTAAATGCAAAATATCTACATGATATAAATAAAAAATCCAACAGTTAAGAACAGAACCAAATGAAGAGTAAAATTGTCCTCCATTCTCCTTACCCCCATTCCTTCTCTCTAGAGATTATCTTTTGAATCACACACTATGTAAAGATTGAACTAAATAATAATAAAAATCAACCAACTCACTTCATTTTATATATGACCATGAATTTCAGAAAATCCCAATGTTGCATGATGCCCAAAGACAAATAATTACATGTTTTGATTTTTTTCTGTCAATTAATATCATCATAATAAAAATCTTTATTTCAAAGTGATATTCCAAAGGACCCAGAAGAATGCAAGCTGTACTCTCTGTTCCGACATCTGCTGACTAATCGCTAAGAAGTCTCTGAAGCAGTAGCATCCTTAGACCAGGATGAGAAAAGTCCCTGACACTGGGCCCCAAACTTTTCAGGGCCCTACTCTTGATTTCCTTTGGCCCTGCCCCTCCCCATGGGATGAAGTGTCTGTGTTGCCAAGGGGACATGCCCACTCAGAGCCTATGTGCCTCTACCAGACCACATTTGGGGTAATCTGGACAGACGAATTTCCAGCTCGCAGGGTCCAAGCAACTTCCATGGCTTCTTCCCTACCTCTATCTTCACACGGATGGGTAGGTCATGGGCTGGGGGCTAGGGGCCAGCTTTTCTCCTCCTTTCTGCTATTTTTTTTTTAGAATTCTGAAGAGTCTGAAAAACCTAAATTCAAACCTAATCTTTTAGGTTGTGAAGATGTCAAGGTAGAAGAATTTAAATATTTATTTAACAATTTGTTAGCTTGATTTATAACTTTAAAATATTTAGATATATGGGATATTGACCTCAATATGTACTTTTGACCTGGGCGCCCTCATATGTTAGGAAGTGGGCCTAATTTGAAGATAATATCATTGTGATGCTCATATAATTAAATGCCTTTCTACTTGAATTGTGTTTCTAACAGTTCTTTGAAGTAAAAGCAAAATAAATCTTACTCTTCAAATCACTAGGTTTTTAAAAACATGAAAAATTCCCAATTTCAAATTATTTTGTCTCTCTTGTATATCTACTGTTGAAATAGTCAGTGAGGGAATATCTTACTAAGGGTAGAACAGAACTTGACTTTGTTCTTTTTTGAAAATAACAAACTTTCCTAGCTTGCTCTTTATCTCAAAGAGTTCTTTATGGATCTACCATTCTCCACTCACCCCTCTTTTATCCTATCCATAAATTATCTCTCTTTCAATCAAAAATAAGAGTTTTTCAAAACATAAAATTTTGCTTAGGCCTACCATCACTTTATAGAAAGAGAAACTGAGGATACTATGAAAGGGTAGCATGATCTTTTAGGCAAAGTCATTTAGGAGTTTTGGTTCATACAAGTTTGGCAGGCTCAAATCAGTTGGGTTTTCATTTGTACTTATTTTTTTAATGAATCTATCGAGATGCAGAAGGTAGAAAGATTCATTATTTGGGGAAGGGGATTGTTTTTTAAAAACAATCACATTTTACCCAGGGGCCCATCTCATTGCTTATTCATAGAGGGTCCTATAGGCAGGAGTTAACAAAATTAGTTAAATAGGTATTCCATTCACATAGTTATTATATGTGTGTGTTTGTGTGTGTGTGTGAGTGTATATATATATATATATATATATTTTTTTTTTTTTTTCTTCCCATCCTATTATCCATTTACCCTGATTTTCCTACTCCACCCCTGACAGATGACCACTATATTAGGTACTTGTGTGTGCGTGCCGGGTTTTTTTTAGGTGAATACAAGTTCTTATGCAACTGCTTTTTTCACCTAACCACCTTGCAGATCTTTCCTTATCAGTCCAGAGAGAGCTTCCTTATTCTTTCTTGAATGTTGCATAAAATTATTCCATTACATGGGTATCCTACAATTTATTTTTATTAATAACTTTCATTTCTTAAAAATTTTACATTTACAAAAAAAATTGTGAAGATGGCACAATGAATTCCCATATACAGTTTTCCCCTATTATTAACATTTGACTTTAGCATGGTACACTTGTTACAATTATTGAACCAATATGGATACATTATTATTAACTAAAGTCTATATTTTGTTCAGATTTCCTTAGTTTTACTATTTTCTGTTCCAGGAAATCATATTACACTTAGTCATCATGTCTCCTTAGGCTCCTCTTGGCTATGACAGTTTCCTAGACTTTTCTTGGTTTATTGACCTTGATAGTTTTGAGGAGTACTGGTCAGATATTTTGTAAAACATCTCTCAATTGAGATTTATATAATTTATTTTTGCACTAATATATTTTGTACAAAAAATTCTTTTGATGAATGCTTGAATTTTTCCCCCAGTTGTTTGCTATTACAAACAATGCTGCAATGAGTTAAATGTGAATCAGCTACTTCACATGTTGTCAGTACAAAGGATAAATTCCCAGAAATGGCATTGGTAGGTTAAAGGGTAAATACATTTATAAATTTTGACACTATTGCCAAATTGCCTTTCATAAGACTTCCACATACCATATGTGTGAGAGTGCCCATTTCCTGAGAGCTTTGTCAACGGAGTGTGATGTAAAACTTTTGGATTTTTGCCTGTTTGATAGGAGAAAATTGGTATCTCAGTGTGCTTTTCAAGTTTTAATAACATTTATTATGAATGAGGATGAAGTATTTAATATATATTATTGCTTATTTTAAACAGATTCTTTTCTTCCATTATATTGCCTAAGAATTTTTTTTCATGTAGTATATGAAAGCTACTGAATTTGGTATAATAATCTCATAAGGTAGAGATTATTTCAGCTCAATATCTCAGGGATGCTTGCCAAGCACCTCCTGTTTTCCGATGCAATTGTTGTTAATAGGTTGGTTTCTATCTGGACATAATTACATATTCCTAAGAAACTGCTATTAACCATGTCAAGAGACGTCCAAGGAAGGTTACATTTCTGGCTTCTAGCAAGAATGTTGCTCTGTAGCGTGTTTCCTTTGCCATCCAGTACCTTTTCTACCTGTTGTCAGCTAGGAGCTGTATTAGTCCATCCTCCATTTTGTGGAGAGCAGAGATCATGACCCAGGTATAGAAAAGTGACTTCAGTACTATTCCCACTTTACCAGCAAGCCACAAAAATGTGGCAGTAATGTCTACAACGGAGGCATCCATCTAGATTTTAGCATTTATTCTTCAAAGGAAGAGTGACATATTATAATTGCTCTAGGAAGTAAAATAATTCTAAGATTTTGAAGGAAGGAATTGCTATCTACTTTTTTCATCTTCATGGAGAACCCTCACGTGTGTTTGGGAAGATCTTATGAATGATCTCAAGAGTAAGCTTTTTAAACACAGGTGATGACAAAATTACCACTTCAAGGATGGGAGAAAATTGCACAGTTCTTTCTTTTCCTCTAACTTCTATAATTTCCTTAATTTAATAACTTAACAATTTATTATGGGCCTACTGTCTTTTTAGATACTGGCAACAGCTCTGGGGTATATAAACATGCTGTGACAGTCCCTGAGGTCCTATATAATTATAATTTAAGTGAGGGAGACAGACTTGGAAAAAAATAATTATGAATTTATGTTTTAAGTGCTGTTAAAGAGGTATGCACAAAGAAGTGCTATGGAGACTGCAAATAATTCCACAGGGGATTGGAGACAGGAATGAGAGGTACGCAAGAGGAGGTAGAAGATTACAGAAGAGAGGAGAAGACTTTTAGGGAGTGAGGAAGATTGAGAGAGACTGAGCTGTCTAATCTTACATGAGCCTTGACTCAATTTGTCCTTTAGAATAAGGCCATCTTCTCCCCAAAATGGCACCTTACCTTGATCATTTGTATGATGATTTTAGGTGGCATTCTGATATGACTTTAAACAAAATTGATTTACTCAGAAAATTATTCTCTTTGAAGAATCCTTCTGATTAAATCAAAGAGAAAGTCTGTTTGTAACTGGTATCCTTTTTTATGTCTCCTAAAACTTGCATTACTTTTTAAATATAGAGATATTGGGCCTCAGGTTCAGAGCATTCAGAAAGCAACAGCATTCAATAATACTACATTATTT
This sequence comes from Diceros bicornis minor, assembly GCF_020826845.1. Taxonomy (NCBI): domain Eukaryota; kingdom Metazoa; phylum Chordata; class Mammalia; order Perissodactyla; family Rhinocerotidae; genus Diceros; species Diceros bicornis. The sequence continues at coordinate 59,194,739 of NC_080742.1, read as the reverse complement.
TCATTGTATTTATTTTGAAGATTACTTCTATTTATGGCAAATGATCCTGGCTTTCCATTTACAGTTGTGATGTAAGTTTTAATTCATTCAATAAACGTTTATTGAGTATGTTCCATGTGCTAGGCACTATTCAATGAATCACTTTATTTGTGGATAAAACAAAAATCCCTCTCCTGAGAACCATATAACATAGCTTATTATTTTGTCTAATTATTGTTTTTTAAGTTTAAAATAAAAGGGTCAATTTTAAAGAAGCTAGTAAATAATTAATGATACAGGTGACAGCTGTATTGGGTATAGGAGGGAGGAAGCATAGAGAAGAAGTTAAGACGGACTCTGCATCAAACTGCCTAAGGATGAATCCTGGTTCTTTCGCCTGTTAGTTCTGTGAGCTTGAGTTAGTTACTTACTTCATTGTGCCTCAATTTCCTCCTCTGTAAAATAGTATGAGAAATCAGTAAACGTTGATTACATTGGCAAATATCCTGAAACTGATATTCAAACGACTGAGTTTGGAGAAATATTGGAATAGCTTGTTTAAACAATTGTTTACAACAATGCAGGATCAGGGCTTACGTTTTGTTTTCAACTTTTATTTTGAAATAATTTTAGACTTATAGAAAAGTTACAAAAATAGAACAGAGAGTACCTGTGTACCCTTCACCCTGCTTCTCCCGACCCTAGTATAATGGTCAAAACTAAGAAATTAATATTGGTATCATACTATTATTAAGTAATCTACAGACTTTTTTTTGGATTACCCTGTATATCCCTAACGTCCTGTTCTATGATCCCGTCCGGGATCTAACATTGCATTTAATTCTCAGGTCTCCTTAGTCTCTAACAATGTGGACCGTTCCTCAGTCTCTCCTTGTCTTTCATGACTGACACTTTTAAAGAGTACGGTTTTCGTAAAATGTGCTTCAGTTTTGTTATATCTGCTGTTTTCTCATGATTAAATTGAATTTATGCATTGTTGACCAGAATACACAGAAGTGATGTGCCCTTCTCAGGACATCATAATCCAAGAGTTAAGGTGCTATTTGCCAGCTATTTTTACCTTTATAATTAAAAAATATTTTAGGGGAGACACTTTGAGATTATGAAAATATCCTGTGTCTGTTCCACTGATTTTAGCATCTAGTGATGGATCTTGCCTGCAACAAATATTACTGTGGTTTCCGGTTTTCAGTTTTCTATTTTCCTCATTTCTTCTACATTTATTGATTGGAATTTTTATGTCAGATAGACTGTCTCTTCTCCCTCATTTATTTTTTAATTAATTATTTGTTAATATCAGTATGGTTCATGGACATTTATTTTATTCTATGGATTATCGTCCAATGCTATTGTTGTTTATTTCTTGCTCAGATTGTTTCAGCTTTGGCCACTGGGAGCTCTTTCTGGTTGGCCCTAACGCCTTTTTGACATGTTGCCATTGTTTTTTGAGCGCTTCCTGACTTTTTTGGCATCACAAGATGCTCCACCACTTCTCCAAAAAAAGACTTAAATAAAATAAAATAAAATCTTCCAGTATAAATATTAAACATAGAAAAAATTTTAAAAACATAAAATTTTAATTTAAAAATAAAACTTTAATTAAAAAAATTAAAAAATAATAAGACAGCGTTAAACATAGATGAAAGTGGCATAATTTTTTCTTTTTATTTTTTTTAATTTGGCTGCTGCTTCAATTACAGTTTTCCTCTCAGTGCTAGGTTGGTGGTACTCATCAGATGATCACAACATTATATCATAGGACCATGGAGGGGTGTTATATTTAAGGTGGGTAATTCACAGCATAAAGATTAACAGCATACACTTTAGAGTTAGATTGGCTAGGCTCAAATTCTAGCTTCCTAGCTGTGTGACATTAGGCAAGTTACTTAAGTTCTCTGTGTCTCAGTTTCTTCATGTGTAAAAATGAGGTTAATAGCATGTAAAGTGTTTAGAAGAGTTCTTGGCACATAATAAGTATAAAATTTTACCACTAATTTACAGTGCTCTTTAAATCTTACAAAGGACTTTCAATTATATTAGCTCATTTTTATGATCAATTACACTTGGTGTATTACTATTTCAAACTTACAGATAAAATAGCTGAGGCTTGGAAAGGTTAAGTGACTTTCCAAGATCATATAGCTTAACAGTGACAAAGACAAGACTCAAACCTCAATCATCTGGCTGCAAACTCTAGATAGGAATGTAAGCACTAACTGTGGAAAGGAGAACAGTAGAAAACAAATGTGACAAAATTCCGTATTAACAAATTACTGAGAACTCGTAGTCAGAACTTCAAGGAAGTCTTTAACTGAATCTATCTGGATTTCCTAACCTGGTCTATGACACTAGCTTCAAAAAGGATAAAAAAACACCCTGATACATTATGCAAAATTGTGTATATGTGTATTTTTTTTCCTGGGAAAAATGTCCACATGTTTCATCAAATTCTCTAAGGAGTGTGTGAACCCCAAGAGGTTAAGAACTTTGGCTGGACTTCCTGAATTCTCTGACAACCTAGTTACTTGGAGTGGTTATTATTGGGATGTTTATTTGAATAGCCATATTGGAGCAGTTCTCATCTTGATGGGAAGATAGCTAAATTTTTTTCTTATCTCTCTCTTTTTATTTTTTTTTGCTGAGGAAGACTCTCCCTGAGCTAACATCCGTTGCCAATCTTTCTCTTTTTGCTTGAGGAAGATAAGCCCTGAGCTAACATCTGTGCCAGTCTTCCTCTATTTTGTATGTGGGTCGCTGCCACAGCATGGCCACTAATGAGTGGTGTAGGTCCACCCCCAGGAACCAAACCCGGGCTGCCAATGTGGATCACACAGAACTTAACCACTAGGCCATAGGGCCGGCCCCTCTTATGTCTTTTTTAACTTTTTATCATGGTAATTTTCAAACATTCCCAAAAATGCAACCCCCATATGCCCATCACTCAGCTTCAAAAATGTTCAACATAGAGCCAATTTTGTCTTATTAATAACCCCCAGACACATATATTCCCCCCTCAATTATTTTAACGAAAACTAGCATCATTTCATTTCATCTGAAAATACTTGGGATTGTTATGTAACTAAATCTCAATATAGTCCCAATGTACCATAGAGAACTAATTGTAAATTCTAGTATTCATTCAATCATTTATTCATTCAACATAATTTTATGGAGTACCTAATATTGTATATTGTAAGGCACTATAGGAGACAAAAGTACAGATAAGATTCTTAGTAACTTTAAGAAATTAAAATATCACATCACATAGTACCTTTTAAAGTTCAAGGCCAAAAGTTAGGAGTCATCCTTGATTTCTCACCTTCTCTCAGCAACCCCTCCTCCCTATCAAATCCATCTGCAAGTCCAAGCAGCTGCATCTCCAAAATATATGTTAAATTTCTCCATTGCTCTTCACCTCAGGTGCTGTTACCCTTGTCCTAGCCACCACTGGCTCTCTGAAGAGTCTTCCAACTGGTGTTTGTGTTTCCATGCTTGTCTCTCCACATTCCATTGCCTACCCAGGGAGCTATGAACAAAAACATTGAACACAACATAAACGCCCATCAACCAAAGAATGAATAAATTGTGGTATTTTAATATAGAAGAATACTAAGCAGTTGTTAAAAATTAATGAATAAGAACTCCCTATATCAGCATGGATAAATCTCAAAAAAATATTATAGAGAGGGAAAAAGCAAGCTGCGAGGAATATGTACAGTATGGTACCACTCATATAAAGTTTAAAAACACACAATGTCAATTATATCTCAATAAAGAAAACCACGCAAGGCATTGTTGTATATATCGTTTATGAATACATATGAGCATGTGTGTGTGGTAAAAGCACAAAAACACGCATGGGAATTATAAACATAAAATTCAGAATAGAGGTTACCTTTAAAGAGGCAGCAGAATAGGATCAAGAAGGGTACCATGGGGATTTCAACTGAATCTAATTTCTTAAAGTACTCATCTTATTGCTATCTGTATGTTCTTGGATGCCTGAAATATTTTATAACAAAAAAATCAGATCAGTCGCATAAAATTCTCCACTGACTTTTCATTGTTCTTTAAAAGAAATCCCAAAACTCTTACCTAGGCACAACAGGTCCCGTATGATCTGGCCTCTCACTACCTCCCCAACCTCATCTCTTCCCCTCTCCCCATCAATCATCATGTTCTGACCTCACTGAATTTTTTTTTTCCTTGAAGAAGTCAAGCTTGTTCCAACTTCAAGGCCTTTAGCACTAGCTCTTGCCTCTACCCCTAGAATATTCTCTTGTATATTTACCCATTTGGCTTCCTCTCATTATTCAGGTCTCAGCTCAAGCAAGCCTTTCCTTGACATCCTATTTAAAATGGTCCCCATCTATTCTGTTTTTGTCTACACATCACCCTTTCATTCCCTTAATAACACTAATTACCCTTGAAGGTCTCTTGTTTATGTATTTATTTACTGACTTCTACTAGAATGCAGGCTCCTTGTCTGTCTTTCCCACTGCTATATCCCTGGCAGTTATAGGAGTGCCTCATGCGTAAAGGCACTTAATAAATATGAGTTGAATGAGTGAATTTTTTTTTTATTCTGAATAACCAGGGAAATCTCCCTAGCCCTCTGTTTGTAAAGGAATAGAGCCTAGAAACTAAACTACTTTTTTGGTTTCTTTTCCAGATATTACAGGTTTTCTTTACTATGATCCACGTCAAAGGATAATAAATCCAATTTTGTATTTTGATGATAGGCGCTGGCATCAGCTCCTTTTCATTGTCCCTAATGTGGACTATGAAATTGGGTGATATGATTAGTCTGTCTGTACTTTGATGTATTGTCATGTGTCCACTGCTGAGCCATATTGCTCTATCTTATACTTTCTCTAAAATGCTAACCTGGAAATGTATAAACCATCAGTTCCTTCCTGGAATATAAGAGGAATCTCAAGGGAATTTTGTCACATTTCTATTTTTCGTAAGTAGAATTATGAATGATTACTGATATTGTAGAATGTTCTTAAAACATACAATCCTTAATGAATTTAACTTTGACCTTTTACAGACAATGGGTTCTTTTGTCAGGAATGTCCCCTTGTTTAGCACTGATTTCTCTAAGGAGTGGCTCTGCCCTGCAGAGGCTGCCCTGAGATCCCACAGGCTTGAGATACATAGCTCACTTAGTTAATTTTCCTCTGGAAGTTACTTCACATTTTTATTTTTCTAGTAAAGGTATTTTTTCACATTTGAATCTATGCTGCACATTTTTCAACTTCGTCACTTAATTCAATAGTAATTCAAAAAATTTTCCAAGGTCGATAAGTTTGATCTTTGGGTTAAAGATAAACATATATGCTTTTCTTCTTTCTGGCTAGGCCTAGCTCTCCAGCTAAGAAACAGAGCATATGTCTTACATTAGAAAATCTTATCAGGCTCAGAAGATGTACTCCCATTTCCTGTTCATACCACGCTTGCATGCTGTGGAGCTAAATTATCGCCATGGCTGCTATGCTATTTTTAAATTGCAGTTACAGTTTGAGCTCTTTGCTCCCTTTTAGAACATGACCATACTGTCACTTTCTCCTCACAGGCGCTATTTTACAGTATTTGTGCGGCTGAAATAAGAAACATCTTTATGCTAACATCCTCCTGGAAATCAATAAAACTTGCTATCTTGCTGGGAAGTTTATTTGCCAAATGAGGTGTACAAGAAGTTTCTTTAAAAAATGAATAAAGTGATCTTTGCCTAAGTTGCATTCATTTGTTTAACACAGAGACAGAGGGAGGGAAGTTAATCTGACAAACTAATGAAAAAACAACACCCTAGTTTTAGAATTAAACGACAACCTTGATATATCCTTTAAACCAAGTAAAGCAGAGATTTGGCATTTATCTGTTACCTCTTTAATCTGGAACAAAAGTAGCTTGCAAAGTGGAGTTTGCTTATTTATTGTTGGTAGGAGTTGGTGTTGGCTGGTTTTTGTCTGCCTGCTTGAAATATCTGGCTTGCTGCTTACAACTATTGAATTAGCTAGACAATTCTGTGCTGTGTATGTTCAATCATAACCTGTTATTTGTTTTCATATGTAAAAGTTTGGGCATAAATAATGTTCAGAAGGGTCCTCCTCCTGGTTACATAATTCAATTTAGAGATAGAATGCTCAAAGGGGAGAGAGGAGATTGAAGTCAGACCTAGAAAAGAGACTTAACGTTAGTTATTAATATTTCCATTTGACAGAAATTTTTATCGCTTAGAATATAAATGAGCACAGATAAAAGGACGGGTCAGCAAGCTACAGAATAAATCTCTCTCAACTGTTAGCCTGGAAAAGACTCACTGAAGTTGTTCTTCATATGTTACAACCCTGACGTTCCTCTTCAGAGCCCTAATTTTGGCATCAAGAAGTTGGATCATTTGGGTTCAAACATCTGTTGTTTCTGGATGGCTTTAAAATTCCATTGCAAGCTCAAAAATGCTCAAATTGCAAAGCATGTCCTTATGAGAAGTATCTACTTGGTGTGTGTTTGCCCTTCTCTCTCACGAATCTTCCATGAACACTTCATTTGGGCCTATAATTTCTGCTGTTTCTCTATGTGTAGTAGTAACACGAAGTGTTTCTCTTAGTCAGATCTCAGTTTTGAAGATTCAGTTTTGGGCATGGAATGTCTTTCCCTGCTAAGTTTATTCTTTATGTGTTTGGAATGTGCTGGAATGTATATAAATACTTTTCAGAATCAGAACTTGCTGTTTTTTCCTTCTTGTACTTGCCATTGCCTGACTGCTCATACCAATTTCTGTCAGAACTTTACAAGTTCTAGCAAGATTTTTTGGAGAATGATAATTGCAATCAGATAACCCTTAAAGGGCAAATGTAGTACAAACAAACTTCTTTTCTGAGAAATTGTTGCATTATAACTTTTTTACCATTCCATGCAGCACCCCAATGAAGAGATATGATTGCAGGCAGAAAATGAATTAGCAGAGTAAATGTCTTCATATTGAACAGAGTTTTTGATGAACTTATATTAAATAGGGTCAAGTTCTTACAACTCTCCCACCAAGCTACTGAACTTGCTAGCTCTGCATTCTTAAGAAACTTTTGAATATATTTTAAAGTCAAAATGGATAGACATTTACGAAAAGTAGAATTTCGGTGGGGAAGACCACTACATTGCCAATTTGACTGAGGTTTGGAGTCATTTAAAAACTTGGAGGGCCAGCCCCGTGGCTTAGCGGTTAAGTGCGCGCACTCTGCTACTGGCGGCCGTGGTTCGGATCCCGGGCGCGCACCGACGCACCACTTCTCTGGCCATGCTGAGGCCACGTCCCACATACAGCAACTAGCAGGATGTGCAACTATGATGTACAACTATCTCCTGGGGTTTTGGGGAAAAAAAGGGAGGAGGATTGGCAATAGATGTTAGCTCAGAGCCGGTCTTCCTCAGCAAAAAGAAGAGGATTAGCATGGATGTTAGCTCAGGGCTGATCTTCCTCAAAAAAAAAAAAAAAAAACTGTTGGACTTTAGACAACCCTTCAAAAATGAGTCTGGCACTGATTTCCCACACACAGGCGTGTATCTAAAGAAAACAATTTGGGAGAGTTTTTCTTTTGTATACAAACTTGGTGTTTTCTCTCTCAACCCGATAATGGTTGTAAATTAATACAGCGTGTACTATCCTAAGAACGACAGTGTATTAAGTAAATGATTTATCACAAAACTAAATAAACCAGGGAAAGGTCTTGGCCTTCAAGGGCCCTCCAGTGTTAGTGGTTAATTCTTGGTTCTCAGTTGCCCCACCAGCACCAGGAGGTGACTGCCATGTGGGTCTTTAACTTGAATCTTTCCTTGGCCCTTCTGACTCCTTTATCTCCAGAAGCACAAAACAAGTTTTAAACCTACCCCGGTCACTGACTTTCTGGACTTTTACCCTCTCAGTCTTAGCTCTGCTTTTCCACAGAAGTAATTGTGATGTTTGGAATGCTGCCCATCTCAGAGTATGCTCTGCGCTTTCCTCTTTTCTCCAAGCTCTTTTAAAAAGCATCACACATAAATTAAAGATTTGCTCTTTTTAAGAAATCATTACCACTCCTATCTGTTGGACAGAGAGGGTAATATTAGGTTGTATTCTGCTCTTTATTATTATATTTGTGAAACTTTTAAAAGTCTTTGCTACTGGATTCTAAGTTCCTTGCTGGGCTGTTTTCATCTTTGCTTCCACAAGGATGGCCCGGTGCTTCTCACTGAGAGCAGAAGAGTTGAGAGCTAAGGCCCTGATGTGAGGCCCACTTGTATTAGAGAGCTGGCTCTGCTATGTACTAGTGACAATTGAGCTATTGTTTAACCCCATAAGCCTTGGTTAAATAAGACAGTGTATGTAAATGTAAACCACTTAGCATGTGTTTTGTACAGTCATTACTCAGAATGCTAGCTCTTAGATGTATGTATATATGTGATGAATCAAAGGCAGAGGTGCAACTGCTACTTGGATAATCCTTTGATCCGCACAATTTCTGGAGCATGAAGAGTGTTTCTACAGAAGAACCCAAGCAAATCTCTGATGCAAATTGTTTATATTGATAGCACATGTTTATACTAACTAGTCGACAAAATCTAAGGGGCAGCAATTTCTAAACACTGTTTTTAAAGTTAATAATTGCCATTTTCAAATCCAAGTGACAAAATGCAAGGATGGCCCCAGCAGAGTCTGCGAGTCTGGGAAGTGCTCAGCAGCTGGGCAGTGACCTTAGGCAGGGGCCTGGTGGCTGGAATATCAGACACCCTGCTCGGCCTTTGAATCTGGGACTGGCAAGGCTCTCTAGCAATGAAACTTTTCTAAATCGTGGACCCCTTAGAGAATGTGAAGAAAGCTATGCAAAGATGAACATAACTGGTAGGAGAGAGAGAGGAGAGAAACAGAGAGATACAGAAATTGAGAGACAAGTGAAGGAAGAGAAGGAGGAGGGGAGTCAGGAAGCCAGAGTGAGAGCAAGAACCAGAGAGAGGCAGTAAGATGCCAGGCTCTAGGTTCAAACAGACTTGGTCGTAAATCCTCATTTTCAAGCTGTGTGATTCTGGGCAAGTTACTTAACTTCCTTAAGTCTCGGTTTCCTTGAGGGACTTCTCTAAGTCCTCAGTTCTTATACAAAGGAAGAAAAAAGAACAGCCACCTCAGAAGGTTGTTGTGAGGATCAAGTGAGATAACGCATTTAAAAGCACGTAGCCCAGTGGATGTACTGTTTTATAACTTTCTCATTTCATAACATACTGAAGACCCTTCCTCATATATGGTGTTTGTGTTTATTTACTTACTTAGGTATTTGTTTTATTAGAAAGGAGCATCACTAGAACCAAATGCCTATGGTCCCTTGTCAATCTGGAGAGATTCTTATTGCTGTTTTTGCAGGAACAATTGCAGATAAGTGATGCTAGGGGGCTTTTTTTTCTTTTCTAAAAGGGCTGACTGTACCATTTTAAGAAATATTGATTTAGGGGCCGGCTCGGTGGCACAAGCGATTAAGTGCGCGTGCTCCGCTGCGGGGGTCCGGGGTTCGCCGGTTCAGATCCCAGGTGCGAACCGACGCATTGCTTGTCAAGCCATGCTGTGGCAGCGTCCCATATAAAGTGGAGGAAGATGGGCATGGGTGTTAGCCCAGGGCCAGTCTTCCTCAGCAAAAAAAGAGGAGGATTGGCAGATGTTAGCTCAGGGCCGATCTTCCTCACCAAAAAAAAAAAAAAAAGAAATATTGGTTTAGTTCAAATGCCAAAATGGGAGTCACAAGGCATTCATTCATTCATTCTTTTATTTGACCGGAGTTCACTAGGGCCAAGCCAAGGGCTGAGTGAGGTAGGCATTGGGGCGTGTAGGGTGGAGCTGAGCATGCGGTAGGGAACTAAACAGAGTCCCTGCCCTAATTGAGTCCAGGGATTGTGGCCTTGTTCTGCCCATCTGGTGGGCAGAGGGAAGTCTCTCCTCTTGTACCAGAGTGCAATGCCAGGGCTTCCCAGATTGTTAGATAGTCCGAGGAGGCAAGGAGATGGAAAAGGAGCCCCAAAAGAGATTCTGGGCTGCACTTCTGCTCCCTCTGTCCCAGTTTCACATCATTCTATTCTTTTTTTTTTTTTTTTTGTGAAGATCAGCCCTGAGCTAACATCCATGCCAATCCTCTTCTTTTCTTTTTTTCGCTGAGGAAGACTGGCCCTGAGCTAACATCTATCGCCAATCCTCCACCTTTTTTTCCCTTTTTCTCCCCAAAGCCCCAGTAGGTAGTTTTATGGCATAGTTGCACATCTTTCTTAGTTGCTGTATGTGGGATGCCGCCTCAGCATGGCCAGACAAGCAGTGCGTCGGTGTGTGCCCGGGATCCAAACCCGGGCCGCCAATAGCTGAGAGCGCGCACTTAACGGCTAAGCCATGGGGCCGGCCCCCACATCATTCTATTCTGACTCTGACTCATTGACTCATGCTGGACAGTGCCTTGTTCTTCAGTTCTCACGTCTGTAAAATGGAATGACGGTGATTGTTACTTTCATTCCTTCAGGGACTGTTACAACTTGTAAAAACTCATGAGTTACACTTGGAAAGCGTCTTAACCTCACAATTGAAAAGCAGAGAAGTGTTTCCAGGTATAGTTTATATATTCATTGCATTTGATAATTTCCTTTCAGATTATTCTTCAAAATGGGCATGATTGTTTTCAATTTAATAATTTAACCCAACTATACTTATTGAGCACCTATCACAAAAGAGATAGAAAAATAACTAAGACTCCACCTTTGCCCCTCAGTTGGTAAATCAACTACTTTCAGATTTTACTTGTGTACTCCCAAATGGACCTATTTTCTGATTGCATATATAAATTAACATTCCTATCACTAATTGGATCCTTACCTATTCTCCCATGTACACCCCACAGAAAGGTCAGAAAGAAATTCGTTTCTTAGCATATGATGATTATAGTCCAGTAAAGACTTCTGAACACAAAGTATATCCAGTAGGAAGGGGGAACTTCATTTATCCTATTTGCTGGCTAATAACTAGGGTGAAACGGGAGAGGGAGAAAGGAATGTGTAGAGATGGCTGTCTGTCGACACTTGGGGGGCTACTGTCATCAGCAAGAACTCAGTAATTTCTCACATGCTTCCTTCTTCTTTGCTATAGGCTCACCCAAGCCTTTGTTGGGATTTGAAACCTATCCTATTATATAAAGATTGAAATCAGGATGTGAGGATGCGGCATCATGTTTACTTTCAGCCTCAGTCTCTAATATGGTTTAAACTGTTTTAACTAGAGATAGTCTCTAATTTGATACCTTCCCACCATTTCACTAGTATACTCCAAATCTCCATACAGGGTTACAGACCTATTTTAGCTGGCTCCACTTTCCTCTGGGGCAGATAAAGCTGAGATTGCAACATCAGAAGCAGTTCAACCAATCATTATGTATAAACCTCAGCCCATTTATATAATGCAATCCTTCTGGTAGTAATGACACAAAAGATGCAAATAGGGAAGATCACAGGCCTGTCAAAGTCTCAAATCATCTGTGGCAACAGGGCCACAGAACCTCTCTCTCTTTGGAAGTGAAATAGTTGCTCTAATGGTAACCGAATGCCCTCCTTCAGGACGCTATTTCAAGAAGGCGGAGTATACATGTATCATACAAACATATAAAATCTCTTTAAGAAGATAATTATCAATAGCATACTGGGAAGCGGGAACACAAAAAGATTGATAACAGTCTAGAAGATCACGCCACAAATCTTAAGAGAAGCAGTGAGTGTCCAGGCCTGGGATCCTTTATCCTGGCCATGAGATAGCACAGCCCATGTGAAGAAAGGACTGGCTAGTTTTCCAGCATAACATGATATTTTATTTCACCATAGTAGACTGCTGGGAAATCTCTGGAGGCCCTGGCAGCTGCGTCTTGTCTTTAATATGAAGCCTGGTGGGGGGAGAGAGAGAGAGACTCATAATTCACAAGAGGCACAGCCATAAGAAAGCCATTCTGAGTAACTGAATCAGACCCAGAGGAGGAGCTGCTATTCCATTCCTAAGTCAAGAATGCTTTTTGTCTTTCCTTCTCTCCTTATCGGCTGTGTCCTCATGGAAAGATCATTTATGGATGGTGGTATGAGTGCATCGGAGCCAGCTTCTGTTTCTTTCCTTTTCTTTCCTCATTGCTGCTGTCCTGTAAAAAAGACCCTTTGTTAGAGATTGAAACAGCAGATGCAGCTCAGATATTATTGTAAATAATTTGGAGGGGGGTACAATTTCATCTTGAATTGGTCTAACACCATTCTTGTGTTGAAAACAGTTCTACTGCTGATCCAAATATCCTAGAAAGTTGAGAGACTCATAGCAAAGTCGTATTTTACATGTATCTCTTTGAAATGATGTAGGGTATGGGAAGAACTGATAATGTCAATTAAATGATACATAGAAGAAATGGACGTAAAACGGCATCACGGGCTGGAGTGAATCAGGGGAGGCCTTGTGGAACAGGTAGAGTTAATAGAAGGTGTTGGGAAAGTGTGAGTAAAGGCACGGAGCTAGGAATGGACTTAAAGGGTGCAAAAGTAAGAAGAGTTATTTATTAGGTACGTAGAGTTAGAAGTAAGTAGAAGGAAAAGGTGGTAAGGTCTTGCAGAGACTGAAAACCGGCCTTAAGATTTTAAACTATTTCAATAATCAATTAGTTGCTATTTATGTTCACATTTGTGGAAAATGTTTTAAATATAGATAATAAAAAGGAAAATCATGGGGCAGTCCCAGTGGCATAGCGGTTGGGTTTGTGCGCTCTGCTTCGGCAGCCTGGAGTCCACGAGTTTGGGTCCCAGGAAGGGACTTATTTACCACTCATCAAGCCATGCTGTGACAGCGTCCCATGTGCAAAGTAGAGGAAGATAGGCACAGATGTTAGCTCAGGGACAATCTTCCTCACCAAAAAAAAAGAAAAAAGGGAAAATCATTTACAATCCCACCATTCATAAAATAATGTTGGTGGACATTCTGGCACATTTTCTTTCACAAATTTTCTTTGCAAATTTATTATCCTATTTTGTTCCCCAGAGGCAGATCCTGAGACAAGGATTCAAGAGCAAGTAGTTTATTTAAGAGGTGATTCCAGGAAATACAGGTAGGGGAGTGGGAGTAGTGTAGGCAAAGAGAAAGAAGACCCGAAAATGCACGTTCTCAAATGAGTCGGAGTGCAGTCATACTGGGGAACTCAGCGTTGTCCTACTGAAGGGTGAGGAAGCTAGCGTGTTTATCCACAAACTCCTGTCAGTTGAGACTTGATTTGGGGGCATTAACTCTCTGAAGGGATCTCCTTGGGCCAGAAAAAGAACTATAAGCAAAGAGTTGCAGGTATTTGCAACATAGAGTCCTCAGTGTGTAGTAGGGATATGGGCGCTACATGAATATACACAAATTATATTTTTACTTATAACAATAGCTTTCTGTGCCTCAGGTTTTGTACTACGTGTTTTACTTGCTTTAGCTCATATAATTATCACAGAAGCCCTGTTAGGTGGTGCTACTCTTATTCCCTGAGTGTTAGAGACTGGGATTAGAGGCTGGTCAAAGTAGACACGAGAGTCATACTCGCAGATATTAAATACCTGAAGTCACAAAGAGTTGTGCATTCTCCAAAAGAGTTTTAATGACAGCCTTATTACCCAGCTCCTCTCTTCTATACCTTTTCTCGTCTTTCTGTCAACAAAGAGTTTTTCCTTTGTAATTGTAAAAGTCTTCTCTGTTTTCAGAGACATTTGTTGGAAAACAAAACCTTGAGACAAAAAGGACCTGTAATGGATACCTGTCAACTGTGTCTGCTCAGCATCTCCTCCCCCATCTTCTTCTGGTACAACACCTTATTTCATTTGGAGGAAATGATTCACCTGTTCTCTTTGTAGTTTTTCTTTTTTATTTTTTTGGTGAGGAAGACTGTCCCTGAGCTAACATCTCCTCTATTTTGTATGTGGGATGCCTCTACAGCATGGCTTGACAAGCAGTGTATAGGTCCAGACTCGGGATCCAAACTTGTGAACCCTGGGCTGCCGAAGCAGAGCATGCAAACTTAACCACTACCCCACCGGGCGGACTCTTTCTCCTTGTAGCTTTAATGGGCTGTCAAACCAGTCATCAGTCTTTAGGGGTGAACAGGAGATCCATATTTGGCCAACTGTAGTCTCCATCTACTTGGCCACAGTGATTGGCTAGAACTGTGTTTGTGCATCAAGCTGAGCCAATTAAAATCTTTCCCTGGGACTTTATATGCAGGCTTTGGGAGAAAGAAGCTGATATCACTAGACTGGGTTGATATAACCAGGAATTGTCTGAACCATGCTCTACTTCCTCGATGGCAAGGTAGAGCAAGCCCATTTGCAGCAGGAGAGAATGTAAACAGAGCAGAGAGATGAAGGGAGAGAGGGAGAGAAAGTGGAAGAGAGAGAGATCTCACTGCATTGCTAAGTCCCTGCAATCACCTGAGGTCTACTCCTCCTGAACTTCCCATTGCATGAACCAAATAAACAATAAACTAATAAACGATAACCTGACTCCTTCCTTTCATCCTTCTTTCTTTCATCCTTGTTTACTTACTTGTTTGTTTGTTTATGGCTGGTTTGACTTGGGTTTCTGTTTTTTACAACCACAGAGTCTTGGCTAATTCAGGACCAAGTGCATTCTAAGTGTGTGTGTGGCCCTTGAGTTATTTATTGGTATAAGAGAACAGGGGGTGGAGAGAATGAAATTATGATAAGACAGGAGTGACCTTTTTCCATCCTTCACAACTTTATTTGCCTCCATGATTCCCAGGTCGATTTCAACTCTCTGAGGCGTGAAGGAGGCATCTGCCTTTAGGAAATACTGAATTGCAACAGCAACGTGGAGCACGGTTTCCTATTGACCGCTGCCTTTGCCTACAGCTATTGATGGCATTCATCAATGGAAAACTAACCAATTGGGATGATCAGTTTTTTCCCAACTACTCTTGCAACTCAAGGACATGGAGAACTCCTTTTTTAGGGGGCACAAACTGATGGTTCTGTGAGTTCTAGCCCTGGCTTAAGCAGTCTTTGGCTTGTGCCATCCTCCAAAGATTCAGCAGATCTAAGATCTCAACATAGTTCTATTAGTTCAAGACATCCTTGAAACAACAGCTGCCATTTATTAAGCACTTACTGTATGCCAGCCCTGTGCACTTGAGCTTCATGTATGCTGTTGTAGTGTAATCCTTTCAGAATCCTGCAAAGTAGGTATTATCAGCCTCTTTTATAGACGAAGAAACTGAACTTCAGAGAGGTTACCAGCCAACAGCCCCTCAAACCCAGCCTGTAAGACTGAAAGATTTCCCTACCTCCCACACACCCTCCACTGCCTAAGCCCTAGACTAAAGGAGTAATATCCTCCCTTGCTGATAGTTTTAGGTTTAACATGTACACCTGTAGGACATGCAACAAGGCTAGAAATTTAATCCTAAACTCCCAAGCACAACTTTCAGAAAGGTTCTCTGGCCCTTTGCCATTGGTTAAGTCAGGGGTCCTTAAACCGGGTGTGGACACCCCTACTGCGTGGATTTGTATATCAACTCAGCCAAACTGAAACCAGGGCACCCAGAATCCTCTTGCCTGCGCAGTCCTGGCGTTAGTGTGGGCTTCCAGAGACATTTTGTGTGAGCTTGGAAGGCCAAAGTGAAGCAGTGAAGCAGCAGCCTTATTCTCTTATACTTGGAAGGTTGGCGCAGGGCGCAGGTGCTGTTGCAGCTCCTTCGTGTTGTCCCTTACTCATGTCGAGGTGGAACAGTAGCCGGGCCCGTAGCTTCTCCAGCCTCTCTGACTCCTGGATCAGACACGTGTTTAGTTCCCTGGTGAAGGACACCAGCATCTCCTACAGCTTACCACATCATTCAAGTTAGTGGCTTGGAGGCACTTGCTTCTCCCACTTTGTTGACATCTTTCTTCTCAAAAGCTTTTTCTGAGGATTTTAGGCTTCAGCACCGGACATGGAAGCAAGAGCCTCACGTAGGCTGTGTAACCAGCTCCCCTAATTGAGTATGATCAAATCCCTGTAATAAATCCCATATTAAATATATATATTTCCTAGTGTTCTATTTCTCTAATTGAACGCTGACTCGTTCCTTATACCTGGGGTAGGTGAAGACCTGGAGGCTGCAGATAGTTATAAGGGAATCATTTTCCAGATCTTCAACCTCCTGTTGACTCTTTCCTAATTCTTGTCTGCCAAGAATAAGCCCGTTTGGTTCTCCTGGAAGAAGATGCTGAGAGTTAGGCGTGCAAATGTTTTACTGGGGAATAACATACACGAAAGAAAAAGGGAGAAAGGAGTGTTGGGTAGCTGGAGTCGCCAGACTGTGATGCAGATCCCATAGCATCTCTGCCAGATCAATAGAGGAGATCCAGAGCCAAGATTGCCCCTTACAAGTTCTCGTGTTAGGTGGAATTGGCCAGGGCCTGTACACCAACCCTGCTCGCTCGTTGGCTGGGGCTGTCCTGAGAAGAGCATGACCTCCACTGGAAAGCTGAGGGAGACTCTGAGGAATCTCAGCTAGCCACATTCCTCCCAGCTGGGCAGCAAGTCCTTTCTTGAGGAGGTTATCTGAGCAGCACATTTCCATGTCTGCTACCTCATTCATCCCAAATCTTACATTGGGGCATTGCCCTGGGCTATGAAAACCTCCCCTATGAACCAAACAATGGAATACACTGAAATATTGGTTTGGGGGCCTCATCAATCCACCAGTGTCATGAAAGATGGATTGTTCTAGATCAGTGTTTCTCAATCTTTTTTTCATTATTGCCCATCCCCTCCAAGCCTTTTTAGATATTTTTTTCCTAATTGTCCCTCCATCATGAAAATTTAATATCACAGGTATACTGTGTAGATGTTTATGTACTATATGTATATCTGTGCTTTGTATGTAAAAAGAGTAAAATCTTTTTCATCCCCCAAGAACCAGTTTTCACTCCTTTGGGGACCATCTCACCCCATGAAGAATGCATGTTCTAGATTAAAAAAGACTTAAGGGATATAACAACCAGATGCAATATATGGCTCAGGACTGGATCTCGGATTGGATAAACCAGCTATAAAGGGCATTTGGGGGACATGTGAGAAGTTTTAATTTGGACTGGATACTTTTGTTAGGTGTGACAGTGCTATCTCGGCTGTGTAGGAAGATATTCTTATTTTTTGTAGATACATATAGAAATGAAAAACAAGAAAGAAATATTGGTTTGGTGAAGAAACCTTTATTTATTATTAATCAAGTTTACTTACATGCATGATGCTTCCCTTCTTGCCTATCTTATACATATTTCTGCTAAGAGTGAAGTCTGGCATTAGAAGTAGAATAACTGGCCTCTGTGGAGAAGCTCTGGATTTGAAACAGCTGAACAGGCTAGTTAGTGATGAAGATTCTCTTAAAGTTAACTGGAATGTCTTGCAAGACAAGCAAATTTTTTGAGAAACATTGGGTAAAACTGGGTTATAAAAATTTTACATGATTTCTTTAAGATTTGGGATGCTGTATTCATTGGGAAGTTAAAACCTATTTTACCAAGTAGTGTCATGAAATATTTCCCCATTACAATCTATCATCATCTTATCTTATGATGAAAAATTTTAGATGACAACTTAAAATAAGTGAGGAGTTACATAGTTTTAAAAATTCCTTTGGGGGTTATGTAAGCAACATATTTAAAGATTCCTGGGCTAAGATAATACATTTCAAGGAAAGGAGGCCCTCTCCTTTGCATCTCTTTAGTCTCTTTCCTTCCCAGGAGCCCATGGCCAATTATAGGCACACCGTACACCTGGTCAGGATTCCGGGCAACATGGCAGCCCTTTGGCTTTTGTCAGTGAGAACTAAATTTATTTCAATAATGTTTTCTTTTCTTTTTTCTCAGTGACAGATTTCCACTGTCACAGCCACAAGCATATCAGTAGGACTCCACAATCTTATATAAAGCTGCAACTGCCTCCTGCAACTTTTTTCCTTGGTTTTCACAGACCACCCCCCCCCTCTTGCTCGTTGGTGGATGAATGAGAAATCATTCCAAATGGCAAAGAGATCACTTTTGTTATTTCCAATTAGTGTTAGATTGAAGCGTCAAATATGAGGGCTGTATGTGTTTTCTGACAGGATGAATCACTGGCATGTTGCTTTTTGAAAGGTGTCTAAATCATTGCACATAGCACACTTTTAAACAAAAGCCCTCCCATAAGGCTGAAGCATCTGGCGTGATATATGTTCTTCCAGATTTCTCGAAAGTCTGAGCTTCCCAAGGCACGTTGTGTCCCACCTTTCAGGGTTTTTTTCCTACTTAATTTGCTGGCGTGTCTCCCTGTCAGGTCTTGCATTTCATTCTCATTACTGCTGACTTTGATTGTCTGGTCTTGGCCTAAAAGTCCAAAGAGGAATGTTCTATCAGTTGTCAGGCCAGAAGTAAAATTCTAACAAGATCTGTTTGTGGCTCACAAGAGTCTGTAACTCTTGGAAGATGATGACAATCAGCTGTTGAGATTTAGATGGGCTATGCTCCTCAAATCTCAAGCCCTCACCTCTCTCTTAACTCCAGGCCTATATTTCCAACTGTTTGCTGAGCATGTTCTTTTTGAAAACCCAACATGGTATCAAACTCAAGATGTCTAAGACAGAACTGCTACCCCTCCCCTTTAATACTTCCTGCATGGGTTGCTCTACTAGGTTAAGCTTCCTGTAGTGCTATTTTGATCCTGTCACACCCTCGTGCTCATAAAAGCCTTCAGTGGTTCACCATTGTCCATAACATGAAATACAAATTCTTTCCCTAAAATTCTAGGTCCTGATACTCCAGTTGGACTGGTTCATTTAATATTGCCCAGGCAAGCGTTCTGCTCAATTCTATCAGATTTTGGGTCAAATGTTCCCATATTCTGGAATGTTCTGTCTACTTTTTCTTATTTATTTTTCCTGCAAATATTTATGTTGCTCTTCACATTTAACCCAGATATCTGCATGGCTTTCTCCTCTTTTCCTTGAAGTCTTTGCCCAAATGTCACCACATGAGTAAAGCATTTCCTTAATGTTCAAATTAATATTACAAGTCACCCCTGGCCGCCCTGCACACTTATTATCCCCATTCTCTGCTTTATTTTTCTCCATAGCACTTATCACCGTACATTATGTGTGTATCTACCTCCATGCAGGCAGGGATTTTCTTAGTTTTGTTCGTTGTTGTATCCTCAGCAACTAGAAAAGAGCCTGGCACGTAACAGGCACACAATAAATATTTAGGGATTAAATAAGTGAATGAAGGAACTCTGAAAATATTTAAAGGCATTTAGCATGTGTCTGGCACTCTCCTGGGCTCCGGAGAGATGCATATGAACAAAATGGGATTCTTTTAGCTATCCACAATCTTGTGGGAAAAAAATGTTAATTGCAAAAATGGAAGTGTTTACCAAGTTTAAGTGAAGCGTGGTGTAGGAAAGAGAAAGGAATTAATATTGTTGGCCTTCTATTATGTGTAAGGTGAATTCACACCTCTGGTCTCACTTAAGCCTCACAGTGATGCATCACAGTAGTTCCCCCTTATCCTCGGGGGATACTTTCCAAGACCCCCAGCAGATGCCTGAAACCATGGATAGCACTGAACCCTATATATACGATGGTTTTTCCTATACATACATATTTGAGGTGTGACAGCAAAACTAGCACAAATTTCTTTTTCCTTGTTCAGAATTTCACGCGTAGAAGATTCATTCTTACTGCAGATATTAGCAACCTCAGCATATGCTTTTTTTTTCTTTCCTTGTTAAGTCCGGAATTTTCACCTTTTCACTTAAAGGAAGCACTTTACACATATATGAATTGCCAGCATCACTACTCTTGCACTTTGGGGCCATTATCAAGTAAAATAAAGGTTACTTGAACACGAGCACTGTGATGTGACAGTGGAGCTGATAATGGAGACGGCCACTAAGTGACTAATGGGCAGTAGCGGTATACAGTATGGATCCACCGGACAAAGGGATGATTCACATCTTGGGTTTGACAGAGTTGGATGGTGCAAGATTTATCACGCTACTCAGAATGGTGCACAATTTAAAACTTACAGATTTTTTATTTCTGGAATTTTCCATTTAATATTTTCGGGCTGTGGTTGACTTTGAGTAACTGAAACCACGGAAAGTGAAACCGTGGATAAGGGGGGACTACTGTATTCCCAGTTTTGCAGATAAGAAGACTGAAGCTCAGGAAAGTTAAATAATTTCTCCCAAAGTTTTATGCTAATAGCTGGTTAAAATCAAGGGATTTAAACCCAGGTCTTCCCATGCAAAAATCAGTACACTTTGCACTTATTCTAGGTTACCTCTCAAGTCATTAGGGAACAAATAAACTTAGCTTCACCTGAGGAAGGCATCATGATGTAGGTGCTGTTTGAGTGACTAATGAGAAGTTCATCAAAGCAGAGAAGAGGTGGCGGGATAGTCACCCTCTGTATAAACCTCCCAGCCCACTAGAGCCCACGGGCTCTTTCCCCTCTGACTTCTTGTTCCCTTCTGTAATCATTCATTCACTAAATATTTATTAAATACCTGCTATGTGCCAAGCAATGTTTTATATTCTGGTGCTACAGTAGTGAATAAAACAAACTCCCTGTTTCCATGGAGCTTTCATTGTCTAAATATTTTGTGTAATATTGGGAGAAAACAGAATATTTCAAATTTAGAGAGCTAAGATTAGAGTTATGGTTTCATCAGAGTCTAGCTGAAGACCCGGGAGAGGTCATTTAAACTTTCTGAATCTCAATTTCTATTTTTGGAATAGGAATAACTACCCATCTCTTCCAAAATATGATGTTATGAGGCTCAAATAAGATGAAAATACTTTGAACCATGAAGCACTAGATATTTTGTGTTATTAAATCTATTGTGCCAGTGATTTTAAGAAACATCATTATTTTATGTACAATTAAGAAAGAAAAGTTCTCCCAATTACGACATGCCATTGATTGTAAGATCCATCCCGATTTCAGAGATGTAAAAATGTGGGAAAAAAATTATGCATCTTAGAATTGTTGAAATATGGTATAAGAAAGCTATTATTATCATTCCCTATGGTATGTAGCGTATGGTACATGTTCAGAGAGGAATGAATTTAGCAAGATACATTGGAGTAGATCAATGAGACAAGTGATAGAGAGATTTTCAAGGGTCTTTCTATGTTTGGATACAATTTTTTTTCCTTAATAAAATGGTTGCAGCCATTTTCTATGCTTTTGGAGCTCTAATCACCTATTTTCCCTTGAACAGAGCCACGGTACTAGTCTCAGAGCACTACCTGTACACTACTATATGAGAGAGAAATGAATTTCTTGCTTGTTTAAGAAGTCTCTGTGCCAAGTCTTACCCTAACTAATAGAACCACATTGTACAGTGCCCTCTTCAAGACCACTTGTCAGTATCAGAAAAAGTGGTGCTTTACTAGAACAATTTTTTAAAATCATATGGGCATTGCTAATCATGTAACTGAGATCTCTCTCTCTTCCTCCATCCTTCCTTTCTCTCCCTCTTCCTCTTCCTCTCCTGCCCCCATCCACCTTTTGCTTTGGCTTTTAGGAAATTCAAAGACAGATCTGTAGTTCTTTATGGTGTTCTAACTTCAGTTTCATCCTTTTTGTCTGACCTTCATTTTCCTTTCTCCTAAATCCTAGCCTATTTTTTTCCAACATTTCATTATAAAATTTTTTAAATATCTAGGAAAGATGAAAGAATTTTACCATTAATACCCATATACCCCCCATCTGGATTCCATAATTAACCTTTTACTATACTTGCTTTATCACATATCTATCCATGTATCCATCCCTTTTTTCAATTGTTTTTTGATATATTTCAAAGTAAATTGCAAACATCTATACACTTTACCCCTATACATTTTAGTGTGCATATCATTAACTAAAGTTCAATATTTGGTTATAGTTCTTTTTGGTTTTTAGTGTGATAAAATTTACATACAACAAAGTGCACACACTTCAAGTGTGCCACTCAATGATTTTTGACAAATGGATACATTTGTGTAACACAAATCCTTGCCAAGATACAGAATATTCTCTGAGTCCAGCAAGTTCCCTCATGTACTTTCTTTCAGCCCCACAACCTCAGAGGCAACTGCTGTTCTGATTTTTTTCCCACCATAGGTTAGTTTTGCCTGTTTTAGAACTTTGTATAAATGGAATCACACAATACGTCCTCTTATATAAGCCTTCTTCCATCAGCATAATGTTTTCAAGATTCATCCACACTATTATGTGTATCAGAATTTGTTTCTTTATGTCGCTGATTCGTATTCCATTGTATGAACGTACCTCTGTTTGTGTAATTAAAGCTGCTATTTACATTTTGTACAACACTCTCTGTGGAAATGCTTTCATAACTCTTGGCTACATACCTAGGGCTGGAATTGCTGGGTCATAAAGTAGATGCATGTTTAGTTTCACAAGAAACTGTCAGACCTTTTCTTAAAGCGGTTATATCACCGACAGTCTATGAGTTCAGCTTGCTTGTTCTATTTTTCCAACATTTTGTGTTGTCAGTCTTTTTTTAAATTTTAGCCATTCATGTGAGTAGCAGTATCTCATTGTGGCTTTAATTTGTATTTCCCTGATGATTAATGGTATCTAATATCTTTTAAACTGCTTATGGGTTTATGTGTCTTTCTTTTGTGAAGTGTCTATTCAAGTCAATCCAAATTGAGTTGTTTGGTTTTTGTATTTTTGAGATATAGGAGTTCTTTACATATTCTAGATACTAATTTTTTGTCAGCTATATGTTTTGCAAATATTTTATATCAGTCTGTGGATTGCTTCTGTATTTCATTAACACTGTCTTTTTATGAGCAAAAGTTTTAAATTTTGGTATAATCTATCAATTAGATTTCTATCTAATTGAAAAACCTATCAGTTTTTAAATGGTTACTGTTTTTTATATCTTGTCTAAGAAATCTTTGCTTATGCCAAGTTGTGAAGATGTTCTTCTCTGTTTTCTTCCAGACACTTCATAGTTTTCACTTTTGCATTTAGGTCTGTGATCCCTCTTGAATTAATTGTTTGTGAGGTACTAGTCAAGGTTCATTGTTTTTCCACTTGTGTACCCCGTTCCAGGACCTAATCTATTTTTTTTAATCTTGTATTATATACATTTTTGTAAGACTTCTCAAATATTTTTTGGAACAAGGAATAAAGAGATTCTGCCTAAAGGCTGGAGGTTGCCCTCGCGAGTCTCCTTGCAGCCCTGTAATGGGTAATATTCCCCCAACGGTCACATTCAAATATGATCCACCCCCCTCCCCCGCCCACACACACACACAATAAAAGGTGTTCTGTGTTCCCTTTAGCCTTGGCCTTGTTCTTCATTTTCCTGCCTCTCCAGGAGTGGTGAAACACTGCTGCGCACTCACTTGCCCGTGATGGTTAGCTTGTTCCTATCTGGTCTTTAGGAGATGAAGCAGGAAGATGCTTGGGAGGATTGCCTGTTGGTCTGGAGTGGTCTTGAAGTGTTTCTATAGGCCATCAGGGCTCATCTGCAGCACTTTCGAAGGTCATTTGTGCTAGAGAACTTTTTGAAGGTAGACATGTTAGCCTGTGATGAGATCTGGAGAAGACAGAGCAAAGCTGTGCTCTGGTTCTTTTGGTAAATTGGATTCTGGTTTCTCACTTCTCAATGGGTGCCAGTTGCTAAGAGGAGCCTTCCCTCTATTCCCTTCTGAACTATTTTTCCTATTGTACCCCTCTTTGCTCAGCAAAGAGAACAGACTTTGGAATCAGACCTCGTATATATAAATGTATATATGTAGTATGTATTTGTATATTTATTTATAAAAGTAATTTTTCCTGGTTATGAAAGTAATATAAGCTCATTGTCAACAACTTTGATAATACAAAACATGTGTAAAGAAGAAAGAACAAATCAGCTATAATCTAACACCTGGAGATTAGCCATGGTGACGTTTTTGATCAACTTTGATTTTGAATCTCTGCTCTGTCTCTTAACAGTTTGACACCTCTTTGAGTGTCATGACCCTTCTGGGAAATGGGGATAATAATCTCCTTCATGGACAAGTTGTAAAAATGAAAGATAATATATGCAAAATCTTTGCAAATAATAGATCCTTAATAAATATAAGTTCACTAAATGATGCTATTAAAGGGTGTAGGAAGTGAGTGGGTAGTAGGGAAAAAAAATCTCAATTTCTTTTCTCCCCCATTTTAAAGTTTGTTATTAAATTCCTTTAAAGCAGGCAAAAGTAGAGGGACAGAAAACAGAACAGTGGTTTCCAGGAGCTACGGGTAAGGGAGGGGTTGATTACAAAGGGGCAAGAGGGAATTTCGGAATGATGAAAATGTTCTGTATCTTGATTGTACACGATGTTTAAAACTCATAGAACTATACACTAAGATGGTAGATTTTGTTGTATATAAATTGTACTTCAATAAGCCTGACTTTTAAAAATATTCCATTAAAATAAAGTCTTAAATTTCTACATTGATTTTAAATTGCTCCTTCCAGCTCCTCTCAGCCTTTCCCCTCCGGTTTACCTCTTTTCTAGATTCTTGGGGCTTTTTACCGTCCTGATGGTATTCTGAATGCTTGTTTAACTCTCCTGTTAATTGTCATACTGGATTCTTTGTTTCCTGTCTCCCAACTTTGCTGCATATTTTATTTCCCTCTTTTGAATTGACACTCTGTTGAGCTAGGCTCAGCTGTGCTTAACAAACAAAACGTATGGCTGTTTCTCTTGACCTTTTTTGTGCCAGTAGAGGTCTGATCAGGGCAGCTAATTAATTATGGTGAGTGAGATAAGAGAAAAGCCGATCCTGAGTCCATGTGTCAATGGTTTCTTAAAGAGAAATCTTTTAAAATCTTCTAGATTGTTCCTTCTACTATGAACAAAGAACTTGGAATATTTTTGTGCTGAAAAATAAGTAAATACAAGCTCACAGTGGAACTTATAGCTACTTGTTGTAGCTCCTTTAAAACAGATTCCGCTATTTGAGGTACATGCTGATCATATATCCTGAATTTTCCAGGACAGTCTCGATTTCAAATATTCCATGCCAAGTTCTCTCTAAGACACTCATCCTCTGTAGAACAGACAATGTGTCTTAATTTTGGTTCATAAAATACAGTTGTCAGATTCATAAGTTAAATTTATTCATTTGTTCTTTATCTATTTTTCCATTCTGCAAGTATTATACTGAGTGCCTACTACTCGTTGCCAGGCTCTCTAGTAGGCTCTGGAGAAACAGAGATAAATAAAATCATTCTTGAGAAGCTAATGTTGTTCAGTCCAGGGGATGGACAGGCTAACAAATAAGTTCAGTTTCTCCAGAGAACAAATGCATACAGGAAAAGGCCAGAGATACAATTGTACAACACAACTTATTGAGACAACTTATAAACTTTATTGTATGTATGTATATATTTTAATTACTTAAGGAATATAGACTTGTTTTCCAGCACTAGCATTAGGAAGATTTCATTAGACAGCTATCTATAAAAAAATTTACATAACTGCATAATATGGCATATATTTATATATTTTTAAATAGGAGAGATTGCGCTCTATTCCCGGTGCTTTTGCTAGCATAACTTTTGGGTAGAAATCTTCCTCTGACTAGCTTGATGACAATGCAATTACTTCCAATAACAGCTGGTACATCTTGAGTTCTGCCAAATGCCAGGTAATTTGCACACACTCTTTCTACTTCTCATTCAGCTCCGTGGAGTAGGCATTGTTCTCCCCATTTTATAGACTGGGTGGAAGTGGGTTTTAGAGAGAGTGGCTTGCCCGGTGCCCCCAGCGACTGGAGGTGGAGGGAAGATGTAATCTGCATCTGCCTGACTGAAGGCAGTGTGCTCTCCTCTACACAGCCCTTCATTGTTGGCTTTTAACTGCAGATCTGGCATGCATTTATTTAGATCTCCGTGGCTACCGGAAAGGCAAGTGAGAAAGGGGGAAGTAATTAGGATGCAGCTACTGCCAAAGCAAGCCTTGTAATCCAGTATTCTTGCTGCAGCCAGAGCAATCCGTTTAAATGCCAATCGGGCCATGTCTCTCCACTCCTCAGAACCTTCTGGGGCTCCCACTAGTTTTAGGCAAAAATATTTGTTGAGAGAATGAATCCTTCAGGCTTTCCTGTCACCTCCACTAGATTAGGATCCCCTGTCCTAGACTCTCAGTGGGACCCTGAACTTTTCTTCTCCAGTCCTGTAATTATAGACTTAGCTGGTTATTTGTCTCCTCCTCTGAGGGCCCCGTAAAGGCAGAGTTCATGTTTACTTCCCTCACCACTGTGATCTACATCGTGAGGATACGTTGAGTGTGGCTTTAGTGGGATATGTTCACGTGATTTTCAGACACTTCTATGAAGAGTTAAGTCATGGTTAGTAGTCCCACTGTCAGGACGGCTTCTGGGAATACCCCTACCGCCCACTGTCAGTTTACCTGGTATTGTGACACCCAGGTGGTGACTAGAATCAACGAGATTCCTTCTGAGATTCACTTGCTTTTGTGCTGAAGGCTGAGGGGTTATTGGTGGTGGTTTCCCTGTAATCCCTGTGCTTCCTCATTGCCTGAAAAAGGCTTTTTGATCTTTGCTCTTCTGGTCTAGGCAGTGGTGGTGTCAGCCTCTAACTCCTGCATTAGCATCCTTTCAGGCATTACCTGAAATACCTAGAGGGGCTTCTCTTTTCCTCGCTGAACTCTGACCCAGCTACAAGAGCTCTGTCTGTGGCATCAGTACAACCTTTACGGCAGAGCCGTCTCTCTGGGCGCCCTCCATGCTTGTCGCTCCACCTCTGCTCCCTCATCCTTCTGATGTGCCCTGTGAGGGGCACTGCTCTCTCCCCAAGACTCAAAGCAAACCTCCCACACTGTGCCCTGGAAAAAGAGACCATTCGTGAGATTAAGAAAAGGCAGACAGCAGAGTGAGCAGGAGGCAGAGAGAAGGAAAAGGGAAGAAGGAAAAGGGTGATTAAGGAAGACAATGATGACGGCAGTAGATGGACAGCTGAGAAAGGGGCGGAAAAGAGAACAAAGCTGAGATCTTCCCTTGCCAGATATACACGTGTGGATTCAGGTCACAATAAGGGTGCCAGCACCCTTATCCAGAGTTGGTTTCATGTCAGGAGGCAAGGTAAGGGCGTCATGTGCTTCATCTCTCACCTGGATCATTACAGTAGTTTCCTAACCGGTTTCCCGACTTCCACCCTCGCCCTCCTGTCTGTTCTCAACCCAGCAGCCGGAGTGATCCCATTCAAATGCGAGTCAGAGCATGCCACTCCTCTGCTCTCAGACTCTCTGACCTCATTTCCCTCCGCTCTGTCCACACCCTTAGTCCATTCCAGCCAGACTCACTGTTCCTCAAACATACTAGGCCTGCTCCCACCTCAGGGCCTCTACTGGGGCTGTTCCCTCTGCCTGGAAGGCTGTTCCCTGGATGTCCACCTGCTGCCGTCTTACATCCACTGAGTCACCGCCTCCCTCAGGCTCTTCTGGTTACTCCATCTAAAACGGCTGCCTTCCCACCACCCCCAAGCCCCTTTCCTTTCTGACATAAGATATAATCTACTTATTTATTTTTGTTGTCTATCTTCTTCCACTAGAAGGTACGCTTTATATAAGGACAGAGATTTTTGTTTGTTCACTGCCTGGCACATAGTAGGAACATATTAAGTATTTGTTGAAAGAATAGCCTCAAGAGGTAGGCGCTATTATTAAGCACATTCCATAGAAGGTAAAACTCGGGCTCACCAGTGTAAAATAACTGCCCAAGATCACACGGTGAAGTGAAAGAGCAAATGTTGAACCCAGCCATGTCTGTTTCAAAAGCCTGCGCCCACGAGTGCGTCACTGTAATACACTCTTCCTCTTGCCATGAGCTGCTGAGCTAAGTAGGAGGAAACCGTTTCTCACATCAGCCTTTCTTTCTGGTTAACCAGACTGCTAGGCCTTCAGATGGACTTCCTGAGCTGCCAGGTGAGTCTTTACTGACAGAAAGGGAGAAAGAACAAAATCGTAATGCATGCACTCTGTGGGGAAGTGAAAGAACCACATTAAGTCCATCTGGTTAAGGATAGGAGCATGACTTGTGGAGGCCAACCTCACCTGGGGTGTCTTGGAGTGGAAAGGGGCTGCCCCCTCAGAGCACGATCACCTGCAGGCAGGCCAAAAGCATGCTGGGGGCACCGGCAAAACAGGGCCTCCAAAATAATGAGAAAAACATTTTATGGATAATAGTTGGCTATTTGATATTTTCAAAAACATGTAAAAGATGTTATTA
Source organism: Diceros bicornis minor (assembly GCF_020826845.1). NCBI lineage: Eukaryota > Metazoa > Chordata > Mammalia > Perissodactyla > Rhinocerotidae > Diceros > Diceros bicornis. Next base: position 59,166,398 of record NC_080742.1, on the reverse strand, counting down.
TAGGAAAAGTCAGAAATTTGCTGGACTTCCTTAGAGGCGTTTGGCTGATGGCATTGTTTTAACATTAAATTACACGTGGGGAGCATCATCAACTTTTCAGTGCACAGACTCTCTGCAAGTCACTCTGGTCCTAGTGATCCTGGTTGATGGGACCAGTGGACTCGTTGCATCTATCATTTACTTTCAAAAATAGCATGTTTGTGGGGCTGGCCTGGTGGTGTAGCGGTTAAGTGCACGTGCTCCGCTTTGGCAGCCTGGGGTTTGCAGGTTCGCATCCCGGGCGCACACTGACGTACTGCTTGTCAGGCCGTGCTGTGGCGGTGTCCCATATAAAGTGGAGGAAGATGGGCATGGATGTTAGTCTAGGACCCATCATCCTCAGCAAAAAAGAGGACAATTGGCATCTGATGTTAGCTCAGGGCTAGTCTTCCTCACACACACACACACACACACACAAAATAGTATGTTTGTGTGTGGTTTCCATTCTTTAACGAGAGCTAAATAGGGCAAGAAGAGTTGCACTGTAAATCCTTGAGGAGTAATAGTGGTATTTCAGGGAAGGTTGGTTTAATGCTGTTATTTTATTTATTTATTTTTTATAATTTTATTTATCTATTTTTTTCCCCAAAGCCCCAGTAGATAGTTGTATGTCATAGCTGCACATCCTTCTAGTTGCTGTATGTGGGACGCGGCCTCAGCATGGCCAGAGAAGCGGTGCGTCAGTGCGCGCCCGAGATCGAACCAGGGCCGCCAGCAGCAGAGCGCGCACACTTAACTGCTAAGCCACGGGGCTGGCCCTTAATGCTGTTATTTTAAAATTGGAGTTGGAGGTCCAAGGATCTCCTATTCTTCCTTCTATACCTTCTCTGATGTCACCTTTGTGAAGCCGTCTCTGTGCACCTCCCTGAGTTCCCCTCCTCCAGCAATTACTCACTCTCTCTTCTGTGCTACAGATGTTATTATATTTATCACATTGCATCATAACCATTTGTATCCACTTCTGATCCCTATGAGACTTAGAACTCCTGGAAGTACGTGGCTTATTCATTATTGTATCTCGGTCATCTTTGTATCTAGCACAGTGCCTGGAACATACTGAAGGTTCCAAAATTTTGCCAAAAGCAATTAAAACCAAACTCTGGAGGCTAGAAGAGTTTCTAAAGAAAAAGATCTTCTTTGGTCAATTTCTTCATAAGCCACGCCAGGTGCCTAGCATTGTTTACAAAAGAGGTCATATTGAGCACTTGTTTCTAGAGCTCTTCATTTCTCATCAGATCTTCTCCGCTGGGCTACTCAGTGACTCACAGCAGGAAGAGGAGGCATTGGTGCTCAACTGTCCCACAACACCTCCCCCACCATGCTTCAAAAACCAAAAAATGACAAAAAATAACCTTGTGGACCATTGGGCTGCCAGGCCCATCGCTTCACCTCTGTGTTTCGGTTCCTTATTCTGTAGAAGTCATGAGTTGAAATGGCAGACCTAAGTTCCGTTCAGGCTCTAAAATCTCTGCGTCTTCGAGCCTCCTTGTGGGCAGTCATCAGCCTGCAGAGCAGGTCAGGCCTGGTACCTGGTCACTAGATCTGCACCCACACCAGTCCTTTGACCTGCCTTTCCTTTTGTTGGGAGTGCACTTCTCCTGCAACCCATCTGCCTTCTGCTGCCTACCTCTGCGCTCTACTGCTGTACTCTTGATTCTATGGTTGGAGTCTGATGTCAATGGCCATTTTAACCAGAGTTCCTCCCTATAAAAATGATGTGATAAATTTAGAACACTGCACATACCATGATGCTATTTATGTATTTTATTTTAAGCTGTGTATGTTGGTCTTTTGTCTGTTTGCTCTCAAATCTATTCTCTACCATCCTCAATACTGGGCTTTGTATTTCTGGAATCTATTTTTCCCAGGCTTCCTTCCAGACCTGGCCTTACAGACCTGGAACAATGGAGAATGAGAGGAGAGGAGAAGCCAGGTTATTTCTCCCCTTCTCTCGGCTTCAGAGGGTGTCTGGCAGCATCTTGTCCATGTCTCCAGCCCCTGCTGTACAACCCTTTCTCCACGGTCCCAGCTTTAGCCTGGAAGTGCTGGTTCCAGATTCTTCCTGGTGGCCCCAGCACCAGGGCTCCAGTAACACTGCCTTCTTTCTTTGTCCCTCTAGGCCCAGGGTTGATAGTGGCTGCCTGCTATTCTCTGGTCTCTCAGCTCTTCTATCACCTGTATTAAATTCCCTCTGCAATATCTAG